>NC_057402.1:10010155-10350648 GCF_019320065.1 Cervus canadensis
CTAGTACAGCCACTATGGAGAACAGTGTGGAGATTTCTTAAAAAACTGGAAATAGAACTGCCATATGACCCAGCAATCCCACTTCTGGGCATACACACTGAGGAAACCAGATCTGAAAGAGACACATGCACCCCAATGTTCATCGCAGCACTGTTTATAATAGCCAGGACATGGAAGCAACCTAGATGCCCATCAGCAGATGAATGGATAAGGAAGCTGTGGTACATATACACCATGGAATTTTACTCAGCCGTCAAAAAGAATTCATTTGAACCAGTCCTAATGAGATGGATGAGACTGGAGCCCCTTATACAGAGTGAAGTAAGCCAGAAAGATAAAGAACATTACAGCATACTAACACATATATATGGAATTTAGAAAGATGGTAACGATAACCCTATATGCAAAACAGAAAAAGAGACACAGAAATACAGAACAGACTTTTGAACTCTGTGGGAGAAGGTGAGGGTGGGATATTTCAAAAGAACAGCATGTATACTATCTATGGTGAAACAGATCACCAGCCCAGGTGGGATGCATGAGACAAGTGCTCCGGCCTGGTGCACTGGGAAGACCCAGAGGAATCGGGTGGAGAGGGAGGTGGGAGGGGGGATCGGGATTGGGAATACATGTAAATCCATGGCTGATTCATATCAATGTATGACAAAACCCACTGGGGAAAAAAAAAAAATTAAGGTAAAATTTTGATAAAATCAGCTGTCAATCTTTTCTTTTAAGGCTTATGATTCTGGAGATCATTTTAAACAAATCTCTCCCTACCTAAAAACCATAGAGATAGAGAAGTTCTGATTATCCAAAGATATCATGAAACAAGAAAAGACAAGCTTCAAGCTAGGACTGATTCTTATAAAACATAATTAGCAAAAAATTAACATCTAGAACAGCACAGCCCAGTAGAAAGGCAATGAAAAGTATGTATGAGTTTTATAATTTTTGGAAGTCATAATAGAAAAGGGAAGAGAAACAGGTAAAATTAGTTTTGATTAATGTTAATGATATGCAGTGAGTATAGCAAAGCTTTTACCAGAAAATATTTTATATTGTTTCAATTTTTAAATTTAATTAAATAAACAAAACATGAAATCTAGGTCCTAACCAGCACTGATTACACTTCTTTTGTAAAAATTTTTTAAAACTTGAAGTAGTTTATTTACAAGCTTGTGTTAATTGTAGCTGTGCCGCAAAGCAATTCAGTTATACATAATTTCACATTTTTCCCTTAAAAGTTATTACAAGATATTGAGTATAGTTCCCTATGCTATACAACAGGTCTTTTTTTGGTTGATTGCATGTTAGTGGCAGAACATTTGCTGTTAGTTGTCTAGATGTCCAACTTTGGGGACGAAAATTACATTTTTGAATGACTCTGACACATGCCCTTTCTCAGTCTTCTGGGCTTGGAGTACAAGAGCAAAATTATTTTATTTTGGAAGTTGAAAGCAGTGTAACAGCTATAAGAAAGACCTGACCAGAGAAAACAAGCCATCCATAATCTTTCCTTGCACATTCCCAGGCAGCCCTGTACACACCCTCCACACCCCAGTGCATCATACCTCATATACACGTGTGCACACACCTCCACTCAGTCCCACGACTGGACACCAGACTGGCTCAAGTCCTGCATTTCCCCCCTCCACTCACCCTCCCAAAGCTGGGCACTTAGCCGCAGCATCTAGTACACAGTAGGTGCTCAGTAAATGCTTCTTGAATAAACGGCCTCTGCAACCCAGTCTTCCCAGTGGTAAAGAATCTGCCTGCCAATGCAGGAGACACTGGGGACTTCAGTTCAATTCCTGGGTCGAGAAGATCACCTGGAAGAGGAAATGGCAACCCACTCCAGTATTCCTGCCTGGGAAATTCCATGGACAGAGGAGCATGGCAGACCATAGTCCACGGGGTCACAAAAGAGTCAGACATGACCGAGTGACTGAGGATGCACACACACACAGCCCTGTTTACTTTTTAACATCTATAATTATAGCAAAACAAATTTCCAGTTTACAGCATTGTCTTCATATCATAAGGCTAAAGAACATTGCAGGAAGTATCACTCATTTCTTCTAAGCCACGACACATCACAAGAAGCTATACAAGAGTTGCATTTGTAAACAACACTGCAAGGAACATCTACCTGCATGTAGCTTTATCCTCTACAGAACTGTGTCTTCAGCATGCTGTCTCCAGGGTGGTCATGCCAGGCCCAAATCTGTGATTTGTATTTACAGCTCTTGAGATGTGTTGCCGAGTTGTTTTCCCAAAAGGTCATGCCAATTTCCCCTGCCAGCTAGCACTGGGTTACAACAAAACATTGCCAATAGTGTGTGTCCTGTTAAAAGGCTTTCTTTTGCTAAATAAAGTGCATTGGTTAAAGCTTGCATTTGGCTCAATGTTTATGTTTTGTTTCATTAGACTTGTGTGCCGCTTCCTTTGCAAATTTTCTCTTTGGCTTCAAAGCTTAGAAAATAACGACATTTCCAAGAGTCTGACAAATATATCATTCTATTTTCTGCTACGCTTTTTGGATAATTTGATTTTTGATGGGTAGCTATTTTATTGGAAAAAATAATTGAGTAACATTGCAGAAAATTTTGAAATAAGGGAAAATAATTGTCCATACACAACACCATCACCTGGTTCGGGCAGCTATCATTTTTTTGTAGTTCCCTTCAGTGTTTTCCCTTGTGTGTACATATTTTACATAGTTTTAGCCACAAGTATGTGGTGACTTGATATTCTGCTTTTTCACTTAACATGAAAGCATAAGCATTTTTCCATGTTGTCTCCTAGTCTTCTTAAGAATAATTTTAGTGGCTGCATAATATTTTATTGAGTGAATGTACCTTACAACTTGATTAACCAGTCTCTTCTGTTCGGATGCTAAGTTGCTTTTTAAATTGTTACTATTAAAAATAATTCAGTGATAAACATTTTTATACATCAAGTCGTTCTGGATTATTTCTTGAGAACAGAGTTCTGCAGCCATTTTCCTGTTAAAGGACATTAAATCACAGCAGACACAGTTGCCAAGTCAAAACCCTGTTCACCTCTTAGTTGTAAACAGAACCTGGGATTCTGTTCAGGGTAACAATGTTTTCAGTTTAAAATGACTTTCCCAGGCTCCCTTGTCGCTGGCATTGCCCTTTGACTCAATGAGGAGAAAACAGCAGCTTGTAACTTCAGATTACTGGGGAAACTATTGTTTTCTGGTTTCAAAAGGATTCATTTTGAGACCAGGAGGATGGAAGCCACCAGTAATCTGGCTGGGCAGGCAGGGAGAAGGACACTGACTGTGAAGAGAACGTGGTGTATCCTTTCTGGGCCCTGTCTCTGAACTCTTGTGATATTTCTCACATCGATCATTCTTTAAGACGTTTTAGAATAACTTATCAGAATTCCTAGCATTTCCC
This sequence comes from Cervus canadensis, assembly GCF_019320065.1. Lineage (NCBI taxonomy): Eukaryota > Metazoa > Chordata > Mammalia > Artiodactyla > Cervidae > Cervus > Cervus canadensis. The sequence goes on from NC_057402.1 coordinate 10,013,584, forward strand.
AGAGTGGATGGAGGATGGGGGATACTTCAGTCAGTTCAGTCGCTCAGTCGTGTCTGACTCTTTGCGACCCCATGAATCGCAGCACGCCAGACCTCCCTGTCCATCACCAACTCCCGGAGTTTACTCAAATTCATGTCCATCGAGTCGGTGATGCCATCCAGCCATCTCACCCTCTGTCGTCCCCTTCTCCTCCTGCCTCCAATCCCTCCCAGCATCAGGGTCTTTTCCAATGAGTCAACTCTTCGCATCAGGTGGCCAAAGTATTGGAGTTTCAGCTTCAACATCAGTCCTTCCAATGAACACCCAGGACTGATATCCTTTAGGATGGACTGGTTGGATCTGCTTGCAGTCCAAGGGACTCTCAAGAGTCTTCTCCAACACCACAGTTCAAAAGCATCAAATTTTCGGCACTCAGCTCTCTTCACAGTCCAACTCTCACATCCATACATGACCACTGGAAAAACCATAGCCTTGACTAGACAGACCTTTGTTGGCAAAGTAATATCTCTGCTTTTTAATATGCTATCTAGGTTGGTCATAACTTTCCTTCCAAGGAGTAAGCGTCTTTTAATGTCATCACTATAATCACTATCTGCAGTGATTTTGGAGCCCAGAAAAATACAGTCTGACACTGTTTCCACTGTTTCCCCATCTATTTCCCATGAAGTGATGCGACTGGATGCCATGATCTTAGTTTTCTGAATGTTGAGCTTTAAGCCAACTTTTTCACTCTCCTCTTTCACTTTCATTAAGAGGCTTTTTAGTTCCTCTTCACTTTCTGCCATAAGGGTGGTGTCATCTGCATATCTGAGGTTATTGATATTTCTCCCAGCAATCTTGATTCCAGCTTGTGCTTCTTCCAGCCTAGCATTTCTCATGATGTACTCTGCATAGAAGTTAAATAAGCAGGGTGACAATATATAGCCTTGATGTATTCCTTTTCCTATTTGGAACCAGTCTGTTGTTTTATGTCCAGTTCTAACTGTTGCTTCCTGACCTGCATACAGGTTTCTCAAGAGGCAGGTCAGGTGGTCTGGTATTCCCATCTCTTTCAGAATTTTCCACAGTTTATTGTGATCCACACAGTCAAAGGCTTTGACATAGTCAAAAAAGCAGAAATAGATGTTTTCCTGGAACTCTCTTGCTCTTTTGATGATCCAGTGGATGTTGACAATTTGATCTCTGGTTCCTCTGCCTTTTCTAAAACCAGCTTGAACATCTGGAAGTTCACGGTTCACGTATTGCTGAAGCCTGGCTTGGAGAATTTTGAGCATTACTTTACTAGCATGCAAGATGAGTGCAATCATGCGGTAGTTTGAGCATTCTTGGGGATTGCCTTTCTTTGGGATTGGAATGAAAACTGACCTTTGCCAGTCCTGTGGCCACTGCTGAGTTTTCCAAATTTGCTGGCATACTGAGTGCAGCACTTTCAACAGCATCATCTTTCAGGATTTGAAATAGCTCAACTGGAATTCCATCACTTTCACTAGCTTTGTTCGTAGTGATGCTTTCTAAGGCCCACTTGACTTCACATTCCAGGATGTCTGGCTCTAGGTGAGTGATCACACCATCGTGATTATCTGGGTCATGAAGATCTTTTTTGTACAGTTCTTCTGTGTATTCTTAAGGAGGATACTTAAGGGAGGTAAATAACACATGCTACACATCTCTTTTAGTTATGAACCAGGAGCCTTACATACTTACCCAGGAGGGGCCGCGAAGGAGGAACTATTATCATCCCATTTTATAGATCAAGAAGTAGGGGCCTGGAGAGCTTAAAGAATTTTTTTTCCAGGTCCCGTGAGTATTAGATGACAGAGCTAGGGCCCTAATTCAGATCTGTTTAAAAGTTCCATGATGTTTCTGTTTCAAAGAGAAAACTGGTTGCAGTGTGGAAGGACAGGTAAACCACATTCACTGAAAAAGCAAACACCATTGACTTCAGAAGGAAGCAGAGATGGGCAGCCAGAGGCTAATGTTGGCCTCTGAGTTCATTGTTTTCTATGCTAGGCTCTCTGCAAACTCATGTTCACAACTATGCCTGGCATCTGATTTTAAATTTTCATCTATTCATCATTTTTTTTTTAATTTCAAGAGCAACAAATGTCCATTGCAGAAAATTGGGACAATGTAGACAATAAAATAAGAATTACTCAGAATCCCGCTCCAAGAGTTAATCAGTATAAACATCTTGGTGTATTTTCCTTCCAGCCTTTTTTTCCACATTGGTATTTTTACACACTTACAGGCAATTTTGCTTCCTAGTTCCTACCAGACTACCTGACTAGGAGACTTTCAAAAAACATATTTTCAATGAATGGATAAGTAAATGGATAACACTACATCCAGATCTTAGCAGAGTGCCCAACATATACCATGGCATCAGTAAATCCTTTTTGAATGAATGTATAAGGATAAAGGGGCTTCCCAGGTGGCACTAGTGGAAAGAACCCACCTGCCAATGCAGGTAGATGTAAGAGACATGAATTTGACCCCTGGGTCAGGAAGATATGCTTGTGGAGGGCACGGCAACCCCCTCTGGTATTCTTGCCTGGAGAATTCCATGTATAGAGGAGCCTGGAGGCTGCAGTCCATAGGGTGACACAGAGTCTGTCATGACTGAAGTGACTTAGCACGCATGCATTGAAATTGAAGAAAGTAATTAAATGTTATTTTTCTATAATATTTTTATCAAAAACATGTTCTCATTTCATGACAAATTCATTATTGCTATCACTTTTAATGGCAGCATAATATTCAACCACTTCAACTTTACTGGCTCCTTATTGTTGAATAGAGTTAAAAATTGTTCACTATTACATAAAATGTTATGTTTAATATCTGTGTGCACAACTCTTTGTACGTATTTTAATAGATTCCTTAATGTGGAATTCTTGGGTCAGAGTTTCTGATGCACATTGATATTGCTTCCCAGGTGGCTCAGTGGTGAAGAATCTACCTGCCAATGTAGGAGACACAGGTTCGATCCCTGACTTGGGAAGATGCCCTGGAGAAGGAAATGGCAAACCTTTGCAGTATTCTTGCTTGGAAAATTCCATGGACAGAGGGTCCAGGCAGTTACAGTCCATGGGGTCACAAAGAGTCAAACACAACTGTGCAACTGATCACACATGCAATATTAATATTATGCTATTCAACGAAATCGCTCTGATCCACGTCCAGACCAGCAAGTATACACATGTCCATCTCATTTTGTGCTCAACACTTCCAACCCCCTACACAGTGAGGTGGCAAAGCTACATGACAGATGCATCCTGACTCCTGAATCACCATGGAGAATGGCTTTGCTGGAGAATCACGCAGAGCTACATTGGAGCTTGTGTCAGTGAGCAGCCAATTTTTGGTTCAAGATCCTGAGAGTTGGGGGCTTGTTTGTCACTGCAGCCTGGTCTAGCCCATCATGACTAATATAGGGGATGCATACTTAAATGGAGCTACTCCAGGAGGCCCATCCTGTGGTGCAGCAGAGCCTGGCTTTGGGGCTGACATCTGTTCCCTTTCTTGCTTTGTGAGCTCAATCAAGTTCCTTTCATTCTCTTAATTTTCTTCTCTCCATTATTAAGTGATTTGCCATCAGCAGTGTGCAAGTGCTGTTTTATTATTTTATTTGTAAAGCAGAGATCTCTGTTTTGTTGAATACTACCTTGAATAATCTTAAGACACTTAGAGCTTTGCTGTATGGCTGGTGGAAGTCATTGAATGGGGCTCCCTGAGGCAGGTCTCCTTGATCTTCCCTCTGCCTCACCTGTCCCCCCTGGTTCCCAGAGCTCACTTGACACCCGAGTGGGTTCCTCATGACCCTGGTTGGAAAGTCTGAGACCCTATAGGAATTCAGGTTATTTTCTGGTTCCAGCCTTGGAAACACTGGGTGTCTGTTCCAGTCTGTGGGCCCTGCGGATTTCTTCCTAAAGGAAGCAAGGCCTCCTTTCAGAAGGCAGGTGATGGTCTTCATGAAATCCACCATCATTTTCTGCTTTTGGAATGTTTCCTGAGTCCCTACTGTGTACTGGATCTCCTTCTAAACATGGAGGTATCCAGAAGGCACTGAGACTCAGGTTCTGTTCTGCGAAGTTAACATACCATGAGAGGTAGGGGACAGAAGCTGAGGTAGAAGACGATGTATTTTATTTGTAACCATCACACTTACAGCCCTGGTGGCTCAGACGGTAAAGAATCTACCCGCAATGCGAGAGACCTGGGTTTGATCCTTGGGTTGGGAAGATCCCCTGGAGGAAGGCATGGCAACCCTGTCCAGTATCCTTGCCTAGAGAAGTCCCACGGACAGAGGAACCGGTCAGGCTACAGTCCATGGGGATGCAAAGAGTCGGACACGACTGAGTCACTAAGGACAACACACATACAACACTGCTGTTTTTGAGTTCCATGTTCTGAGCACTTTGGAGAAATTATTTTAAATCTTCATAGCCACCCAAGTATTAACTTCCTGGGTGTTTCCTAAGGCTGCCTTAGGGCCCCCTTTCCTTAGAACAGTTAAAGGGGAATGGCTTCAACTCTCATCACATGAGTGAGGGGACCCCCATCAGCCCCCTCTATCTGATTTCTCCAGAGCCTCTCGGTCCAGGGTGCACATTTCTTCTCATCTTCACCAAGGTAAGCTCTGCTTCCGGCCACCTCTGTGGCTGTGAGTTCAATGCTAATGAGTCAGCAATATATATTAAACAAGATGTCTCTGAACAGAAACACACATAAAACAAGGTTGCTTGTAATCACTTGATGAGAATATTGTGATCAGAGGCTCTTGGGAGCCTGACCCTATGTTTCTCCCAAGAGCAATGGTTCAGTGTTGGCTAACTCAGTGTTTGTGGTGACGTTTCTAGAACATCACTACATCACTACCACCAGTGAGGAGACCCCCATCATGCTTACTAGTCTTCATTTTTTACTTAAGGAGCATGAGCTCAGAAAAGCCAGTGGCTAGGTTCACATCCAGTTGTCTGGCTCTAAGCTTTCTGCTCTTTCCGCCGAACCATGCTGCTCCCAGTTCTCTCTCCCTCTTCTCCTGTCTAAAAGCCTTGAAATGTGATGTTTATTTTCTATCCCTCAAGGGCTTATGCAAAAATTGTCCATCCCCTCTTGTCCCTTGCATTTTAATTGTCCCATTTTAATCGTCTGAGAGCTAGGAGGGGTGACTTGTCCTCCCCCACCCCACAAGCTGATCAGGGTACAAGGGTCCCCATTTCAAGTTGTCTCACCCCCGCAACTTTGAAGCTTAATAGCTTTAAAATCTTACAAGTTGTAAAAACAATTAAAGCAATAATCTTAAAAAGAAGCAGAATGCGGCCTTCAGAGGAATGTGAGCCATTCACACTTCGCGGTTAAATGCAGCCTGGGCCTGAGAAAACGCAGAGGCGCCCTGTGAATTTGTTGATGCCAGTTTGGACAGACTGTTTATTTTCATGATTTCATGGAAGAATTTTAATTTAATGAGTGTTTTATACTCTAATGTAAAGCATCGCTCGAGCCCTGTAATTACTGTGTCAAAATAAGCCTTCTTAAGCGGCAGCAGCTTGAACTCCAGGGCTGTAACTTGCATCCGAATCAGGCCCAGGGAGGTGGGGGAAGGGGCCGAATGAACAGAGTTGATCGGCTTCTTAATGGAATTGGAAATTAACGAAGGGGCTAGAGGATGTCTTGTTGAGCTCATTCCCTCCAATCTGTGGCTTAACTGCTGGAGCCGATGGGCCTGGAGACAAATGTCTCCTTCTCCTTGGTCCGTCTGAGTCTTCCCCTAACCGAGAAATAATTTACTTTCATAAAAGCCTGTTTATCCGACGGGGCGCGCCAGGAGGTTAATTTCCGGCACATAGTTCATCATTTCAGCATTTCTCCCTTTTTTGCAAATAGGAGGATATTTTTGCTTTTTGGCTTTATGCACGACCCACAAAAATTATTAATTTTCCTTCCTTTTATTTATTTTCGAGCAATAGAAGAGATTTCTGTGCAGACTAAAAAGAAGAGGGCGGCTGCTCCCAGTCCTCCAGGTCAGTGATTAAGGCCAAGTGAAACCCTCCAGTTTTAGTGAACTGTCTGTCCCTGTCTGCTACCTGCCCTTTCTCCTTCCTTGTCCACTCGCCAGGGCCAGCATTCCTGGGTACCTCCGGCTTTTGCCTAATGAAGCACACAATGGCCTTTCCAGATGCAGACGGAGAACCTCATCTTTCATCACAGCCCCCTTGTCCCTGGACGGGGGGATTCCCCAAACAAGCCATTGGAACATCTTCTCTGGGGTATTTCTTTTCATGCTAAGCTGCCCAGATTTGTGCTCATTGTTCCAAGTCCAAGAATCCGACTGTGCAATTTGATAACTTGCTATTTCCATCCCTGCTAAGAAATAACACACAGAGTCGAGACACCGCGTTCTTTTCTTAGCAAGGGAGGGAAGGACTTCTCACTCTGCTAATGAAACAGCCTCGTTCTTGTTCGGTGCATTTTAATGACACTCGCGCGTTTTGGAATAATAGCAGCAGTGAAGCTTACCAGACTTTCACAGCGTCCCAAGTCCTGTGTGATGTGCTGTCTTCTTCCCTCTCCTGCGAATCGGGGTCAGTGTTACCATTTTCTGGTCTTTTCTGATTCCCGGTTCCAGGCTTTTTCTTACAGGGATTGCCAGATTTAGCAAAAGAATACAAAGATACCCACCTAAATTTAAATTCAGATAAACAATGACTATTTTAAAAATATGCCCCTGTGATATTTAGGATGTCCATATACTAATAAATTAATTTATCTGAAATTCAGATTTCATTGGGCATCCTGTATTTTATCTAACAACCTGATTTCCACTCTCCTGGGTGCTTTCCCTTAAATATAAGAAGAGATGAGCCTTCTAGGGAAAGACTGTTGGCCTCTGGCTGAATCCACTACCAGTGAAGTTTGCTTTGGCCCAGATATTTGAAGTTTGAATTTGGGAAATTTTAGATGGAGCAGGCATTCTTCAGCCACCATGATCCCCATCACTCTTTCCATGGCCCCAGCAGCTTCCCACGTAGATGTGCTCCCAGCCTCTCCAGGTCTTGCTCCTCTAAGTCTTCTGGCTGGAAGTTCCTAGGGTGGTTTCATGAAGACTTGTTGTGGGTGATCTTCTGAAGAAACAAAAGAAAATTATCAAGTGATTGTAATGTGCTTTAATAGTCATGATTACAATTAACACTCGAGGATATAGGCATGGCTATCCCCATGTTTGCCCGCGAGGAGAAGAAAGCTCAGAAAAGATAAATCACTGGCTGAATCCCACGTTTGGCAGCCAGAAGGGGATTCAAGCCAGGCTGCCTGACTCCAGTGGCTCATCTCCCTACCCACGATCTATCTTAACATTCATTTGTTCGTTTCCATGAACTGTTTGCGGGGTGACATCCACGTACCTGGCATGGCTGGGTCGACTGGCTGGCTGGCTATTTTTATTTCTTTCACTTGGGAAGGCCTGAGTCCACAACTGAAAGGCATTTGAAAAGATCTCTGGCTCTTCTGATCCTGCGATATGGGGAGGGGATCTGGATTTTTATTTTTTAAGCACGCTGTATCTTGGTGGAAAACGCTCTTCTCATTTTGCGCCTATGATGCGGCTAAATTGTCCCCTGGATTTATTTCAAAGTGAAAAGAAGCAGCAAAGATTGCAATTCTTATGCTGTAGTTGCTCTTTTTAACTCAATTACATTTTGACAATTCGGAATGAAACTTGGGGGCATGTCTTTGTTTAAGCCGTCGGCCTTGCATCAGAACAGTCAGCTCAAGGTATATGGCTAGTGTCAGGACTAACAATCTTTGACAAGGGCATTTAGCGGTTGTAATTCAAATCTAATTCAGAACATCTTAGCACCGGACCTGTCAGGCCCTTAAAATGCACTGTAACTGCAAAACCAAGGGCAACAGTCCCAAAGCCAGCTCTGTGCGGCCTCAAGTTGATATGTCAACAAGAGCAGTTACAATTAGGGGTTCTTTCAAGCATACTAAACTAATTTACAGTACTCTGGAAAAGTGGGAAAAGGACCTGAGGCTTAAAATCCCAGGACTTCTAGATTTCAAATCCACAGCACATAAAAATACAATTAGAGATCGGCACCAAAGAGTGCAGGCTTGAGTCTGCCTTTTGGTTCCATACGTACTTTTTTTGCCCTTAAAAATAGATATGCTTAAAAATGCATGCATGTGTGTAGTTAAAACAAAATAATAATAGTTGACTCTCAACCACTTAAAAAAAAAATACCCCTGTCAGGTCTTATTAGGATCATGTTGTGGGTTTGTTGAACCCTAAATCGGCAATGCACCTATTTATTATTTGTGGGTGCTGCTTGTAATCGAATCTGGCTTAATTGGGGAGTGTTTCTTCTTGATGAGGTTCCACATTTGGCCACAAAGCACTCAGAGCCAGTGTGGCCTGGGTGGTTGGAACTGGATTGAACAGCCAGGCTGGGACAGGGAGGGTTGGGGGGGTGGGATTCAGAGCATGGCCGACCCATTGGACACAGATAGGATTACGGTGACCAACATGTAATTTTACCATCAAGATAAAACAGGGCCCGATCTTAAAGCACTCTGGTGATTCTAGGCAGCTGTGCGCTTTTAAGAGGCACTAGCTTAATGCAAGGACAAAGGCTAATGGGAATGTTTGCAGATTTTGCTTTTATGATTTATCTACTTTTTATGCACAACAATATAGACCCTCCTCTCGGGGGACTCATAAATGTGATTTTACTTCCCAAATTACAAAGCTAGTCAATTATTCGGGAATGAGTCATTCATTCAAAAGTGTCAGTAATGTGATGTGTTAACCATCAGGAAATTTTACACCAATTGGAATTATAAACACCAGATTTAAAAAAAGAAGAAAAAGAAAATCTTAGCCAGCAGCTAACTCTCCTTATGAATGGCGCCTCCTGTTAGTTATCACGTTAGGGAAAGGTAGAACTGGAGACTATGTCGGCGAATTTTTGCCCCTTCCTGCCTCCTTATCGGTATCCCAGAGCGAAAGTGCTTTTAACATTTTGTTGCTCAGTCATCAAGTCGTGTCCAACTCTTTGCCATCCCATGGACAGCAGTGTGCCAGACTTTCCTGTCCCTCGCCGTCTCCAGGGGTTTGTCCAGGTTCATATCCATGGCATCAATGATGCCGTCCAACCATCTCATCCTCTTTTGATATTGGGTTGGCCAAAAAGTTTGTTCAGATTTTTCTGTAAGACCTTATGGAGAAAACTGAATGGCCTTTTTGACCCAATATATTTGTCCGCAAGACTGAGACGGATGGTGAGCCATCTTGCATGGTGACAGAGGAGGGACAGAAGCAGTGGCTGAGCTGACACTTTCGTTCTCTGCGAGCCGTTGAATGTGGGATGGGCTGGGACCCTGCAGTGGAGGGACTAGAGTGTGGACTGAACTGTCTCAACTGAGCTGAGTCTCGAGATCTCTCGTCTGCTGCCCACACCATCCACGGGGACTCCCTCTCTTGGGGTTTTGCTCTCCCTGCTGGGAGCTGGCTGTGTAGTTGACCCCAGTGGGTTTGGTTGGATCCCAAAATCCACAAACTCTTCCTTGTGGGTGGGCCTCTTGGGAAATTGCAGTTTGGCATTAACAGGGGAGTGTCCCTGGAAAAGTTTAGTTGTCATGATTGATCACAGTGGAGGGCTGAAGGGGAAACCATGGTGGTCTCATCCCGAAATTGTTTCCCAGAACCCCAGCATGAATCAGGATCGGGGAACCACAGCGTCAGGGCTCAGCCCTAAGACTGTCTGCTCCAACTGTCATAGAGGCCCATGGGCCTGTGTGTGTCTGCCAGACACCCTCAACCTCTCTGATTCCTGTTCCAGCCTCTTCTCCAAACCACTTGTGTCCCTGGATGCCTGGCAAGTAACTCTGGTCCTTGATTTGTTTCTCCTTGTGGAATTTCTGGATGTCTCCTGAACTGTCTTTCACTGTTTCTCCCAGTGAATGTTAATTCCTGCCCCCATGGCCACCTCTGCTGCTGCCCCTGGATCTGGGGCAAAACCTGAGGCCTGCGAGCTTCCTTTAGTGATTTGTTGACTGTACCAGTCTGGCCACATCAAGATTGGGAAGCCAAGTCTTAGAGGGTGAAGGGGCTCACCCAGGCTTGCCTTGTTCCGTAAGGACTGAGTCAGGACTATGACGATGTATACCTGCCAGTGTCCTCTCTTCTTCTCAAAGGGTTGAAGCAGTGTAGAGTAAAAGATCCTGGGGAAGGCATTATTTCAATGGCTAGTTGCTGTGCTGGTTTCTGGGGCTCTTTGGCTGTGAAAACTTTCCATCTTCCTAAAAAAAAAAGAGTAAGGATTTTGGGATTCTTTCCCCCTGGTTCCTCCTGAAAGGGGCACAAGATGTAGGAACAGAAAACCCTGCACCAGCTAGTTGCTTGGAGAGGGTGCCAGGCATCAGTCAGAAATGGATTTCTCAGACAGAGGACAGAGTCTAAAATGCTGCTGAGGGCCTATGCACAGCTCACCTTTCCCAGAAGGCAGCACAGATTGTAAGAAGAAACCCAGACCTTATGAAGAGTCTATTTGAGAGTCCCTTGGACTGCAAGGAGATCAACCCAGTCCGTCCTAAAGGAAATCAGTCCTGAATATTCATTGGAAGGATTGAGTCTGAAGCTGAAACTCTAGTGCTTTGGCCACCTGATGCGAAGAGCTGACTCATTGGAAAAGACCCTGATGCTGGGAAAAATTGAAGGCGGGAGGAGAAAGAGACAGAGGATGAGATGGTTAGATGGCATTACCGACTTGATGGACATGAGTTTGAGCAAGCTCCGGGAGACAGTGATAGATAGGGAAGCCTGGTGTGCTGTAGTCCACGGGTTGCAGAGTCAGACACAACTGAGGGACTGAACTGATTTTCAAGCAAGTCAATTTCCTTGCAATTGCTCTACATCAGTAGAATTTGAAGGTAGCTGTATCATTATCACAATTGTATTTATGTACCTATTGGTGGAATAATTACTTATACAACTTTTGATGACTACTTACTTATTGTCTCTCTCTTTACCAAACCATCCTTGCTCATCTCTGATTCCTGGGGCTTAGCACCTACCTGGTACATAGTGTACATTTATTAAATGCTTGTTGAATGATTATGTAAGAAGGTGACTACACCAAGAGTAAAGCTGGAAGTGACAGTGAGAGATGGCTTCTTGAAGCTGTAGGTAGGTACCAGTGTGTAGAGAAGATTCAAAAATGGTATGTATAACTTCCTAACCATCAGAAAAAAAAATCAAAGCAAAAGAAAGAAGAATAAATCATTAATAGTATCTTATAGAACAATACTATCTTATAGAAACTATACTATAGAACAATAGTATCTTATAGAACAAAACAAGCACAAAAATGTCAGTTATGATAATAAATGTAAATGGGTTAAACCTCATGCTCACCCCTAGATTGGAGAAAGGAATAAATAAAACTCCAAACTTGGCTATGTACTGTTTCCATGCTACTGCTAAGTCACTTCAGTCGTGTCCGACTCTGTGCGACCCCATCCCTGGGATTCTCCAGGCAAGAACACTGGAGTGGGTTGCCATTTCCTTCTCCAATGCATAAAAGTGAAAAGTGAAAGTGAAGTCACTCAGTCATATCTGACTCTTCGTGACCCAGTGGAGGGCAGCCTACCAGGCTCCTCTGTCCATGGAATTTTCCAGGCAAGAGTACTGGAGTGGGGTGCCATTGCCTTCTCTGTTGTTTCCATGAGGCACGTGTGAAACAAAGTGGTTCAAAAGTTTGAAGAAAAAGTGTTTCCAAAGCCCCTTTTAAGCAATCATAAGGCAAAACAAGCAAAATGAAAAAACTCACAAAGATTAAATTTTGATTGCTAAAAGTTGATAAATTACATAAAGAAAATGAATCACAAAATCGTATGGGATGAATTACATAGTATTAAAAGTTGGAAAGCAAAAACTGTTAATAATATGAAGATAAATGATCACAAACATAATAAAGAGTAGGAGAATCTGGCATTAAGAAGTCCTTTAAGATTGGATAGGTAAAAACAGGAATGTGGATGATGCAAACAATATATGTATGCATGTATTTTTTTAAACTTATTTGGCTGCACTGAGTCCGAGTTACTGCATGTGGGATCTAGTTCTCTGACCAGGGATTGAACCTGGGCGCCCTGCATTTGAAGTGTGGAGTCTTCACCACTGGGTCACCCGGCAAGTTCCTGTATATGTGTATTTGTTTATTACCGCTGACAAGTTGGTTTACAACTTTTCTAATCCTGCATTAGAACATTAAAAAATTGATGATAAGTTTTAACCATGATAAAAATATGGATAAATTCAGAGAAAGCACAAGGCCAAATTTAGAGTACCAAAAATAGCACTCTTAATTATCGCCAACAGTAGAAACTAATAAAGCCCACTTAAGAAGAATGGAATAGAATTTTCTTCTAAGTATGTCCTAGGTCAAAGAGTAACTAAAGGCTTCAATTGGAGGCTTTTGTTTCCTAGAAAATATTTTAAATGACCACCCAGTACCCGGAAATCTATGCAACATGGCCAAATACGTGTTAGATGAGGTATTAGCTTCCTGCGGCTGCTGTAACAAAGAACCAGAAAGCTGGTGGCTTAACATAGCAGAAATGTGTTCCCTCACAGTTCCGGAGAGCAGAAATCTGAAATCAAGGTGTTGGCAGCGCTGTGCTCCCTCCGAGGGTTGCAGGCGAGCGTCTCTTCCACCCATCCCAGTGATCTTGAGGCTTGTGGCTCCATCCTATTTCTGTCTCCACATCACCTTCTCCTCTGTCTGTACTAAATCTTCCTCAGTGTCACTCTTGAAAAGATACAAATGATGGCATTTAGGGCCCAGCTAGATAAGCCCGGATAAGCTCCTCCTCTCAAAATCCTTAGCTTTATCACATCTTTTGCCATGTAAAATTATAGTCACAGGTTCTGGGAGTGAAGTTATCTTTGGGGAAGTCGTTTTTCTTCCTGTTGCAGATCCAAATATGTAACGTGAAATACTTTTCATTGTTAAATAAGAAAGAGTAAGCATTGCATGTTTAAGTCAAGAAATAAGAAAAAGAGCTCATGAAAGACATCAAGTAAATAGAGGGATGTTTCAGATTTTTAGAACTATATAAACGGACATGTTAAAGGATATTAAAATTTTTTGAATATAATTAAATGAATGTAAATGTAAATAAAAATATGACATGAATATGTCAGAGATTTTACTTAACTCATTGATTAATGAGGTAATTGGTGATATTATTGGCTAAAAGGAGAATTTAAAGAGCAGAGACACATACAGGCCATGAAATAAAGCTACAAATTGATGGGTGATGGCGTTTTTCCAAGGAATAACCAGGTGCAAGGCCTAGCCTCTGGGTCAGGCTCACCAGGGCTGGAGGCAGCCTGGACTAGGTGTCAAGGGCCAGCGTGACGCTTACTCACGGCGTGGGACAGCCTTCTGCCAAGCTCCTGCAACCGGCCAAGTCCCCTTAAGGGGGACCCTCACCTCCTTTTCTGCCCCTGTGTCCTGCCCCTTAGTACTTGATCACGTGGACCCTACAGATTAGAAACAGCCCTTCTGCCACATGACGGCTGTGGCCCTGGCCAAGTGACAGCTTCTTCACCTCCAGCGCCAGTCCTCATGAGTCCCTCCCAGCCACCCTCGAGCCTCGGAAAGGGACTCGGGGAATGACTTGAGCCAGTGAGGTTTTCCACAGAAGCCTGGCTTTAGGGATCCTTGGTGGCATAAGATGGAGACATACTGCTTTAAATGTGGTTAATTTGCTTCACTTTATTTTGTTTCTCTAGCTGTTCTTCTCCAAGCCCTTAATCCACTAACGTTTTCATGAATTTCCCAAACAGAAATACAGTAGGCTGTGTTCCCCAAACTCAGTAAACCACAGAATCTCCTCTCTTGCTTCCCTAGAAGGCAGCTGAAGGGACTGGTGTTCCATAGGGCACACACTGGGGAACCGGCTGATGTAATTCCGAGGAAGAGTGAAGGATATGGGAGCATCTGATCAGAGTCTGTTTACTCCAGACAAATAGGTGATTGAGTCCAATGTGTGCAGAATGGGCTGGCAGGGAGGGACTCCCCCGACGTTTCCTTGCCCTCCCCACTGCCATGATATTGTAGCAGGACCCAGGAACTGGGCCCCCATTCCTGAAAGGTATGGCCTGTGCTCACATAATGAGGGCTTCGTATTAGAAACAAACGGGGGGAGAAGTGTGGCTTCCTTGGTGGCTCAGATGGTGAAGAATCCGCCTGCAATGCAGGAGACATGGGTTTGATCCCTGGATTAGGAAGATCCCCCGGAGGAGGGCATGGCAACCGCCTCCAGTATTCTTGCCTGGAGAATCCCCATTGACAGAGAAGCCTGGTGGGCTACAGTCCATGGGGTAGGAAAGAGTTGGACATGACTGAGCGACCAAGAGCACACAGTGGTTGGGATAAAAGACTCAGAGCCAAGTTCAAGTTCTGGCTTTAGCCCTTTAGTTGAATTGTGTGGCTTCTGACACATCCTTCACTTCTCCAAGTTTCCATGTTTCCATCCATGAGCTGGGAATTACAAGGCATGTCTTGTTAGTTGCAGTTGGAATTCAAGGCAACGGTATCAGTGGAACTCTTGAGCACAGAGGTCGCTCATAGTAAGTGTCTGGGCGGCCCCCAGAAAGGAGTGGCAACTGTGTGGGGTCAGCTCCTAGGTTCTGCTGTCTGAGCACTGATGCCTGTCTACCTGGCATTTCATTCATAGAGCTGCTTCTGCCTGGAGATTCTGAGGGAATCTCCAGGGTTTGCCCAGGAACTCTCAGGGCTTACCCATTTCAAACAAACCCCTGGAGAAGGAAATGGCAACCCACTCCAATATTCTTTGCCTGGGAAATCCCATGGACAGAAGAGCCTGGTGGGTTATGGTCCGTGGGGTCACAAAGAGTCGGAAAACTGAAGTGACTGAACATGCACGTACTGGATTCCAGAATCTATTTATTTAGAATCCAAAGGGTGCCTTTTGCAGAAGCAAAGACCAGCTTTTATTTTCATTGTAACAAAGAAGACTTAAAGATAACTCTGCTTACGTATACTTATGAAATTCTTAGGAAAAAAAGGAATCACATCTATGGCAATGATTATTATTGGAATCAATCTCGTAGATCCCTTCTGGTAGCCCTGTCACTCTTTCTTTCTATGACTTCATTTAGTCATGAGGTTCAGAGGGATTTTGACTTGTCCAACCTCACACAGCTGTGGTAGGACTGGAAAACAAGGCTGGTTCTATCTGAGCTGAATTTTCTTCCCTGAAAACACAGGGGTCCATTCTCATGAGATGGAGTGGAGAAAAGTAAAAATGCAGATGACATAAGAAGATAGAATGAGATAAAAGGCATTTTCCAAACTGAATACCTTCTACTCTCCCCACTGCCCATCTCTGGCTTTAGGCAAAGAAAAGTCAGCTAGCCTTCCTCTCTTGTTTTGCATCTCAGCAGATGGCTTACCCATCCACGTATGGTCCAGGCCAGATTCCTCAGAGCCATCCTGAGGTCTCCCTCTCCCTCACATCTTTGTGAGTCCATCTTCTCTGCATATGCCTCCACATTCCTGCTTCTCTCTCCACACCCACTGCCCAGATTCAAGTCAGCTCCCATACGACTACCGACATTGAGGCCTGGTCAGTTACTGAGCTCTGGTCCTTCCAACCGCCCAATGTGGACAGCCTGGTCTTTCTTTCTTTGAAACTTTTGATTCAATTTATAAAAAGGTGATATATCACAAGATTCAAAATTCAAAGAGTATGAGGCATGAGGAAAAAACTAGGTACCCGCCCACCCTGTCCCCAAGCCCCACAGGTACCCCCCCAGACACACCCAAGCTGGCAGTTACCTCCAAAGACAGTCAGTGCATGCCATAGCTCTGTCTCTACCTCCATGCCAGTGCTTATTATGTATTTCCCTGCCCCTTGCTTTTGTTCCTGAGCCCAGGGTTGTCCTACTTGCCACATATGAGGCCAGTAAATTGATAGACAAGATATTAGGGTGAGGAATCATGACTTTATTTGGAAGGCCCGCAGACCGAGAAGATGGTAGACTAATGTCCCAAAAGAACCACCTTACCCGAGTGAGAATTCAGGCTTCTTTTACACCAGAAAACTCTGTCTTTTCAGCTATCCACTTAGGTCAGGTCACAATATTCCTGTAAACCTTCAACAAAACAAATGTTAATCTGTGTTCTGCAACTTTTTGTTTTGGACTGAATGGAAAAGTGTTATTTATATCTTTAAAGACCAGAGCCTTGAGAATAGGATATCATGTATATTTGAGGCTATAGGCAATATTCTTAACTTGTAGCAAAAACAATAGAATATGAAGACTAAAATAAAAGAAACAAATCCAATATGGCATTCTTCCCTATAATACATTTTTCTCCTTAGTGTATCTTAGACATCACTCCATCTCAGTGCATTAGATCCACACATTCTTTGAAGGCCTCCATAGTATTTTCTTTATTTATGAAGGCCTCCATAGTATTTTCTTTATACAGCTGGTCTATCTTTTTAAAAAAATTAATTTATTTAATTTAATTGGAGGCTAATTACTTTCCCATGTTGTAGTGGGTTTTGCCATACATTGACATAAATCAGCCATTGGTGTACATGTGACCCCCATCCTGAACCCCCCTCCCACATCACTCCCCATCCCACCCCTCAGGGTCATCCCAGTGCACCAGCCCTGAGCACCCTGTCTCATGCGTCGAACCTGGACTGGTGATCTATTCCATATATGATAATATACATGTTTCAATGCTACTCTCTCAAATCATCTCACCCTCGCCTTCTCCCACAGAGTCCAAAAGTCTGTTCTTTACATCTGTCTCTTTTGCTGTCTCGCATATAGGGTCATTGTTACCATCTTTCTAAATTCCATATATATGTGTTAATATACTGTATTGGTGTTTTTCCTTCTGACTTACTTCACTCTGTATAATAGGCTCCAGTTTCATCCACTGTATTAGAACTGATTCAAATGCATTCTTTTTGATAGCTGAGTAATATTCCATCTTGTACATGTACCACAGCTTTCTTATCCATTCGTCTGCTGATGGACATCTAGGTTGCTTCCATGTCCTGGCTGTTGTAAACAGTACAGCTGCTCTATCTTATGGAAAAATACATCTATTTATCTTTAGTGAACACTGATATAGTGGTATTCTATGTGCCAGGTTCTGCTGAAAAGTTTAGGCATGAATTTAATCTAAAAGCAATCCTAGGAGATACGGTGCTTTGTTATTTCCATTTTAGAGATGAGAAGATAGAGGCTCAGAGAAGCTGAGAAGCTAAGCCTGGCCAGTGGCAGAGCAGGCCCGCTACCCAGGCGGTCCAGCTCCAGAGTGTGTGTCTGCCTTTGTTTCCTAGGGCTGCTATAAAAAACTACCACAAACTTGTGACTGAAACAGTAGCCGTTTGTTCTCTCACAGCTGGAGGCCTCTGGAGGCTGGAGTCCAAAATCAAGGTGTCCGCAGGGCCTCGCTTCCTCTGAGCCTCTGGATAGACTCCATTCCATGCCTCTCCCCAGGCTTCTGGTGCTGGCTGCTGGATCTTGGTTTTCCTTGGCTTGCACCTGCTCCCTGCAGCCTCTGCCTACACTGTTACGTGGCTTCTGCCTTCAATGGCGTTCTCCTTTCTATGCCTCGCTTCTTCCTATAAGGATGCCAGAATTATTAGACTATGAGCCCACCCTATTCCACTTCATCTTAGCTAATTACATCTGCAGTGACTTTATTTCCAAATAAGGTGCAGGTGTCGGAACTTCAGCATACATTTTGCGGGACACTTTCAGCCCATGACTATGTTCTCAGCCACTGCTCAGTTGTTAATGGGCTTCTCTGTCATTTCCAGACTTTTCCTGTTGGCAATGAAAATCCGTATACATGCATGTAACCACAGGACAAGTTCCTAGAAGTGGATAAGTGGTTGGGTTAGGAATATCTGCATTTAACTCTGAATTAACATTGACACTTTTTCTCCCTAAAGGTGGAGATGACTGCTCTCTTCCAACCTACATATACAGAAATATGTTTTTAATATTTAAATTTTAAAATTCAGTGGATAAAATGGAATCCTGTACTTTTATCTGCATTCCCTTTACTAAGAATGAGTTTGACCAACTTTTAACATGCTTAAAACCCATTTTTTTTCTTTTTTTATGAGCTATGCATTCATTTCTTTTGCAGAATTGAGTCTTTTGGTTATGGATATGTGCAGCTCTTCAGAAATTAAGGAACACAACCTTTTCTCTCTGATATATGCAAATATTTTTTCCACTTTCTGGCTTTGTCTTTGGACTTTATTCATGCTTTCATCCATGCAGAAATTTAAATCTTTTACCCAAAGTTTCTTTTTGCACACAAAATCAAATCTATTAGTTTTATTGCTTCTACATCACATGTAGCATAATCTTTCTAAAGCATCCATCTAATTATGTCACTTTGCTCTTTACCACCCTTAGCATAAAATCCCAGTGCGTTGGCCTGGCCTCCTGTTACTTCTCCCACCTTACCGCCTACTCCCCAGGTGATCCAGTTGAAGGAACTCATCTTGCACATCCATCCTCATGAGCCTTGACTCATGCTTTCTTTTTTGCTTACAGGAAGGCCCCTGTTTATGTGACAAGGGCGACAGCCCCACAGTGGCCCCTCAGATCTTCCTTTGCTGGAGACGAGTGTCAGGAAGGGGCTCCAGCTCCAGTGGCTTCATGGAAGCTGGGGGCTCTGCCCAGCCAGCTCCAGCCCAATGCTGACCTCGGTCAGGGCTGGTCCTCGTCATTTCTGTCCAATGCGGGCCCCAAATGTCAGAGCCTGTGACTTAAGCATTTACAGAAATGGTATTTTCATGACTTTCCGTAGTCCTCAATTTACCTGATGGCAGGCTAGATTTTGTAGGGCATCATTTACTTATTTAAAGAAAAAGTGGGGTGGCAGGGAGGAAGGAGAGGGTGGGATGTATGGAGAGAGTTACATGGAAACTTACATTACTATGTGTAAAATAGATAGCCAGTGGCAATTTGCTGCATGACTCGGGAAACTCAAACTGGGGCTCTGTAACAACCTAGAGGAGTGGGATGGAGGGGGGAGGTGGGAGGCATGTTCAAGAGGGAGGAGACATATGTGTACCTATTGCTGATTCATGTTGATGTTGGCAGAAATCAACACAATACTGTAAAGCAATTATCCTTCAATTAAAAAAATAAATGTAACTTACAAAAAGGGGAAATTACCCGGTAGGGTGTGAATTAAGTATTTTCCATGGTTTCCTTCACAGATAAAGCCAACCCTGTGGACCAAATCTATATCATCACTATTGGGGTCGCAGGGTACATGCAATGCTCAGTTGCTTCAGCTGTGTCCAACTCTTTGAGACTCTATGGACTGTAGTCACCAGGCTCTTCTGTCAATGAGATTTTCCAGGCAAGAATTCTGGAGTGGATTGATCTTCCCAAAACAGCCATCGAACCCACGTCTCTTGAGTCTCCTGCATTGGCAGGTGTATTCTTTTTTTTTTTCATTTATTTTTATTAGTTAGAGGCTAAGTACTTTACAATATTGCAGTGGTTTTTGTCATACAGATGTATTCTTTACCACCAGCACCTCCTGGGAAGCCCATCAATTGAATACTACCAGGCAAAGCACAGGAGTGATTCTTCTCTCTTCTTGCTTCAGTAATCTTACTGAAACTCATGAGACATTTCTACCCAATGACTTGACTTGTTTTATATTCAGCCTTTTAGCAGAGTCCAATTTCCGGAGCCCCCTGCTTTCCTGCAAGACTCCCTCCTCCTCCCCCATATCTAGGACTCCGGGACACAAGGAAAAGAGTGACACTCAGCCCCTGGTGGGGAAGGCGGGAGAGCAGGCAGTGACAAAACTCAGTCTCACGGGCGGACGGGAGGCACAGTGCGTGGAGGGGGGCCGCTGGACCCAAGGGGACACAGCCTGACTTGATGGGGGCACAGCCTCCTTCGTGTTAACTGGCCACCCAGGGCTCTTCGGGGGTTAATCCTGGGCTGGCGCTCCAGGTTCCTTCTTGTCGCGTTCCCTCTGCCCTCCTCCCCTCCTCCACTCTCATCTGTATTCCTCTCAGCTCCTAAAACAAGGCAGTTCCTGACTGTGAAATCTGGAATGCAAAAATTCTCTTCCACATCTGGCTGTGAGTGAGGAATCTCAAGGGGAGTATAGACCAGATCCTTTCTCTGTCAAGGCTGTGGGCAGACGGGCTGCTGTGGGCTGAAGGGTGGCCCCCCAAATATATATCCAGGTCTTAGTACCTGGGCCCTGTGAACGTGACATTATTTGGAAAAAGAGTCTTTGCAGATGGAATTAAGTTATATACCTTGAGATCATCCTTGGATGACCCTATTGTTTAGTTACTAAGTTGTGTCCTTCTATTTTGTGACCCCATGACTGTAGCCTGCCAGGCTCTTTTTTCCACGGGACTTTCCAGGCAAGAATACTGGAGTGGGTTGCCATTTCCTTTTCCAGGGGAATCTTCCCGACCTAGGGACTGAACCTGGGTCTCTTGCCTTGCAGGTGGATTCTTTGCCACTGAGCCAGCTGGGAAGCCAATGATAACTGTCCTCATAATGTAAGAGGAGACACAGGCACAGAGAAGGCCACGTGGCCCCAGAGGCCGAGACTGGAGTCAGGTGGCCACGAGCCAAGGAACGCTGGAGCCACCAGAGGCTGGAAAAGAAGGAAAGGATTCTCTCTCTCTAGCTCCTTCCGAGGGAGTGGGGCCCTGCTGACACCTTGATTTCGAACCTCTGGCCTCCAGAAGTAAGAATTTATGTCTGCCGTTTTAAGATGCCAAGTTTGTGGTAATGTGTTTCAACAGCCCCAGGAAACTAACACAGGCCAACAAAGTTCTAGCCCTGAATTTGCTGCCCCCCGGGTCTGCTGCTTGACGTGGAGAAGGTCACTTCTGGAATTTCACCACCTTATGGCCAGTGAAGGCTTGGACTCCTTTCCCCTTCACCTGTGAGGAGCCGATGGTTTCCTCCTAGCACAGCTGTGTGTTTCCCCAGGTCCCTTGGAGCCCTGAGCATCCTGAGTTTTCTGCACTTTCCCACTGTGGACCTGGAGAAAACTCTCATCAGAGAACTGCCAGGAAGCATTGGGATAATGCCAATGACATCAATACTTCCTTAGATTACAGAGTCATGGGAAAAAACCTGCCACCAACTCCAAACTGCTATAGAATATGAGGAAGAAGAAAGGTTTTGGAGTAAATCTCTTTAGACAAAGAAAACCCAGGAAGCATGTACTGGTTACCTTATCATGTGTGTGCATGCTAAATCGCTTCAGTCATATGTGACTCTTGGCGACCCTATGGATTACAGCCCACCAGGCTCCTCTGTCCATAAGATTCTCCACACAAGAATACTGAAGTGGTTGCCACGCCTTCCTCCAAGGGATCTTTCCAACCTAGGGATCGAACCTGAGGACCTTATTACAGTGGTTCTCAATTCTTAGAGTCACATTAGAATCACCTGAGGAGATGTTTTTAAAGGCAGACTTTAAAAATCTGAATCTTTGGGGGTGGAGGTCCAGACATGGATTTTTTTTTTTTAAGTCATCACCAATAATTTTAATGAGCAGGAGAAAAACCGCTGGTTTAAAGGGATTCGTCTAGGGCACTAGTTCTCAAAGCGTGATCCCTAGACCTGCAGAGAAGGCATCACCAGGTAGTTTGTTAGAAATGCAAATTCTTGGGCTCCAGCCAGACCTCTAGAGTCAGAAACTCAGGGTGGGGCCAGCAGTCTGTGCCGCAAGGAGCCCTCCAGGGGGTTCTGCTGCACTGCTCTGGGGATCCCTGCAGAACAGTTCTTCTGCTCTCTAAAGGTTTTTATGGTTTTTAAAAATTTGTGTTTATTTATTTATTTAATTTTTGGCTGTGCTTCAGTAGGTGTGGTACATGGGCTTTGTTGCTCTGCAGCCTGTGGAATCTTTCCAGACCAGGGATCGAACCCGTGTCCCCTACATTGGCAGGCAGATTCTTCACCACGGGACCACCAGAAAGTCTTGTTTTTGCAGTTTTGAGTGTCCAAATGCTTATATGACCTGCAGAAAGGGATGATGGGCTGCTGATATGACAGTACCTAATATTTGTCCCCATTGCCTCCTAGCTCAGAGGGACAGCCCCCGCTGGTCATGTCTTCCCACCTCAGTCAGCGTGCTATTCTCTCTGGGGTGACCGTAGGGGAGGTGAGGCTATCCTTCAAACCCCTCTCTTTGCTCCCGGAACTGCAGTGGAAGATGCGCGCTCTCCCCTGACTCCTGTCCCTGCAGAGCCCAGATCCTTCTAGTCTCTGAGAAGGCAAGGTCTGCCCCACTGCATGATGATGCCTCAGAGAATCTTCAAATGGCTTTCTAGCCAGAGGTCTCTGGACCTCTGTATCTGGTTTGATGTGGGCTGGGGTGGGGGCGGGCGGTTGGGGGGCAGGGAAACTCACCATTTGGTGAGAAAGAAGAGGGGGAGGAAGCATCTGGGTGAGTCCTCCTCGGCATAAGCTGCCTCAGGTGTGTTGACCTGACCTGTTGACCTGACCTGTTGACCTGTGCCTGGTCCAACGCTTTACAAATATGGAGGGGGCGTGCTCAGTTGTGTCTGACTCTTTGTGACCCCTTGGACTGTAGCCCGCCAGGCTCCTCTGCCCTTGGGATTATCCAGGCAAGAATACTGGAGTGGGTTGTCATTTCCTCCTCCAGGGGATCTTCCTGGCTCAGGGGGTGAACCTGAGTCTCCCACAGTGGCAAGAGGATTCATTATCCCTTGAGCCACCAGAGAAGCCCTTACATAAATGGTCTTATTGAAATGCATTGCAATTGCGCTATAGAGCTAGCATTATTATTACCTAATTTTATAGATGAGGAAACCGGATCCTATGATTTGGAAACTCGGTTCAGCAGACAAACCTCCAATCCAGGCCAGTGTGGCTCAGATTCCACACACTGGATCACTGGGCTCTGCTGTCTGGTACCAGTTGGGGACTGAGGGCTGGGGTAGGGTGCAGTTCTTAACCCCTTGATCCTCTGGAATGTGAGTATGGAGATGGGGAGGAAAGGGAAAACTTGACGTCCGCAAACAGAGACAAAGTACATTCTAAGCAGAGAGATGGAGCTGGAGAAGGAGGAGGTCTTGATGGCCTGAAGGGGATGAGTCTGTACGTCTGGTTTCAGGGGCACAGCGCATCAGAAGGGGACACTCCTCAATGGCATCTATCTGTGTGTGACTCAGTGTCCTGCTTTCACATTATCTCCTCTGCTACTTTAAAAAAAAAAATCAGTCTTAACAATCATCATCTCAATATATTATCTTAAAAGTTGTTATGAAGATACCACTCTTGGAGAAAGTATTCATGGGACTCTGCTGACTTCTGTCCTTGGGGGGATTGGACACAGCTAAGGTGAGGCTTCATTGTGGGGAGCAGGGCGCCAGGCAGTGGGACCTGTGAAAACCCTGGAGGCAGAGATAGGTCCTTTCCTTGCCTATAAACTTTGACCAATTGACTCAGTTTCTTGTCCTAGAACATCATATCTGTCAAGAATCTCACCTTATCCATTTGACAAAAATCACATGTTTATACTTTTGAAAAAGTGTCAGGGTCATAAAAACTAGGGAAGATGAAGAAATGGCCAGAGACTTGCAGGAGACTCAAGAGAAGTAGCCATTCTGGTCATGATCCTGGAACAAAATAAGAGTATGATGGGGAAACTGGTGAAATTTGAATACGGTCTTTAGTTCAGTTGAGAGTTGACTAATGTTAACTTCCTGGGTTTTGATCATTGCACTATGGTTTTGTAAGATGTTAGCTTGAGGGGAAACCAGGTGAGGGGTATGGGAACACTCTCTGTACCTTTTACCCACAGACTAGGAATATTTTAGTCATGAAATAAATCCCTCTCCCTTTAATTTCTTTCCAAGTGTTAGAAATGACTTCCCATTAATGAAGCC
This sequence comes from Cervus canadensis, assembly GCF_019320065.1. NCBI lineage: Eukaryota > Metazoa > Chordata > Mammalia > Artiodactyla > Cervidae > Cervus > Cervus canadensis. Next base: position 10,037,578 of record NC_057402.1, read on the forward strand.
CTTTGAGCTCCTCAATCAACTGTGACCTTAATACGTTCCACACAGACTTGCTTCACCACTTGAGGATTGCTGCTCATCAGCATACATAAATATGGGTTTAATTTACAGAGTGGTAATAAATGTCTGGTGGAAACAACTCCCTCTCTTTTAAAACCATTTATATGTTTATTTTGGAAAAAGCATAAAGAATTTCTGACTTTTGCAGACAGATTTAAAAGTTATATAAAGATGATGTGAATGGTGGCAATGTCATGCAAAACCCAGGACTCAACCTTTGGACCGAGAGGCTGGCATCCGGGTTCAAGCTTGGCTCTCCCTTGAACTTACTCTTTGACCTCTGGTAAAGATTTACTTCCCTGGATTTGAAACAAAGGGGGAATTGCTCTAGGCTAGTATTTTCTACAGCTTGGTTGATATAGCACTGGTGGTATATGAGATATTTTTAGTACACAAACAACTATTAAAATGATAAAAATTATATATTTAGCTGGCACATCAAACCCATTTTTAAGTATTATGAACCCGTGCCACCTGTAGAGAAATGCTGAGTCTTAACCACTGCACCGTCAGGGAAGTCATACATGGTTTGTAATTTTTGATTGCAGGTTCATCTCTCATAGGAATTGTTTCCTGTGGAAATTCTATGCCCATTGGATTATGAATTGTCTCTATAGTTGACCTTTGCAAGTTTCACTTGGCCTGTAGTAGTTTTTGTGGTGTTTGTTGTTGTTCAGTTGCTAAGTCTTATCTGACTCTGTTCTACCCCATGGACTGCGGAACGCCAGACTTCCCTGTCCTTCACTATCTCCCGGAGTTTGCTCAAACTCATGTCCATTGAGTTGGTGATGCCATCCAATCATCTCACCCTCTGTTGCTCCCTTCTCCTCCTGCCCTCAGTCTTTCCCAGCATCAGGGTCTTTTCCAATGAGTTGACTCTTTGTATCATGTGGCTTGTATCATAGCTTTGATCATATGGATCTCTGTAGGCAAAATGATGTCTCTACTTTTTAATGTGATTTCTAGCTTTGTCATAGCTTTTCATAGCTTCTGTGTTAATGTGTCCTTTATGAAGAACATAAAGTTCATCTAGGTTACCAAATTTCCCTTTGCAGGGCTGTGAACATGTGGCAAGCTTCCCTTGCCATTTATGCAGAGATTCCATTCTTCTATCTTCTTGCAGATACCTGAGACGTCTGCTCTTGGGATAATGGGGAGAGAGAGCTGGGGAGTTACAGCTGTCAAATCACTGGTATCATGGAAAGTCCATTGAAATCCAGAGATCACTCATTCATTTATTTATTTATCACAGACATTTATTTAGTGTATGTGCTATGCCAGTCTCTTTGTTGGGTGCTGAGGAAAAGGTCTCCTAGAGCTTCTCTAATAGGTTCAAGATGAAAATTTTAGCTCTACTATTAACCTTGGGCAAATAACTCAGCTTCTCTGAGCTTTGATCAAGTACAAGGTGAAGAAAGCATGCACTTTTTAACAGGAGCAAAGGCAGAGTATATGAGTATGAGTAGATTGGTTGATTTCATGGAAAGTGAAAGTGAAAGTTGCTCAGTCATGTCTGACTCTTTGGACCCCGTGGACTATACAGTCCATGGAATTCTTCAGGCCAGAATACTGGAGTGGGTAGTCTTTTCATTTTCCAGGAGATCTTCCCAACCCAGGGAACAAACCCAGGTCTCCCGCGTTGCAGGCAGATTCTTTACCAACTGAGCACCAGGGAAGCCTAAGAATACTGGAGTAAGTAGCCTATCTCTTCTGCAGCGGATCTTCCCGACCCAGGAGTCACACCAGGGTTTCCTGCATGGCAGGTGGATTCTTCACCAGCTGAGCTACCAGAAAGCCCCTGATTTCATGGAGGGCCATTTAAAAGTTCTCTTCTGATTGCTTCAAGTTTGTTTTAGTGAAATAAAATAAATGGAAGGTCATCAGCTGAAATCAAGCAGAGAAGAGGGGGTGCTGGCAGTTTGAGATAAGGAGAGGAATAGAATGATCTAGGGAAAATGGGTGGCCCAAAGATACCACCTGAGGTTTGGGTCATGAGTTCAAAGAGAGCCCATGTGCATGCCTTTCCCCAGCCATGATCAGCTGAGTGGGTACCAGTGTGGATGAAGCAGTTGTATTTAGTGAGATGTTATCCCATCAATCCTCATAACAGACTCAATATTGCATACCCATTTCACAGATGAGTAAACTGAGACCTAAAGAGGTGAAGTGACTTTCCCAAGATCACATTTAGGAAGGGATAGAGCTGGGATTGTAACCCAAAATTGACTCCAAATTCCATACTCTGAATCTTTACAGTGTGCTCATATAGCTGCTATATGTTCCTTTTAAAGGAACTCTAAGTGACTTAGAAAAGAGGAACTAAAGAATCTCTTGATGAAAGTGAAAGAGGAAAGTGAAAAAACTGGCTTAAAACTCAATATTCAAAAAACTAAGACCATGGTATCTGGTCCCATCACTTCATGGCAAATAAATGGGGAAACAATGGAAACAGTGAGAGGCTTTATTTTCTTGGGCTCCAAAATAACTGCAGATGGTGACTGCAGCCATGAAATTAAAAGATGCTTGCTCCTGGGAAGAAAAACTATGACAAACCTAGACAGAGTATTAAAAAGCAGAGACATTACTTTACCAACAAAGGTCCATCTAGTCAAAGCTATGCTTTTTCCAGTAGTCATGTATGGATGTGAGAGTTGGACCATAGAAGAAGCTAAGCACCCAAGAATTGATGCTTTTGAACTGTGGTGTTGGAGAAGACTCTTGAGAGTCCCTTGGAGTGCAAGGAGATCAAACCAGCCAATCCTAAAGGAAATAAATCTTGAATATTCATTGGAAGGACTGATGCTGAAGCTGAAGCTCCAATACTTTGGCCACCTGATGTAAAGAACTGACTCATTAGAGAAGACCCTAATGCTGGGAACTAGTGAAGGCGGGAGGAGAAGAGGATGACATAGGATGAGATGATTGGATAGCATCACTGACTTGATGGACAAGAGTTTGAGCAAGCTCTGGGAAACGGTGAAAGACGGAAACCCAGCGAGCTGCAGTCCATGGGGTCGCAAAGAGTAGGACAGGACTGAGTGGTTGAATGACAGCAACAAGTGACTTTGATTATTTAATCATTTGGGAATTGCTGTGCAGAATCCAAAGTGGACTGATTCTGAATCTGTTTCTGCTGCAAATTCAACAGTACCTTTGGCCACATCACTTCTCTGTGTGTCTTAGTTCTCCTCTCTATGGGGATTGGTCTGGTGTGTGTTAGTAGCTCAGTCATGTCCAACTCTTTGCAACACTAAGGACTATAGCCCACCAGGCTCCTCTGTCCATGGAATTCTCCAGGCAAGAATACAGGAGTGAGTAGGCATTTCTTTCTCCAGGGGATCTTCCAACGCAGGGATTGAACCTGGGTCTCCTGCATTGCAGGCAGAATCTTTACCATCTGAGCCACCAGGGAAGCCCAGGGATTGATCTAGGGGCCACCTCTATTCCTTTCTGCTCTTTAATGATGAGGTTTTTTTCCTCTCTCTCTTTGAAATATGGTGGGGTAAAACAAACTCAGGATCCTGCAGAAGTTAAAACCAGCATGGACCCAAGATCCATGTTGTTTTATGTGAATACTGTACTCTATTATTTCCATGGTAAACTCCAAAATCTGGAGCCAATTGAAAATGAAGAGCATTTGGAGTGGAAATCAAGCCACGCTGGACAAGACAGCTGGGTCAGAGAGCTGCTGCCCATCTCACCACGGAGTGTGCAGGCCCCTTCAGACGGGGGCACTTTCTTTGTCACCGAGCTGCCCCCGTAATTACGATAGGCTCTTTTGTTATTAAACAGACCCAGGCCAAACAAAAGGGATACTGTTTCTTTTATGAGTAATGTGCTAACTCACCCTTGGAAAAAAAAGGTTCAAGTCCAGTGTGGGGCCTGAGACAGCATAAGATTTATTACAAAGGCTTCAGAAATTATTCCTCCTTCACAGCACTTAAATTGTCTAATTATTCACAGCTGCTTCCAATTTGTCTCAGGTTGTTAATTAAGGGGTGTGGGTCTTCCCCTCCTTCCAGGGGCAGCCACCTGAAGCCTCATGAGGCGCCCGCACAGAGGAGGGTCCACACAGTGGCCAGCCTGCGTTTGTCTGTGAAGCTCTCGCTGAGATGGAAAAAAAACTCAGGAGATGCCAATTTCCTTCCTGCAGGTGAAGGATGCTGACCTGAGGGGTTACCTATAGCGGGAGAGGCCCGATTTCTGGAGCTCCTCTGAGAATCAGGGGTTTTATGTTCACCTTGGGTACTCCTGGGAGTCGGGGAACTGGTGGGTTTCTCCAGTTCTGTCTATGCCCAATACACAGAAGCAGTCAAGTTGGACCTTCTACCCGCTTCCGCACATCCCCACATCTCATCTCTATGTCCCTCCCCTCTGCAGCCTTCTTTCCCTTCTGGACCTTGCTCTTATATCTCCTTGTCTCAGGTTTCCTGTTCTGCTTCGATTTTGAGCTAGGTGATTACAGCCAACATTTGTTCAACAAACATCGAATGGGCCCCTGCTGTGCTTGGGGCCATGAGCAGAGACTGGGGTTTTAAAAAGAAAGAAGTTGTGTCTGATTCCCTTCTGGATTGTGAGCTGTAAAGTACAGTATCTTACTTGCCTTTAACATCTCCCCATTGCCCAGTAGGGAGGCTGGTATAAGTAGATGCTCATATGCTGAATGAATCGATGGGTCACACGATATGCCAGCTGGAAGGGACTTGGGGGATAAGTAAGTCCATCACTTTGATTTTAAAATACCTTAAAAACTTTTATCCCTGAACAAAGACAAGGCAGTAATTTTAGAAAAACTAAAAATGAAGAAGCTAAAAATCACCTGCAATCCTTTCTCTGAAACACGACCGTTGTTAACATTTTTCATATGTGTCTTTAAGTCTTCTTTCAAAGAATGTAATGCATATTTTAAAGTAAAACTGGGATTTTGCTATTATATTTAACTGCTTGGAATTTATCATTACAACTCCATTTATATTACCAATACCTTAAGAACACTTTCCATGTCATTAACTTCAGTCAAATCATTCTTAATAAGCATGCTGTACTTTATTTAATTTTACTATAATTTCTTATACTAGTTGTTCATTGACATTTTAGGAATCAGTGAACTAAAATGGATGGGAATGGGTGAATTTAATTCAGATGACTATTATATCTATTACTGTGGGCAAGAATCCCTTAGAAGAAATGGAGTAACCCTCATAGTCAACAAAAGAGTTCAAAATGCAGTACTTGGGTGCAATCTCAAAAAAGACAGAATGATCTCAATTCATTTCCAAGGCAAAGAAGCTGAAGGTGAACAGTTTGTGAATACCTACAAGACCTTCTAGAACTAATACCAAGTGTGTGTGTGTGTGTGTATATATATATATATATATATATATATATATATATATCCTTTTCATCAAAGGGATTGGAAAGCAAAAGTAAGAATTCAAGAGATACCTGGAGTAACAGGAAAGTTTGACTTTGGAGTACAGAATGAAGCAGGGCAAAGTCTGACAGAGTTTTGCCAAGAGAACGCACTGGTCATAGCAGACACCCTTTTCCAACAACACAGAAGACGACTCTACATATGGACATCACCAGATGGTCAATGCTGAAATCAGATTGATTGTCTTCTTCATAGCCGAAAACAGAAAAGCTCTGTACAGTCAACAAAAACACAACCAGGAGCTGACTGTAGTTCAGATAGTGCATGTATGCTAAGTTGCCTCAATCATGTCCAACTCTTCGCGATTCTATGAACTGTAGCCCGCCAGGCTCTTGTGTCCCTGGGATTCTCCAGGCAAGAATACTGGAGTGGGTTACCATGCCCTCCTTCAGGAGATCTTCCCCACCCAGGGATCAAATCCATGTCTCTTACATCTCCCGCATTGGCAAGTGGGTTCTTTACCACTAGTGCCACCGATCGTGAATTCCTTATTGCAAAATTCAGGCTTAAATTGAAGAAAGTGTGGAAAACCACTAGACCATTCAGCTATGACCTAAACCAAATCCTTTATGATTATACAGTGGAGGTGATTAATAGTTTTAAGGAATTAGATCTGGTAGACAAAGTGCCTGAAGAACTATAGATGGAGGTTTGTAAAATTGTGCAGAAGGCAGTGACCAAAACCATCCCAAAGAAAAAGAAATACAAGTAGGCAAAGTGGCTATCTGAGGAGGCCTTACAAATAGTTGAGAAAAGAAGTGAAGTGAAAGGCAAAGGAGAAAAGGAAAGATATACCCATCTGAATGTGGAGTTCCAAAGAACAGCAAGGAGAGATAAGAAAGCTTTAAGTGAATAATGCAAAAAAATAGAGGGAAGCAATAGAATGTGAAAGAGGTCTCTTTCACAGATTTCTTCAAGAAAATTGGAGATATCAAGGGAACATTTCATGCAAAAATGGGCACAATAAAGGATAGAAGTAACAAGGAACTAACAGAAACAGAAGAGATTAAGAAGAGGTGGCAAGAGTACACAGAAGAGCTATACAAAAAGGTCTTAATAACCTGGATAACTATGATGGTATGGCCACTCACCTAGAGCCAGACATCTTGGAGTGTGAAGTCAAGTGGGTCTGAAGAAGCATCACTATGAACAAAGCTAGTGGAGGTGACAGAATTCCAGTAGAACTATTTCAAATCCTGAAAGATGATGCTGTTAAAGTGCTATACTCAATATACCAACAAATTTGGAAAACTCCGCAGTGGCCACAGGGCTGGAAAAGGTCAGTTTTCATTCTAATCTCAAAGAAAGGCAATGCCAAAGAATGTTCAAGCTACCGCACAATTGCACTCACCTCACACACTAGCGAAGTAATGCTCAAAATTCTCCAAGCAAGGCTTCAACAGTACATGAATTGTGGACTTCCAGATGTTCAAGCTGGATTTAGAAAAGGCAGAGGAACCAGAGATCAAATTACCAACATCCATTGAATCATAGAAAAAGGAAGAGAGTTCCAGAAAAACTTCTGCTTCATTGACTATACTAAAGCTTCTGACTGTGTGGATCACAACAAACTGTGGAAAATACTTCAAGAGATGGGAACACCAGATCACCTTACCTATCTCCTGAGAAATCTGTATGCAGGTCAAGGAGCTACAGTTAGAACCAGACTGGTTCACATGGAAGTGGACTGGTTCAAAACTGAGAAAGGAGTACATCAAATCTATGTGTTGTCACCCTGCTTATTAAACTTCTATGCAGAATACATCATGTGAAATGCTGGGCTGGATGAATCACAAGGTGGAATAAAAATTGCTGGGAAAAATATCAGTAACCTCTGACATGCAGATGATATCACTTTAATGGCAGAAAGCAAAGAGGAACTAAAGAGCTTCTTGATGAGAGTGAAAGAGGAGAGAGAAAAAGCTGGCTTAAAACTCAACATTCAAATAACTAAGATCATGGCATGCAGTCCCGTCACTTCATGGCAAATAGATGGGGAAACAATGGAAACAGCGACAGACTTTATTTTCTTGAGCTCCAAAATCACTGCAGATGGTGACTGCAGCCATGACATTAAAAGATGCTTGCTTCTTGGAAGAAAAGCTATGACCAACCTAGACAGCATATTAAAAAGCAGAGACATTACTTTGCCAACAAAGGTCCATCTAGTCAAAGCTATGGTTTTTCCAGTAGTCATGTATGGATATGAGATTTGGACCATGAAGAAGGCTGACCACCAAAGAATTGATGCTTTCTAACTGAGATGTTGGAGAAGACTCTTGAGAGCTCCTTGGACTGCAAGGAGATCAAACCAGTCAATCCTAAAGGAAATCAGTACTGAATGAATATTCACTGGAAGGATTGATACTTTGGCCACCTGATGTGAAGAGCTGACTCATTGGAAAAGACCCTGATGCTGGGAAAGACAGAGTAGGAAGAGAAGGGAGTGACAGAGAATGAGCTGGTTGGATGGCATCACCGATTCAATGGACATGAGTTTGAACAAACTCCAGGAGATAGTGAAGGACAGGGGAGCCTGGTGAGCTACCGTTCATGGGGCTGCAAAGAGTCAGGGATGACTTAGCGACTGAACAACAGCAGCAACAAAATGAATGAAAAGATAGGAAACATCAGTGGAGAAATGTAAAACTCCTGCAAAATAAGAACCAAGAGCAAACAAACAAAAAAACTTAAAAAATTCAATATCTGAAATTGCATAAATGGTAGTTGAAGCCATGGGGATGAATGATATTGCCCTAGAGAGAGAGTGAGCAGAAATTGATGAGGGCAGGACTCACATGCTCCCCAACCCTCATAAATGTTCTATAAATTTTCTTAGCTTCCACTTTCTTATCTTTATAGAAATGGTAATATTTGCATATCCTTTTTCACTTGACAACCAGAAATTCTTTGAGAGAGGTTTATTTTTTATTTTTTTGCATTTGATGATCTTTTTTAACTCTTAGACTTATGTGATAAAAATGAAGACGCTTATAATTTTTAGTATCATTTTATGTCTCAGTAGAATTTTGCCAAAGACCGATCTAAAATTTTATCTCTAATACACTTTTTTTTTCTATTAATGCTCAGAAGCTTCCCTCTTTCTAATGACATGTAATAAGCTTTAAGCATGTGTACCATTATTTTACCTATAATAATATAGATATTTTTATATCTATAATAATAATAATAATAATAATAAAAGAGATCTTTTCATTTAAATTAATAGCACAGCAATCCTCTTGTATTTCTTTATTTGGTAGGATTTATCATTCACTTTTATTCCTTCTACTACTAGAGCAAATATACTGTTTATACAAATATTCTTATACTTATCAAATTAATATTTCCAAATGTTTATCCACTTTGGTTTCTTTTTGCCTCTGTATCTTATATTTTTATTTGTATATTATAGATAAAAGCACCCTTTATCTAAAGTAGAATGACTAATTAAGGGTGCCTTACTTTCAAATCATTTTCTTAATGTGGGACAATTCCTTTTCAATCCAGCCTATCTTTAATATCTGCATATATTTCATTGTTTAAAGCTTCCTTTTCTATGAGAGAGGTTAATTTTTTCTATCTTACAGAAAAAATATTGAGGTTTCCATAGGGGAAAAATAGTCGCTCTCATTTACTGAGAATTCCCGACATGCCAATTGCTAAGATTAATTTACCTCCTTGCTCATCTTGACAATAACCTTATAAACTAGCTATGATTATGGCTTCATCTTACAGCTGGAGAAACTGGGGCCCAAAGAGCTCAAGCAGCTTGCAGAAGATCACTGTGCCTGGAAAGGCTGCAACCAAGAATGGAAGTCCAGTACACACTGGGCAGTGATGAAATGCTCTAGAGCAGGAATCTGACCTCACCACTGATGAGTCATGTCATGGTGTATAAGAGCATGGGCTCTGGGTTAGCCTGGGTTCAAGTCTAGCTACATGACCTTGGGCCTCAATGGTCTCAGTTATAAAACTGGAATAGGAGAACAACCCACCTCCTAGATTTGTTGTCAGGATTAAATAAAAGAAAAGTGTGTCAAATAGTCATGGCAGTGCCTGGAAGACTTAAGGGCTCATTCAGTGTTAGCTCTTCTTGATGAGGCAAAACAGAAGGGAAGCAAATGCTGTCACTAACCCTGTCCTTATCCTGACACTCTTACCACTTCTGTGCACACCCGCCTAACTCTCAGCTCTCAGCACCCACATCTCTGTGCTCCAGGGTTTTCTACTTGTGTCTGGAATCAGTTCTGAAGGTAAGCCAGACAAGCTGGAAATTTTGGAGAATTAGCACCTCTTGGAAGCAACCCTCAACCAATGACTAATTGAGGATGATTGTTTTTCTTTCATTCTGTTACTGGCAAAAGCCTACCCAGTTGTCCCACTCGGTGACAGCAAGATCCCTCTATGTACCTGGTGCCAGTCCTCTGAAATCCAGGTCTAAGGTTCAGGAGGGGATGGGGTCCCCTGAAAGATCAGCGTGGGTAGGGAAAAGGGCATGGATTAGACAAAATCTTTCCAGAATCCTCTCCAGCCAGCAGTTACTGGCCTGAGACGTCCCAAGGGCAGGGTCTGTGTTAACTCATCTCTTTACCGTCTATATCATCTGACTCTGGTGCATAGTAGGGGTGCAGAAGAGCTTGACTGAACGAATGATCCCCACCCCCAGCTTCCTACTGTGTGCCAGGCTCAGCGCTAGGGATGACCAATGCCTAACCCCTTCCCCAAAGAGTTCACAGTTCAGAGCTTTCATTTTTTTTTTCACTTCAGGGGTCCCATTTCACCCTGGATTCTTCAGCTCTAAGATTCTATAATTCTATCATTCTAAAACTCTGTTATTCTAAGATTCCATGATTCCATGACTCCCCTCATGAGCCCTGGACATCTGCCTTTATTTTGGATCCTCGATTGGACTAGTTATCTAAATAAGAATCTTCTCAGTTCATTTATTTGTGAATGTGTATCAAGCGTCGATGAAGAGGTCACCTCTAAGAAATTTGTAGATTCAGTTCAAGGTCAATTGAAGCTAACTGTATTAAAGCAAGATCTTATCTCTCCCCGTGAAATATTAGCCGCTCTCTTTGTAAAGAAAAAAAAAAAAAAAAGAATTAGGCCAAAATAGTTCACATAAAGAAAAAAAAAAGACTTCATTGCTGCGTATACTTCCGTATATGCTCATTTGGTGGTTTCTTCTCTTAATTATGAACAGGAGGCAAAGATCTAGGGTCACGCAGAGGGTATGCTGTGTATGGACTTGGCCGCAGGCAAAGTTCACAGAGGGTAGCCCCTGAGAAGTGGAAGGAAGCAGAGAGACCACTGAGTCAGTGGCTCTCCTCACTCAAGGGCCCACTGGGAGGTTGAGGGCAGGGAAAACTTCCCAAGCTGCTTCCTGCCTCCCAGTCTGACACTCTTCCCTTTGCATCCTGAGTCTGTCCAGGCAGGTAGTTGATGCACAGACATGGCGTAAGGACACGGGCACACCACAGGCTGTCTGTCTCCCCTCTTGGTGTTCAGTCACTCCGTTGTATCTGGCTCTTTGTGACCCCATGGACTGCAGCATGTCAGCCTTCCCTGTCCTTCACTGTCTCCTGGGAGTTTGCTCAAATTCATGTCCATTGAGTCCATTGAGTTGGTGACGCTATCTAACTATCTCATCCTCTGCCAGCCTCCTGTCCTTTTGCCTTCAATCTTTCACAGCATCAGGGTCTTTTCCAAGGAGTTGGCTCTGTCTCCTGGGCATTGTCTAATGCTGAGAGGATAGGTCGGTAGCCTCAGCTTGCGGGTGACAGCGTGACATGGTAGGGAGACTTTGGGCTAGAATTCTGTTGGGTTCAGTACAAATTTCCCTCCCAAGTACAAACCCTGGGCCAGTCACTTGCATTCCCTGAGTCTTGGTTTCTTCAACTCTAAATTAAGAATGTTGAAATTAATGATCTCAGAATTAAATTGCTATGAATCTCTATTTACATTCATGGTGGTTATTTTTAAACACTATGTAATATATCTATAATACTGAATGCTTTATAGACAAGGCTGAAGTCCATTTTCACCCCTTCCTGGGTCCATCCGATCTTAGTCCCTATTTCACTTTTCAGAAGAAATCACAATATGATATAATAATCATATTCTCTGAACAATACTGTAAAATATCATATTCTCTGCATGATGCTTGTATGATTCTTTTAAAATTAATTTATTTTAATTGGAGGATAGCTACTTTACCATATTGTGATGTTTTTTGCCATACATTGACATGAATCAGCCATGAGTGCACGTGTCTTCCCATTCTGAACCCCCCTCCTACCTCCCTCCCCACCCCATCCCTCTGGGTTGTCCCAGAGCACCAGCTTTGAATGCCCTGCTTCATGCATCAAACTTGCACTGGTCATTTACTTTACATATGGTAATATACATGAATATACATGTTTCAATACTAGTCTCTCAAATCATCCCACCCTTGCCTTCTCCCACAGTGTCCAAAAGTCTGTTCTATTTTATCTGTGTCTCTTTTGCTGCCTTGCATATAGGGTCATAATTACTAATTAGTAATTACATAATTACTAATTAATTCTAAATTCCATATATATGCGTTAATAAACAGTATTGGTGCTTCTCTTTTTTACTTACTTCACTCTGTATAATAGGTTCCAGTTTCATCCACCTCATTAGAACTTATTCAAGGGCATTCTTTTTTATAGCTGAATAATATTCCATGGTGTATATGTACCACATCTTCCTTATCCATTCATCTGCCAATGGACATCTAGGTTGCTTCCATGTCCTAGCTGTTATAAACAGTGCTGCAATGAACATTGGGTTACATGTGTCTCTTTCAATTCTGGTTTCCTCAGTGTGTATGCCCAGCAGTGGGATTGCTGGGTCGTACGGCAGCTGTATTCCCAGTTTTTAAGGAATCTCCATGCTGTTCTCCATAGTGGCTGTACCAGTTTGCATTTCCACCAACAGTGCTTCTATGGTTTTGATTGTTTCTTTGATGGATTTTACTATTCTATACTTATATTTAGCTCAAAAATATGTCTCGGAGATGTTCCCATGCCATTATTTTTTATTACTTGCATAATATATTATGCAATATATATACTTTGAGTATATATACTTGAGTGATACATTAATTACTCTCATTGTCTTAAATTATAGCTACGTAGTCAACTGTATGAGTTTATCTCACTTATTTAGCCATTCTCCTGTTGATGGTTGTGATGTTTTCTATTTCCCTAGATAATACTGCAGCGGACTGTCTTGTTCTTGTCTCTTATGGCAAATGAGCAAGTGAGAAGCAGTGATGCTGGATTTTTACTTGATCACTGTCGTGGGCAGTTTGAGTGGCCCAGGAATGCTCCGTTTTTGACTTCTGTGTTTTCCTTTCTTCCTCCTCCCTGCCCTCTCCATTACTCCACCTCCTGGATCTCTCTGCATCTTGAAACGTGTATTAGGTAGAACACTTACCAGCAAGTGTCAGTAGCCCAACTCTTCCTGGGCTCTGCAGAAAGGCAGCTGTAACTGGCCACCAAACTAGAGGGCTACCAGGACCTTGTCTCTTTATCTTCTCCTTACCTTCTCTGCCCAGCTTTAAAAATAGCAGACTGTAGTCCTAATATCCCATTCTTTTAGCTCTCAGACTCCAGAAGCAAGGCTACTTCTCCAGCTCAGACAGGAAATCCCAGAGAAGGACTCTTATTGGTTCTTCCGGAGTCACATGAACTCCCTTGAACCAATCCTTGGTCCAAAAGAAGGCAGTATTGTGATTGGCCAGATTTAGGTCACATGCTTACCTTCATAGTGCCTGTTAGCAAAGGGTGGGAAATTTGCTAGGCTGCTCAAAGCATTAGCTACTCCTTCATTTCTAGATGTCTGCTTAGAACCTTGATAATCCTAGAAAACTTATAAAGGCAGAACTCTTCATTTCTACTGCCAAAACCTTACTATAAAAGCAAAAGCCTAGAAAATTCCGTGATGGTCCAGGGTTGAAGTATCTGCCTGCCAGTGCAGGGGATGCAGGTTTGATCTCTGGCCTAAAAAAATTCCACATGCTTCAGGGCAACTAAATCTGAGTAACAACCGGCCCACATGCCTAGAGCCCATGATCCACAACAAAAGAAGCCACTACAATGAGAAGCTTGTGCATCCCAACTAGACAGTAACTCCCGCTTGCCACAACTAAAGAAAGCTCACAATCAAGACCCAGCCCAAAATAAATAAATTAATTTAAAAATAAATGAAAGCAAAAGCGTAAGAGAGGAGAGGCTATACTAACATTTTCTGGATAATTATGCTGGCCTGACATTTGCAACAGACATTATTATGCCCATTTTATAGCTCAGCAGTAAAGAATCCACCTGCCAATGCAGGAGAGACATAAGAGACCTCTATCCCTGGGTCAGGAAGTTCCCCTAAAGGGGAAAATGGTAACCCCTTCTAGTATTCTTGCCTGTAAAATCCCATCAACGGGGGAACCTGGCAGGCGACAGTCCAAAGCATCAGCAAAGAATTGGACCTGACTGAGCACCCGAGCAGGCTTACACAGAGGTGAGAAACTGAGATTCAGAAAAGTTTTTATTGGCTAATGGTAGAACAGGGATTCAAATCAGTGTCTGTTAGAACATGGACTTTGAGCTCAACTCAGGCCTCCTGTGTCCTTGGCTCCAGAGGTACCAGTGTGACAATCATGCGAAGCAGTTTTTCCCATCCCACCGTGAGTAGACCAAGGTGAACCTAGTAACTGTGGTTCTTTTCTGCAAATCCTCCCGTCCCTCTATGTGATGCTCCTGCATCAAGATGTGGCATCTCCTTTCTTTCTCCTGGTGTTGAAATTGGCCCTGGATGGCTTTGACCAATAGAGTGTGGAGAGAGTGACAGCGTGTGAGTTCTGGGTGCAGCCTTGGAGGAACCCACTAGCATCTGCTTTTGTGCTCTATGGAAGCCAGTGGCCTGCTGAGAAGTAACTCAAGATGGAAGACTGAATGAAGTGGTAGGCGGTGGGAAGAGAAAAGAGAGAGGAGCATTCAGGAGCCAGACTCCACACTGATATCTAGATGGCTACCTGCTGAAGCAGAGGACTGAGTGATTCCTGCCTATGCCATGTGGAGCAGAAGAACCACCCAGCTGAACCCTGCCCGAATTCCTGTCTCACAGAATCATGAGAAATAACAAATCGAGATTTATTTTGAATGCTACATTTTATGGTGTTTTATTATACAACAACAGATCATTGAAACAGAAATGCTGATAATCTTGCAGGTTTTTGTTTTCCTCTTAAGTTTTTTTTTTTAAGTTTATAAGGAATAATTGGAAATAATTGACAAATGCAGTTGTACATATTTAAACAGTACACTGTGATGATTTGACACACATTGATGTTGCAGAATGATTAACCAAGACCAAGATAACTTGGTCTATCAAGAGAGAGTTTTATATATAATATATATATATATGTGTGTGTGTATATATATATAGTTTATATGTATATATATAAAACTATCACCTCACATAGTTAACTTTTTGTGCGTCTGTGATGAGAATGCTGATGAACTCTCAGCAACTTTGAGTATTCACTACCATATTATTAGCTGTAGTCACCGTGCTATACATTAAAGCCTCAGAACTTATTCTTCTTATAACTTTGTACCCCTTGACTTACATCACTCTATTTCCACCTCCTTCTAAATTCTTACTGTATTTTGTGCTTGATGAACTGGTCTTGCTGGAGCTTGACTCCCTTGCACTCTTTAAAAATGTACTTTTTTTTTCTTTTTAAAAGTGTTGCTATATCCCAGTTGTGACATTATTTATATACCAATGGAAACATCTGAGTTAGCCTGTGTATAAGTGATTTACCTTGGATGTGGCAGTAGCCTGAAACTTAGACCTTCCTTACATGAATAGTTTTACATAGGAGTAAGGAATGATGCCTTATTTATTTATTTTTTTTTAGGAATGATGCTTTAAAGAGGTGGAGGAGTTCACTTTATATTTGCCTTTTGTATGCTATTTAACATTTAAATAGCATTTTCTGGGTATAAAAGAAATATATATTCACTGTAGAACATTTATAAAATGCATAAAATATAAATAAATAAATAGATTGGAAGTGATCACTTCTAATTCTACCATTCTGGTATAAGTAAGTGTCATCAGTTTGGTATATTTCCCTTCTCATCCTTTTTTTCTAAAGATTGGATACACACACATGAATGTTCATTTATTTTATACAGCTGAAATTCTGAATGCAGTTTTGTGTCCCTCTGTACCTTTTTCTTCACATTATACCGTAAGTATTTTTCCTGTTTCCTTAAAAATTCTTTACAGATGTCAATTTTAATAGCTGCCTCATATTGGATTACCATGCTTTGCTTAACTAACCCTCCAACATACAGGATGCTTTCATTGTCTTGCCATTATGAACTCTGTAATGAATGTCCTCACACATAAATGAAACTCCAGCTCTAAGACAGGGAAGTACAAGGTCAGATGTAAAATAGCATTTTCTAAGAGGTCTTAGGAAACTGACTTAATTGATGATTCCAGTTTTGATAAGAAATAAGCTGATGTAGACTGACATTCCCAGGAGGATTGTCCCTCTGGCATATGCCCTTCTCATGCTGAAGTTTATTTTGAATTCCGGATTTCTTATTACCAGCGTGTTGTTAAAGGTTCATGTCTTTTCTGGCTTCTCTTGACCCCTTTGCACGTGTGTGTGCTAAGTTGCTTCAGTAGTGTCCGACTCTTTGAGACCCTATGGACAGTAGCTCGCCAGGCTCCTCTGTCCATGGGATTCTCCAGGCAAGACTACTGGAGTGGGTTGCCATTTCCTTCCCCAGGGGTTCTTCCTGACCCAGGGATCAAATTTGCATCTCTTGCACTGCAGGCAGATTCTTTACCAATGAGCCACCGGGGAAGTCCATTGATCCCTCTATATGCGCTTGACTGGGAGCTTATTTCCACCAACCACTGGTAAAATACTACAAGAGTCTTAACCAGGTTCTTCCATTAATTCATTGTGGATCAGCACATGTCACTTCCTGCCTCACATCCCTGCCTCTCAGCCTCAGATTCCTTACCAGGACGATGACAGGCTTTGACCAGGCCACTTCCTGCCCATCCCCAGGGATGAGCACCAGCCTCGTGCCAGGCATTGAGCTAAGGGTCTTATATGCATCATGTCTTTTAAACCATTTTATAGATGAGGAAACTGAGGCCAAGAGAGTGTAAATGGTACCCACAGCTTCTTAGAGACCCATCCATGGTCTAACTGTAAGGTCTGACCTTCATCTCCAGGGTGACATAGAAGTCCATGCGATACATATTCAACTGGTACCATGGCAGACATCACCCAATGTCCAATGCTTTTCTCATGCTTCTTCATAAGCCTCACAGTAATTTTGTGAAATATTCCAGTATTATTATTCCCAGAGGAGGAGGCTAACACTCAGAGGGGTAAGGTGACTTGGCCAAGGCCACTCAGCTGGGAAGGAATGGAGAAAGAATTTATCTTGAGTTCTCCGCACACAGGTTTTATCATTGAATGGTCCAGTGTGTCCCAGGTGTCTCTCTTCACTGCTTGGAAACTGCAAGAAAACATGGTGGGTGTCAGCATGGAAATTGGAGCCTCCTGGCAAAAGCAGTATTTCTCCTTGCTTACAAACACAAGCATTCCTCCCCATGCTCAGCCCCCATCAGGACTGATGGACAGCTCATAATCTCTTGTCACCGAGGTACAGCTGGTCAAGAGCCAGGCCGTTCATTGCTCTGATCTCCGGTATGTCTGAACCACCTCTGGATTTCAGTACCTGCCTCTCTCTGCCTTCTTGCTATTCCCAGCTGCCCATCTGGCTGCCAGCTAACCCTTTCCCCACCATATTTGAAGCTTCTTCCCACCATATTTGAAGCTTCTTCCTGTTATTAAAAGCCCACCTCTTACATATGTATATATATGAAATATTACTCAGTCATAAAAAATAGCAAACTAAATGTCATTTGTAGTGACATGGATGGAGCTAGAGATTGTCATACTGAGTGAAGTAAGTCAGACAAAGGGGGAAGGGCTAAATCTGGAGCTTGGAATTGACACATACACACTATTATATATAAAATAGATAATCAGCAAAGACCTACTATATCGCATGGGGAACTCTAGTCAATACCCTGTAATGGCCTATATGGAAAAAGAATCTAAAAAAGAGTGGATAACTGGTTCACTTTGCTGTACAATAAACTAACACAACATTGTAAATCAACTATACTCTAATAAAAATTAATTTAAAAATACCCCCTCTTCTTTCTCTGTCTCTGTGTCTCTCAGCCGTTTCCTTTTACCTCCTCTTGCAAAATACAAAACCAGAAATGAACTGAACACAGAAGTCTGTAAACACGCTGGCTTGGCTCCTTCCAAGGCTCTGGATTTCTGGACACAATCTTGAATCCTAATTAAGCCGTTAGAGAAAAGCTTGTTGCTGGCAACAGGGTCGGGGAGAAATAGTTTCCATCACGCAGTATCTGGAATTAGAATTGGCTAGAAGGCCCCCGCTCGCCGCTTTCGATACCTAATAGGCAAAATCTCAAATGTTATTAATCTAAGTGAACCATGCAAGACACAGGGGGAGAGTAGTGAATAGTTATTTGGTTTTAAGAAAGAAAACCAGGCAAAGAACACTCTGTAGTGTCCTGGAGTCCCTGCAACAGGCCGTTAGATGAGAAATATGTCTGAGGTATGTGGCGCAGGACTTAATGAAACTACAAGATAAATTGAGAAGCTCAGGCCAAGGTGAAAACACAGAATTCCTGACACACTTCACTTGGAGCCCCTGTGCCCTGGGGGACCAGGGAAATGAGCACAGTGCATTCTTGATGGCAGAAAGGGAAAGTGTTTGATGCAATTACCAGTCAGCGCTGGGCCTGCCCACATACACATTCAAGGCTAGTTTTGTGCCAGCACAGACCAAGGAAGAGCAACCATTTTGCTAAAAAAGAAAAAAATTTTGGTGACTGTGCAGGCCCTGGTTGCCCCATGAGGTTGCTCTTTGACTCCCTGGTGTGACTGACTCTCCATCTCTCAGCACCTCCTCAGTGTTTTCTTAACCTCCATTCCCTTCTGAATTAGTGTAGCAGGCAAGGTTGTCTCACGACCCACCAGCCCTGTCCCTTTCTGCCTTCCTCTTGAATCAGCTTTGGTTTTGTATGGGTGCCAACATATCCAGCCTTGGGGGAGGGGGTGGGTGTGTGGGCTCTTTTGCCCTCTTCCCTCTTTTCCTATATTATAGGATATAGGGGCAGGATATGATGTCTGGAGCTGTGGCAATCATCTTGTGATTGTGAAGTAATACATTTAGCATATTTTATTTTTATGTTGCATAAGTGCTTTATAAACATTAACTGGTATTTAATAATAACCTGTTTAATTAATATCCAATATCCTAAGGATGGCAGAACAAAGGATAGAAAGAATCTGGGTCTCGATGTCATTGTTGAGTCAACAACCCAACCCTGGGACATATTTCTCCAGACCCCTTGCCAAGGAAGTATTAAAGTCTGAGTGTCAGGTATCCTGTTTCTTGCAGCCAAAAGCCTCTATAGCAGGGACTGCCAGATGCCGATCCAGTATCCAGTCCCACCTTCTTTAGTTACAGAGCTCTGATATGTGGCAGGACGAATTACTGCTCAGAACAAAGACTTCATCACCAGTCCTTTTTTTTTGGCAGTGAGATTAGCTAAGTTCTGGCTAGTAATATGTGAGTAAAAGTTGTGTGTGGGACTTCTGAGAAGGCTCTTTAAAATGAACTGACTCTTCTGGGGGGTGCCTCTTTTGTCCTGCTCTCATTCATTTGCCCTGCTGCCTGGACGGCAAATGAGAAAGCTGGGGCTCCAACGGCAATCTTGCACCATGCGGTGATACGGAGGATGGGAGCCACATCGAGAGGTGAGTGGAGCAGAAGGAAGCCTGGGTCCCTAGGGACTCTGCAGACCTGTCCTACTGGACTACTGCTTTGGGGCTTCTTTTCTGCATGAGGATAATTTCTTATGTGCTTAAGCCACTGTTATTTGAGTCTTCTGTAAATCACAGATGAACTTAATCCTGACACTGGGACAAAAACTAGCTGAAGAGCACTTTGCTTAAAACCCTCACAGGCTTCCCATTGGCACCGGGAAAATGTCTTGGTTTTCAGAGCCTGTGCAATCTGCCTTAACTTTCCTTCCTGGCCCCATCAGCAAACAAAATTCCAACTCATCCTTAGAGACTCAGGTCAAAGGTCATCTGAGCCTCTGAGAAACCTCCCTGATCGCCTTTGGCCCGGGACCCCTGGCTCTGGGACCCCCAGCCATTGCCCATACCTCTGCCCTGGCAAGAATTACATTTGTGTGGAACTTTCAAGGTGATGATCCTTGATCTCTCTGTCAATGCTGCAAGGCCAGCAGTTTGAGCCCTGTCCCTCCATTCTCTGCAGAGGAAGCCAAAGCCCAGAGAAGGGCCAGCTGGTCAAGATCACACAGCAGTGGGGCCAAGCCAGTGCTTCCAGCTCTGAACTTAGCTCTTTCCCTCCCTTATCCTCTCCTTGTATTAGACTGGAGAGTGGAGGGGTTGCCAGCCTCAAGTCGTTCTGTCTGGCAACTTTATTTGGCATCTGATTTGAGGAGGGGAGGAGAGGTAGGAAGCTGTCGAGTTGAGTTTCTTGGACTCTCAGGAGAATTGTCTTCCTTGTGGAGAACCCAGCATTGGCTGCTCCGAGGGTCACCCCCAGGTTCAATTGCTGGGGCCTTAGCAGCACGACTCGGTGGGTCTTAGGTACCCTGATCCACTGCTGGGTGCTGGCCTGGGAACAGAGTCTGAGACGGGTGCAGAGAGGGATGTTGTAGAGGTCAAGAGGAAAGCAAGGCAGGAGCTGGGCTTGGTTTGTCAACTTTAAGAAAATAAAGGTCTCATATCCTTCTTTCACTCACTCAGAGGAGGCTGGTGCTGGAGTGGGCAGGGTGGTCAGTGTCTGAGCTCTGAGGTCGGACTCTTGGCTTTCAACCTGACTCCAAGTACTAGTCACACAAGTGTGCAAATTACCTACTCTCCTTGTGATTTGCTTTCCCCATTTGCACAATTAGGAAAGTCATTCCACCAGCATTAGTGAAGCACACAGTACATGCCAGACACTGACCTAGATGTGGGAGGAATTGTGGGGATAAAGCCGTAAAACACAGGAGAAAACTTTTTCCCTTGTGGAGGCTTCATTTGACTGAAAGGGAGAGGGGAACGGAGAATAAATATGCAAATAAGTGCATATATAACATCTCAGGTAAAGATAATGTGATAGTCAAGATAAAGCTGATGGAGGAGGCATTTGGTTCCCCTGCCTCTTCTACTCCTCAGAAGGTAAGCAACGCAGTCCAGGGACCAACTGTGATGCATCTTTGAAGATGGATTTAGGATGGTCTCAGACGTATGTTCAGTGTTTTCCACAGAATCACTACCAGGTAATTAGTACAAAAAGGGTACGTGCTTAGGACTTGCCTGGTAGTCAGGCAGATAAGAATCTACTCTTCCACTCCAGGGTGCACAGGTTCAACTCCTGGCCAGGGAACTAAGATCATGCATGTTAAACAACATGGCCCCCCAAAAATGCTAAAAGGGTATGTAGTCAAAGCCTGAGAGACATCAAGTTAAGTCCATTAAGACAGGTTTCTGCTGCAGGATTTTTCAGAGGCTTTTTAAAAAAATATTTTGTTTTTAATTAATTTATTTTTTAATTGAAGATTTTGTTTTTTGTTGTGGACTGTTTTTAAAACCTTTATTGAATTTGTTACAATGCTGCTGTGTTTTGTGTTTTGGAGTTTTGGTTCTGAGGCATGTGGGAAGAGGCAGTTGATGACGCCTGTGAGTTTCCCTGCCAGCAGTGTGCATAGGTGTGACAAGTGTGCACAGGTGTGCATGTGTGTGCAGAGGCACAATCCCCGGAGGATCTGGTGAGGACTTCCACTTCCTGGCTGCTGGAGCTCTCTCTGAGCCCTGAAGAGGGAAAAGAGAAAGTGTTAGACGCTCAGTCGTGGCCAACTCTTAGCGACCCTTTGGACTGTAGCCTGCCAGGCTCCTCTGTCCATGGGATTCTCCAGGCAAGAATACTGGAGTGTATAGCCATTCCCTTCTCCAGGGGATCTTCCTGACCCAGGGATCTAACCTGAGTCTCCTGAATTGCAGGCAGATTCTCTAAGGTCTGAGCCACCAGGGAAGCCCGAGGAGAGCGGAGTTAGGGCCAGAAGAGGCAGGCACAGGAGAGACTTCCTGGGATGTTGGGTACCAGCAGCGCTCCATGAGGCCTGGGTGACAAAAGCAGCCTCAAGAGGGGAGACGAGCATCCTCACGTGCTCTACCTGAGCCCCGGGGACACATGGGGACCCGGTGGCCTCTGGACGATGGAGGTGCCCAGACCCCGCTGCTTCCGTGTAAAGTTTGGGTGAACTCGGTGTCACTGAAACGAACCAGATGCAGTAAGATCGCCCCAGGAGCACCCACTTGTTCCAAGGGGGAAAAGGATGACTTGGCAAAGTGTGTTCTGGGTTCGGCTTAAACCCAGATGATGAGAAAACCTCTCTTCCTGCCCCTACTTCTTTTTCTGGACCCCAAACAGCAATAGGTGTGGGTAGCTTCAGGAGATGTACTGGCTCTTGAAGAGAAAGCTGGCCTTCCCTACAGACTGCAGAAGGAAACTTCTATCCCCTGTGAAGTCAGTGTATCCTGGTTTCAGATCCTGACTGTTCCTGAAATGAAGCTGGAAAATGCAGTCAGAGGGGGTCTAAGGAGAAAGAGTGAAGCATGGTGGGCAGGCCAAGATCTCTGCCAGAACAGGCTTTGTGTGAAATTCCCCATCATATCCTCAGCCTCAAGTCCAGTGTGTGGCACAGGTCAGGAGCTCCAAGAATGTTCTGATCAATGAATGATTGAATGAATAACTCTCTTTTCTTCCTCACAAGCCACAAGGTGGTATAAACATCCTACATTTCCAGTTGAAGAAGCCAAGGCTCAGAGAAGTTCAGTAACTTCTCCAAATTTACAGAGCAAGAGGACAGAAGGGCTGGGATTCAAACACTGGCCTGGTTCCAGAACGCTTTTTTTTTTTTTTCTTTCAAGATGCACGTGTCACACAGGAGTCAGGGGAGCAAGAAGCGCTTTCTGCTTCAGAGATCTGAGACGCCTGCGGATACCTAAGGCCTGACCACAGAACAGGCGTCCTCTTACTCCCTGGGTCTATGGTCACAGCAGCTCAGCATTGAGGGCGCTGTGGGTGGTACTTGCCTCATTTAACCTTCACGGCCTGGGGGGCTGGTCCTGACAGTGTTCTGTTAGTTAAGGAACTGAGGCTCAAGGGGTCCAAGGACTGGCTGCAGGAATGGCTGGTGGGATGGGGTCTCCCCCAAGACTCCCCCCTTCATTTCACCCCAGGGCCAAGAAGGAAGTGAAGAAAGTGGGGTGATAATGGAAGGCCAGGTCAAATTCGTCTGGCCGGGGTGGGGAGGGTTCCTGGAGGAGGTGGCTTATCGGCAGGGTCTTGAAGAAGATGGGCCAACTGGCTCATGAGGCTGAAGGAGGGAAGGGACGTGGGATGACCAGAGACAGGAGTGGACTCTGGGGGCCTGTGGAGGGACAAGCTGAGAGGTGATTCCCAGAGGGGAAGCCCAGTCTTACTCTCCTGAAGGGACAGCAAGGGGCAGCTGGGACTAGCTTTTGACTTGGATCAATTTTCTTTCTGCCAAATAACAAACAAAAAACAATAGGAAAAAAAAGAAAAAACAGACTAAGTATGCCAAGGAGGGTGTTGGCCTGCTAACTCAGACGGTCTAAAGATTTTCATGCTCAGAGGCAGCTCTCAAATGGAAGAGCAGCAGCCATGCAGTGGGAACTGTTCCCACTCGTTCCCAGGGCCCCTTCCTCTCTAAACTATTGACCCCTCACCTGCAAAGTGGGCGGACGGCACACTTACCTCCAGAAGTTACTGGGTCCATTAAAAGAGAGCAACTTGACAAGACCTCCTTTTTGCCCCCAAACAGTACAATGACAATAAAAAGGATATTATAGATGCTAAGTCAGATTGCTTGGGGCTTACCAGCTCTCTGACCTTGGCAAAAACCCTCCCTCGGTCTTCTCATCTGTAAAATGGGGCCGATAGGAGACTGCCCCTTATGGGTAATAGTGAGGATCAAACGAGGCGGTGTGCATAGTACAGTGCCAGACACCCAGAAGATAAGCAGTTCACGTGTGCTGGTATTAGTCCCACTTGTATTATTATTATTAGAAGCGTGCGTGCTAAGTTGCTTCAGTTGTGTCCGATTCTTTGTGACCCTATGGACCATAGACCGCCAGGCTTCTCTGTTCATGGGTCTCTCCAGGCAAGAATACTGGAGTGGGTTGCCATGCCCCACTCCAGGGAAGCTTGCCAACCCAGAAGCAGGAGTTGTGATGAAATACTTCATAGCAGGAAATGCAGACTCTTTGACAGCCCCCTATTTTGCCTGTGCTCTTTGCATGGATTGTCCGCCCCTCTCCAATCAAATATCCTCAGGGCTCAGCTCCCATGTCACTTACCCTGGAGTTTCCCCTGAGAACCCCAGCAGATGGAGATGTGTATTCCCGTAGGCCAGGTCCTCGCCTCTGTCAAAGCAGTTTTAGCCCAGGATGATTTGTCCTCTCTTAGAGCCCTGTCTCCCTCTGACACCATGAGGTCCGGATAGTGGGGATGATGTCTGAGTGTCCCCAGGCCCTAGAGCCTGGCACGGAGTATGTTCTCAATTAGCCTGTGAAATAAATAAACATGAAACATGCTGTCCCAGTGACATTTCATCAAATCCCCCCAACAAAATGTCATCTTTCTTGTGTGTAGGAGATGGTGGGTAAAATATGTTGATTCAGGTGGTTTTGAAAAAGTCATTGAAATACAAAATCACTTGCATTGAAAATGATTGGAAACGTATCTCTTTTTTTTTAATGCAGAAAAGATGGAACAGGGAAGAGAGTGTGAAAGGGTGTAACCTACTGGTGCCATTAAGCCAATTCATTATTTGATGGCAGAGGGCGGGAACTGAAAGCTGTCGTGTTGACGGTGGAATATTCTGGGGTGCATTCTCTTAGAGGAAAAATGGGTTTTACAAGTTGGACAATTCATTCCATACAACAGTCCCTGTTTCATAGATGGGGTTTCCATGGTGGCTCAGAAGGTAAAAGAATCCGCCTGCAATGCAGGAGATGGGTTTGATACCTGGGTTGGGAAGATCCCCTGAAGGAGGGCATGGCAACCCACTCCAGTATTCTTGC
Source organism: Cervus canadensis (assembly GCF_019320065.1). NCBI lineage: Eukaryota > Metazoa > Chordata > Mammalia > Artiodactyla > Cervidae > Cervus > Cervus canadensis. Next base: position 10,062,372 of record NC_057402.1, read on the forward strand.
CTGGAAAATTCCATGGACAGAGGAGCCTGATGGGCTACAGTCCATGGGGTGGCAAAGAGTTGGACACGACTGAGCGACTAACCCACACTCTTTCATAGATGAGGAAGTTGGCGTTTGGAGAGTTTAAGGACTTGCCACCCTCTGTGATTGATGGAGTTCGGGTTGTTGGCCTAGGTCCACACTCTGAACCGCTGGGCAGTGTCTGCTCTGAACCAGGCTGGATTGGCCACACAGTGTAGACCTGCCGAGGGTAGACATCTACACAGGCAGCCCAGGCTGGGAGCTGGCTCCCAGCAGGGACATCACCAGGACCTCCTTCACTCTGATCTTCACTTGGTACCTCTCCTTAGGGAGGTAGGTCTCGCTCGTCTTAGACCCATTGCTACAGGACAAACTTTTCCAGAAAGGTTCAGATCTGTGCCAGAGAATCTTTCCTAAAGGTTTCTGAAGTCACCAGAGCAGGGACTTTCCCAGAGGGTCTGATAAGGTGTGGGGAGCAGTGGGGAGGGAGGGAGAGAGAGGGGGAGGGGGAGATGATTTTCCAGCCTCAGGAATATTTAAACCCAGTAGGGAGGGGGCAGGTCTTTCTTGGCGAGCAACGGTGGTGTTGAGGTCCTCTGTGGACTCTGGGCACTCCTGGGGGATATTCTTGCTCCCCTCCGATCTGCTGTAACTGTCGGTTCCAACCTGTGTTGACCACAAAGGGGACAAGGGCACAGTTGTCCTCTGCCCACCCCCGCCCCCCTCCCCTCCGTCTCCCCCTCAGCCGCACTTGGAGAAACCTGCAGTGCATAAACCACCACTTCCTACCCTGCTAAGCCTTCTGCCTGTCATCACCGCCCTTCTCCAGACACCTCTGGACATTCGTCTGGGAGGAAGCATCTCCCTGTCACAGCCCCATTTCCTCACGCTCAAGTCAGGATCTGATGCTAAATCTCGGGTTGACGTGACGCTGTTTATAGTACTTCGCAGTTCCTCCCGGGGTTATCCAGAGCGCGCCAATCCCACCTCTCACCTTTCCTTTCAACTCTGAAATATGCCCCCGGAGCAGGAGGCGCGGGGGTGGGGTAGGGAGGAATCCTGCTGCGGACCCCTGAACGCAGACAGCTCAGCTTCCAGCCACCAACCACCACCTCCCACCGTAGCCAAGCCAGTGGGGCTAGGAGAGTTCAGAAGGGTCTGAGGGGTGCGGTCCTCAATCCAGGAGACTCCGCCAAAGGGGCAGATAGCCTAGATGAAAAGGTGAGCTACCTTCCAACAGGCCAAAGGCAGGGGAAGGGACTGAGAGGCCCTCAGGAGGAAAGGGACTTCAGCATCCTTCATTCATTCATTCATATAGGAGGTGTTCATTCAAATAAACATCTAATGAGCACCAACCCTGTCTGCGAGTGTGCGTGTGTGCTAGGTTGCCTCAGTCATGTCCGACTCTTTGTGACCCTATGGACTGTAGCCCACCAGGCTCCTCTGTCCATGGGGATTCTCCAGGCAAGAATATTGGAGTGGGTTGCCATGCCCCTCTCCAGGGGATCTTCCCAACCCAGGGATCAAACCCTCACCTCTTATGTCTCCTGCGTTGGCTGGGTGGGTTCTTTACCACTAGTGCCACATGGCAAGCCCTGTCTGCGAGCATCCTTGTCTAACTATAGAGTTACAGCCCGCACGCATGGATTGCTTGCTCTGTGCCAGGTGCTGGGTTAGGTAAGGACTTTCTATACACTTGCTCAATTAATCCCCATATCAAGTATCAGATACAGAACATTCTTCTCTTTTATGAGAAAACAGAAGCACAGAGATGTTAATAATCCGCCCAAGGCCACACAGCAGTCGCAAATCCTGGAATAATACCTGGACCTGTCTGAATCCCCCTAAGCCTATGCTCTCAGTTCTATGCTAGGCAAATGAGAAAGAGGTTCTAAGTTGCCCAAGCTGCCCTGCAGATCAAGAGAGAAGAATTCAGCTCGGTTCTGAGGGCCAGGCACTGCCACAGCTTAGGGTCTGCGGCTGTGTCCACTCTGGCCAGAGGCTGACCGCGCACCACTGAATTGAAACTTTCAGCTGTTGTTTTTGGCACCGAAGATCCAATTTGATGTGACTTCTTGTTGGTAGCTTTAGCAGATCTTGTAAGGTTCTCTTTTTAATGAAGAGATTACTGGTGTCAGTATCTAATGTATCTTTTCAGGTGAATTTCATGACCTTTGGTGGAGTTTTTGCTGAGGTCTGGAACCATCTGAGGGGTCTATTTGCGTTTCCTCATTTAACCCTTTCTATTGTCTTCTGAGAATGCTGTATTGTTCCCATTTTATAAAAATCTAGAGGAGCAAAGAGGATTGTCCAGATCATTTGCCTAATAAATAGTATTATAATAGGCTTATTATATTATAATATAATCAATAACTTCAGATATGCAGAAGACACCACCCTTATGGCAGAAAGCAAAGAGGGACTTAAGAGCCTTTTGATGAAAGAGGAGAATGAAAAAGCTGGCTTAAAACTCAACATTAAAAAAACTAAGATTATGGCATCTGGTCCCATCACTTCAGGGCAAATAGATGGGAAAACAATGGAAACAGTGACAGACTTTATTTTCTTGGGCTCCAAAATCACTGCAGATGGTGACTGCAGCCATGAAATTAAAAGATGCTTGCTACTTGGAAGAAAAACTATGACCAACCTAGACATAGTATTAAAAAGCAGACACTATTAGGCTGAAAATGTCCATCTAATCAAAAGTATGGTTTTTCCAGTAGTCATGTACGGATGTGAGAGTTGGACCATAAAGAAAGCTGAGCGCCAAAGAATTGATGCTTTTGAACTGTGGTGCTGGAGAAGACTCTTGAGGGTTCCTTGGGCTGCAAGGAGATCAAACCAGTCCATCCCAAAGGAAATCAATCCTGAATATTCATTGGAAGGACTGATGCTGAAGCTGAAGCTCCAATACTTTGGCCATCTGATGTGAAGAATTGACTTATTGGAAAAGACCCTGATGCTGGGAAAGATTGAAGGTGGGAGGAGAAGGGAACAACAGAGGATGAAATGGTTGGACGGCATCACTGACTGGGTGGACATGTGTCTGAGCAAACTCCAGGAGTTGGTGATGGACAGGGAAGTCTGGCGTGCTACAGTCCATGGGGTCGCAAAGAGTCAGACATGACTGAGTGAACTGAACTGAATAATAGGCTGCAATTCACTGGGCATCTATGATGTGAACACACTGAACCAGGTACTTTCTGTCCATCGCCTCTCATTCTCACAGCTCCCTAAGGTGGGAGGGACCAGAGCAGTTTTGCAAAAGGGGAAACTGAGGTTCAAAGAGGCCAGAAGCAGGGCATGACTGGAATTTGGAGCCCAAGGACAAAACCTTCTTTTCCTTTTTTGCACACTTTGTATAAGCCTTGATTTTTAACTTGGATTTTCTGTTAATAAATTGAGTGTTTGAATCCTGGTCTCTTCCTTCTCCTTTATTGCCTCAATGGCTCAGCTTTTATATGTTTAGTGAGTGCCTACTATGTACCAGGGTCCATGCTGGGCACCGGGGAGAAAAAAGGAGGAAGATGTAGACTCTCAAGAAGTTAAGGGGAAAACAGGGGAAGGTCCACAAAGCAACCAGCCATAGGTTGCGCTGCTGAAGGAGGTACAATAGAGGTGTAACTGGGCAAGCTTTGAGGCTCCTGCTTTTGCAAAATGACAATACCAGCAGGAGTTAACTCTGGCTATCAATACCAGCAGGATTGATGGCAGCAGGGATGTGAGGCACAAAGCGTGATGCCTGGAAGGTGGGGATCTTGTGCTATGTGATGGGGGTGATGCAATGATTGTGTTACCTTTCCCAAAGCAATGGTGGGGTATTTTTCCCCTGAGAAGCATAAAAATATTTATATAATAAATGTTAATAATTATATACCATGGATAGAATCATAAAAGATCAGAACTATGAGAGCCCTAGAAGATCTAAAAGATCATCTGGTCAACCTCCCTGTTCCTGCTGTAGTGTATATCAGTCAGTTCAGTCACTCAGTCACGTCCAACTCTTTGTGACCCCATGGACTACAGCACACCAGGCCTCCCTGTCCATCACCAGCTCCCGGAGTTTACTCAAACTCATGTCCATTGAGTCAGTGATGCCATCCAACCATCTAATTCTCTGTCGTCCCCTCCTCCTCCTGCCTTCAGTCTTTCCCAGCATCAGGGTCTTTTCCAATGAGTCAGTTCTTTGAATCAGGTGGCCAAAGTATTGGAATTTTCAGCTTCAGCATCAGTCCTTCCAATGAATATTCAGGACTGATTTCCTTTAGGATGGACTGGTTGGATCTCCTTGCAGTCCAAGGGACTCTCAAGAGTCTTCTGCAACACCACAGTTCAAAAGCATCAATTCTTTGGTGCTCAGCTTTCTTTATAGCCCAACTCTCACATCCATACATGACCACTGGAAATACCATAGCTTTAGCTAGACAGACCTTTGTTGGCAAAGTAATGTCTCTGCTTTTTAATATGTTGCCTACATTGACAACATAACTTTTCTTTCAAGGAGGAAGTGTCTTTTAATTTCATGGCTTCAGTCACCATCTCAGTGATTTTGGAACCCAAAAAAATAAAGCCTGTCACTGTTTCCACTGTTTCCCCATCTATTTGCCATGAAGGGATGGGACCAGATGCCTTGATCTTAGTTTTCTGAATGTTGAGTTTGAAGCCAATTTTTTCACTTTCCTCTTTCACTTTCATCAAGAGGCTCTTTAGTTCTTTGCTTTCTGCCATAAGGGTGGTGTCATCTGCATATCTGAGATTATTGATATTTCTCCCAGTAATCTTGATTCCAGCTTGTGCTTCATCCAGCCCAGCATTTCACATGATGTACTCTGCATGTAAGTTTAATAAACAGGGTGACAATATACAGCCTTGTTGTACTCCTTTCCCAATTTGGAACCAGTCTGTTGTTCCACGTCCAGTTCTGGCTGTTGCTTCCTGACCTGCATACAGATTTCTCAAGAGGCAGTTCAGGTGGTCTGGTATTCCCATCTCTTTCAGAATTTTCCACAGTTTATTGTGATCCACACAGTCAAAGGCTTTGGCATAGCCAGTAAAGCAGAAGTAGATGTTTTTCTGGAACTCTCTTGCTTAACTGGCTTTAAAAACTTTTCAGCACAGCCAGTCTGAAACACATGTGTGGCTTGGTTAAGCATGTGTGTGTGTGTTAGTGAAGGTGCTTCCTATTGTTTCTTTAATTGCACTTTTGCTTAATCTGCTTCATAATAATAGTTTCAGTAACTCACAGTGTTGGTGGCAGTATAAAACTCCTTTCAAAAATGGTTCAGCCACAAGACTTGTGCTTTCATCATTTTCATAAGAAAATAAATATAAATGCAAAAATACACAGAAATGTCCATTTAAGTGTTACATATAATAGCAAAACACAGAGTGACATAAACCGTAGTTTGCCCACTCAGTGCAACATTATACAGATATTAACGGAAAAGGTAGTGAATAAAACAGATGCAAAGCACAAACAGCTTGATTGCCATTTTATTAGGCTAATTAGTCTGAATCTATACTCTAGAGGACATTTGTTAATGTCAGAAGTATACCTTACTCAGGAATACCCACTTCAGATGTGGTTCATTAGCATTTAATGTAACTCACCAAAATGCCGTGTCCTGGAGCCAATGTCAAAGATTTCCCAGTGGCCAAACTGGAGTAATTTGAGCAGTAAAATTAAGAATACGTTATTGAAGGGAATTCCCTGGCAGTCCGGTGGTTGGGATTCTGCACTGTCACGCCTAGGGCCTGGGTTCAATCCCTGGTCAGGGAACTAAGTTTCCACAAGCAGTGCAGTGTGGTTAAAAAAAAAAAGGAAAAAAGAGAATATGCTATTGGATTATAGCCCAAAGTATAGAATAAATATCCATGAGTTCAAACTGATGTAAATAAATGATTGAATAAATAAGGGAACAGGAGATAAATCTTTCTTACAGAAGAATTCACTGATGATAGGAAAGCAATAAATCCAGTCTACACTCAGGGAGGGGGGATTAGCTCTTCCTTCCAGGAAATGGGGTTTAACCCCTCTCCCTTGAGTGTAAGCTTGACGTATTGCCTTGCTTTCAAAGCATAGAATACGGGAAGGGGAAGAAAAGTAACTTTACCGTGGAGAAGCCTGGCAAACAAGACCTTACCCGAGGGATGAAGGTCAATTTCATCGGTGATAGATTATGTTAATAGTATGTACCATTGATATGATGGGATGAGAAGGGCACCTTACCTCTGTGGTCCCCAAAACTAATCACCCCGGCTAACCATGAGAAAATCATCAGACAAACTCAAAATGAGAGACATTCTACACAATACTTGACCAGTACTGCTCAAAACTGAATAAGGGGAGTCTTAGACACTCTCATGGACCGGAGGAACCTAAAGAGACATGATGACTAAATGTGATGTGGTTTCTTGGACGCATTCCTGGAAAAGAAGAAGGACATTAGTAGCAAGTCTAAGGAAAGTTGAGTAAAGTCTAGAGTTCACTTAATAGTTTCTTAGTTTTGACAAATGCACGTTGGTAATGTGAGACATCATGGGAAACTGGGTGAGGAGTATATGGGAACTCTGTATTATCTTTGCTTCTTTTCTATAAATCTAAACTTATTCCAAAATAAAAAGGTTACTTTAGAAATTTGACTTATTCTAGAAGTTGCTAGAAATGTTTCAGCCCTCTGTGTGTGTGTGTGTGGCCTCAGTAACTAAATCATGTCCGGCTCTTTGCACCCCCATGGACTGTAGCCCGCCAGGCTCCTGTGTGCATGGGCTTTCCCAGGCGAGGATATTGGAGTGGGTTACCATTTCTTACTCCAGGGGATCTCTCCGACCCAGGGATCGAACCCACATCTCCTGCATTGGCAGGCGGGTTCTTTACTACTGAATGTCTGCTGCAGGTGCCCCTGAAAGAACAGAAGCCTGGACCTCCGAGGAATCACTGAACAGTTCTAGGACAGCTTTTGTCCCTGCCTGCTGGTAAATCTTTACACGTGGGAAAAATTATGAGCAAAAATTTGTATTTACTTTCATCTACCTCTTGCTAGTGAGGTTGTAGGGGGATGTCCCAGGAGGGACCCTGAAATGCCCTTTCCTCATGTCAACCTTCAAACAAGTTTTCCCTAAGTTCTGAGTATCAGTTGAGACTCTTCAGTTGTAAATGATCAAAATCTATCTCAAACTGGCGTGACTCACAAAAGGAGATGTGTGGGCTTATGTTTCTGGAAAGTTCCAAGGAGGTAGTCTCTTTTGGTATGGATGGACTCAGAAGTTCAAATGATGTTACTGAGAATTTCCCCCCATCTCTCACCTCTCTTCATTCTCCAACAGGCTCTCTTCAAGTGGCAGAAAGATGGCCTGTGGTAGCTCCTGACCTGCATTGTCCCGATTGTTTCAAAGCTAGAGAAAATAGTAGTCTTGCCTTGAAGTTCCACCAAAGTCCCAAAGAAGACTCTGATTGGTCCAGCCCTGAGCCCATCACAGGTGACCACTCTGATTGGCCACCTTTGCTTTCCTGGACCAGCCCTACTGAAACTGCATTGATTCTTGCAGAAATGGGGAGAGATGATTCTCCAAAAACAAAGATTGAGGAACCCAAACCACTGATGTATCTCAGGCCAGAACTTCAGCTAGAACTTAATGTCCTGTGGAGGCCAGCCTCAGAAAAAGAGAAGGAATTGGGAAAGAGCATGTCATTCAAATCCGTAGAGGGCAGAGCCCCTGTTGGGCACACAAAGTCAAACGTTTTGCTCCCAGCACCCCACTGAGATGCTGCGTGACCTTGGGCTGATCACCTCCACTTGGTGAAATGAGGGCATTAATCAGGTGGTCTCTACAGAACCCTTTTAGCTAAAAAACCCAGTCTTGTGAGTCTGAGGCCTCAAGAAGTGGGGAAAGACTGGAGAAGTTTAAAAAAAAAAAGAAAAATATTCATTAACAAACCCAAACTGAGTCTAAACCTTGAGAGCATTTCCCTTGGTACCTGGGTATATTTAACTGCTTCCAATCCCCCTTTGAACATCAGACTGGAAATGAGAAGCAGAGGCACAAGTGCTAAGAAATTCCAGGCTCCACCAGAAATGTGCCACTTGGTTCAGTGTTAAGGAAAAGCTTTTTAAATATCGAGGCTTCTATTTCAATCTCCTGCTGATCTAAAAGCAGCTGTCTGCCCAGTGTTGGCTTTTATTCCCTGCCTGTGGCGAGGGCTCTAGCACCACGCCCGCCCCCTGCCCTTTGCTGCTGTTACAAAGCATTTCATCCCCAAGAGAACTCATCCCGTTTTGTGGGTGACTCCAGTGCAGAGAGTGAAGCCTTTCTTATAACAACATGCTATTCAAGTCCCATCACGATTTGAAATCAAAGTCACCTGTTTTTCTCTATGCCTTTTTGTGAATTCAACCACCCAGTCCAAGTATGTTAAGTGTCGGCTATATATAGCGCAGAAAGTGGGGGACATAGGAGATGGGCACGTGTAAAAGGCGCCAACTCTAGCCTTTTAGGATCCCGGATTTGTGATGAGACCTTGCCCGGGTGACCCTCTAAGGCCAAAGTGGTACCATGGCAAGGCTGAGGGCGTCACCTCCTTTCCTGGGTTGGCGAGCTGGGCTTAGATCCCGGCTCTGTCATCTACTTCTGTGTGGCCTTGGCTGTGTCATTTGGTTTCCAGGTGACTCGGCTTTTTCACCTAGGAACTGGGAATAATATGACAGAAATCCTCTTGAAGGGCTGCTGTATTGATCACATTTAAATATTGAGTTGGTCAAGAAATTCATTTGGGTTTTCCTATAGCCTCTTACGGAAAAACTCAAACAAACTTCTTGGCTGACCCTGTATTTAAATGCTCAAGCATTAAACCCTCAGCTGGACATCTTAGCCTGGAGCAAGACCTCTCATATGTCAGTTCCCTGCTCCTCACTCAATCCCCTTTCTCGACTCAGAAGGGCCCCCTAACCCCCAAAGTTTTGCTAATCCATCCCCCCAGCATGGAGATGAGGGAAATGAGGGAATGAGGGGAATGAGGGAATGAGGGGAATGAAGGGAATGAGGGAAAGTTTATGGTCCATACAGTCAACCTCACAGAAACTGGATATCTGAGTGGGGTGCCAGGGATCCAGGGAGACCCAGGGGTTGGTCTGGTGCTGAGAAGACCGGTGTCCCCCATGTCATGGAGGAAAAGGCATGAGAAGGCCCTGCTCAGAGGGATGTAATTATAGCATCTCCCCCCTCGGGCTGCTGGCCCATGGGATGAGACAAGCCTCATGAAGGGCTTGGCCAGTGCCCGGGGGATTAGGAGGGCTCCACTGACGATTGTTAGGATGGAGGCCACCATTCTGAGGTCCGCCTGCTTTTGGTCAACATTCAGGGTCTTCCTGCATAGCTTCCCCAATGCCTTCACTTCCGCTGTGAAAATGCTCCCCCGGCCTGGCAACGAGGAGGAAATTGAAAATGTCATCCCCACCCTCTTCCCTGCAGGTCACAGTCCTCCAGGCGGGGCCCGGTGCCTGTAGCCAGGCCCGAGGTGAAGTCACGTTTGCACGAACTAACCTGCTCCCTGGCCTTCCGGGACTCCGCTGACAGAGAGCCCGGGTCTCATGATTTCTCCACACTGATGGGCCAAGAGTGGATTTGGGAACATGTCTTTCGTTTTTTACATTGAAGAGGTTGTTTTTGCCAGAGATCAACGACGTATACAAAACACTGTCTTAGAACCAAGTAGAGGTTGGAGGAGGGACACGTTACCCACACCCCCGGCCTCCGTTAGGACCAGTCAGCCAACAAGAGGGTGTGGATCTGGCAACCACATGGGCAGACACACCTGCTCGGTCGCACCAGAAGCGTGAACCACGAGGGGCCAAGGTCTGACAGAGACACCTGTGTTTAATGATAATGGTCTCCCTAGGAGGCTGCTGGAGCTTTTTTGACTCTCAGATGGGTCCAAAGGATGGCCGTGCAGGGGCTGCCGTGAAGCCCTAGATGTCCAGTGCCGCCTCATGAAGCAGCCCGGAGGACTGACTGCCGGTCCTGCAGGGAATGCTCAGACCCGCCTCCACCCCTCCCCATCCTGGCTTGTAGAGAGGAACTCACTGGCCCTTCTCCTTTCTCCCAGGGTCTAATGAACTCCCAAGGCCCAGGGACCTGGATGAGCAGGTGGCCCTGCCTTAGGCTGTCACAGGTGCAACAGGAAGGTCGGTGGGTCCGTGGGCTGCAGTGGCTTCCTTGCACCCTCTGCAAGACCCTGAGAGCAATGACTGATGAGGAAACCGGAGACTTTCTGCAGCCTTTCCCATGCACTATGTCTTTCCATGGGTAATCTCCGTATTCCTGCACAGAGTCTCGGGGGGCAGGCCCCCCTTCATCCACATCTTCTGCCTGAGGAAACTGAGGCTCAGAGAGGTGAAGTATACCACCCCAGGCCACTCACTGTGAAGGAGCTGAATCCCAAACCTTACAGCTACGGAAGCTGAGGCCGGTCAGGGAGAGGAGCCGTCACAGCCGGTGGGCCACGGGAAGGCGCATTTTGACGAGGAGGAACCAAAATCTGGAACAGGTCAGATGGGTGGCCAAGAGGGGATCGGAGTCACCCAAGGTAAGGCAGGGAGTCCTGACTACGAGAAAGCAGGTGAGATGGTGATGGGATGGCTGGAGGACAGGAGCCCTTCTGGGCAGAGGAAGGCATGGAAGGACGTCAGGGACAAACATCAGAGCCGTTGCATCTGTTGAATTACACAGAGATTCTCCAAGCGTGGTCCACAGACCCCTGGGGCCTGCCAGAGACCCTGTCAGGAGTCTGCTGCATCAACAGTGTTTCCATGATAAAATTATGATGCTATTTGCTGTTTGTATTATGTAGACATTTGCACTGAGGGTGCAAAAGCAAAGTGGGTAAAACTGCAGCTGCTTTAGCGTGAAACAGAGTGGGAGGTACCACGTGGACCAGGCCCTGTATTCTTTAGAGACATAGCCTTGCAGAAAAAACAGAGTCACTTGTGAATATCCTGGATGAAGCAGTAAAAACAATGAATTTCATTGAATTTGGTTTTGTTTTTTTTTTTTTTGGTTTTGTTTTTAATTATTTCTATTTGATTTTTAAAAAGATTTATTTAGTTTTGGCTGCACTGGGTCTTCGTTGCCGCACAAGGGCCTTCTCTATTTGTGGTGCATAGGCTTCTCATTGTGGAGGCTTATCTTGTTGCAGAGCACAGGCTCTAGACACGGAGGCTTCAGTACTTGCAGCATGTGGGCTCAGTAGTTGTGGGTCACAGGCCCTGTAGCATGGGCACAGTAGTTATAACACATGGGCTTAGTTGCTCCAAGGCATGTGGAATCTTCCTGGACCAGAGATCGAACTCATATCCTCTGCATTGGCAGGCAGAGTCTTAACTAGCACATCACCAGGGAAGCCCCTATTCTTTTTCTAGATGAATAATTATTTTATTATATAGTTGATTTACAATGTTGTGTTAGTCTCAGGTGTATGGCAAAGTGATTCAGTTTACATATTATGTCTTAGTGGTATGATTTCTTGAGTGAATGAATGTCTATGGTGCCAGGACTTCAGGGGAAAGCTCTGGACTTGGGCAAACCTTCCTGCTCATCCTGACCCTGCTGTTTGCCAGCTGTGCCATGCTGGGCCTGGCTGGTCTCAGTCTCCTCATCTGTTAAATGGGAGTAGGAGTGATTTCTAACAATAGCATGGGGCACACACTGACTGCATGTCAGTGCCCTTTCTCCTCTTCAGGGGCCCAGGGGAGGCAGATTGGACATGTAGGGAGAAGGCCTGGGGACGGTCAGTTGCACCCTCGGGCGCAGGATATAATCTAGCCCCAACTTCACTCTGTGCTGAAATCACAGATCTTCCAGCATCTGTCTGCTTAAACTCCTCCACGACAGGGACCTCACTCCTCATCCTGATTGAGGCTGATGGTGGCTGTGTGCCACGCACTTTCAAGGCACCACCTGCACATCTGGGTAAGCATGCATTTTCTTCTTTTACAAAAAGACTGAGGTTCCTGTGATCAGGCAATTTGCTCAAGCACTCAGCTCACAAAAGGTGGCCTTGGTTCTACCCCAGGGTCTTTTTCTATGTTTTTTCCCACTCAACCTTCAGATCCTGCCTGTCTCACCTCTAGGAGATTCAGGCAGAAAGAATTTTTATCAATTCATTGTACATATCCCTTCTGAGTGTCTATAGTCTATGCTGGGCTTTGGGCTAGATTCTGAACACGGGCAAATCCCAGTGTGGTTCCTGCTTTCATGGTGTTCATTTACAGGTGAATGCAGCACTATCCATCTGAAATATGATCTGAACTATTGTCATAGGCCTAATTGTGTCCCCCCAGATTCACATGTTGAAGTCCTACCCCCAGATCCTAGGAATATGTGACCTTATTTGGAGATGGCGTCTTTACAGTGGTAACCAAGTCAGAATGAGGTCATTAGGATGGACCCAAATCCATACCCACATGAATTATGAAAAAGGGAAATCTGGACAAAGCATATATATAGGAAGAATGCCATGTGAAGATGAAGGCAGAGATAAAGATGATGTTTCTACAAGCCAAGGAACACCAGAATGCCAGCAAACCCCAACAGCTGGGGGAGAGGCCTGAAATAGATCCTCCCTCCCAGTCTCAGATGAAAGCTGAGTGCTGAAGAATTGATGCTTTCGAATTGTGATCCTGGAGAAGACTTTTCAGAGTCCCTTGGACTGCAAGGAGATCAAACCAGTCTATCCTAAAGGAAATCAACTCTGAATATTCATTGGAAGGACTGATGCTGAAGCTGAAGCTCCAATACTTTGGCCACCTGACATGAAGTGTCAAATCACTGGAAATGATTCACTGATGCTAGGAAAGACTGAAGGCCAAAGGAGAATGGGGCGACAGAGGATGAGATGGTCAGATAGCATCACCGACTCAGTGGATGTTGTGGTTGTTGTTTAGTCGTTTAGTCACGTCCAGCTCTTTGTGACCCCGTGGACCGTGGCACGCCGGGTTTCCCTGTCCTTCGCTGTCTCCCAGAGTTTGATCATTGTCAAACTCATTCACTCATCACTGATTCAATGGACATGAGTTTGACAATGATCAAACTCAGGGAGATAGCATCAGGACAGGGAAGTCTGGCATGCCACGGTCCACGGGGTCGCAAAGAGTTGGACATGATTGAACAACTAAACAACAACAAAACAACAACCCAGTCTCAGAAGAAACCAACCCTGCTGACACCTTGATCTTCCGGTCTCCAGTAGTCCACAGCCATCTGCTAAAATGGGAAAAGGGTCATGTGATACGTTGAAAGAGCTGAGTAGCTGTAGGGTGGAAGGCAGGCCAGTGATGGTATAAACAACGAGTTTTGGTTTGGGGAAGATGGACACAGACTTGGCCCTGGGGCTTCAGGGCCAAGGGAACCCAGCCCATGGGATTAGAGTTGAAGTTGGGGTTGGGGATAAGTTAGGGTTAGGGCTGGTGGTGGGGTTAGGGTTATAAAGCCAATGTCAACTCACCCAGGGCTTCTCCTCTCAAGGCTCAAGCCCTCAGGTTCCTTTAACTTTCTTCTTGGGTCGACCTCCACCCTCCCCTCTCTCATCTCTTGCAGGTTTCTGTCTGTCAGTAGCACCCTGGTAGGGGGTTTTTTATGTGTCCACAGATTTTTTTCTACCTTGTGTCTAACTATACCCATATGCTTCCCCTTTGGTGAAGACACTAACAGTAATAATTTGATGACAGGCAAAGCCTTTTACTCCTTGTCATCTTCCTCCTAAAGGAGTTTCCGGTGATGTGTCAGTCTGAAAACCAGCCAGGAAACTCTTTTCTTCTTTTCTGGAAGTGCAAGAGTAGAGATCATTATCTTGCTTTTGTACTTGGGTGACCAACCTTCCTGGCTTGTCTGGGACTGTCCAGTTTGGCCCCCAAAGTCCCACATCCTAGCAAACCTCCCAGTCCCATGCAGGACAGGACAGCAGGTCACCCCACCTTGGGATTTTTCCCCCAAGATGTGAGTCAGCTCTTTTGATCCTGAGTCTCAATGAAGGAAGAAGACAGTGGAAGGGTGACTGTCTGGTGACTCAGAGGATTGGAGAGAACAAAGCTGATGTCCAGGCCTTTCACTGGACAGTCAGGGAAAATGATGGGCTGCCAAGGGGGCCCATCTCCATCCTAAAGGAGATCAGTCCTAAGTGTTCATTGGAAGGACTGATGTTGAAGCTGAAACACCAATACTTTGGCCACCTGATGCGAAGAGCTAATTCATTTGAAAATACCCTGATGCTGGGAAAGATTGAAGGCAGGAGGAGAAGGGGATGACAGAGGATGACATGGTAGGATGGCATCACTGACTCAATGGACATGAGTTTGAGTAAACTCCAGGAGTTCATGATGGACAAGGAGGCCTGGCGTGCTGCAGTCCATGGGGTCGCAAGGAGTCGGACACGACTGAGAGACTGAACTGAACTGAACTGAACTGAGGGGCAGAACTTGCTAGAGGTTGTGGGGATATCAACCAGATTCCTTTTAACACCCTGCCTGCTTTCCTTCCAGTCGACCACAGTCATCTGCTAAAATGGGGAAAGGGTGATGTGAATCATCCAAAGAGCTGAGTAGCTATGGGGTGGAAGGAAGGCCTTGATGGTATAAACAATGAGTCTAGGTTTGGGGAAGGTGGACACAGACTTGGCCCCGGGGCTTCAGGGCCAAGGGAGCCCAGCCCATGGGAGGCATCTCTGAGTATGCTGGGGGAGCCTTTTCTCCCTCCTGCTGGCCCCACTGAAACGGGTAGTGTCACTCAGAGTGGCTCATCACCTCTGTATCGAGGAAGGCGGGACTCAAGGGATTCTGTCCTCCCCTCTAGGTTCAGGTCGGCTCAGCTGGGACCTTTGTGTTCTGCAACGGGGCTGCTGCAGGGTCCTGATTCGGGCTGGAGGAGGCTTAGGCTCCACTCAGTACCCCAGGCTGCACTGGCCCCTCTGGGCTGTGGGCTGTAGTGAGCTGGTGGCTCCCAGAGGCTGTGCTGAGGGTCCCGTCTTCTCCCCATTCCTAATCTCAAAGGGCAGGGCGGGTAGGGGGACCAAGCCTCCTACCTTCCACTCTGTTCCCACATGTCTCCCTGGAGCTGAGAGCCCCCGGAAATCTGCAGGTCCTGGAAGTGACGTCACCTTAAGGACCTCCGGCTGTACTGGGATGATGTTCACTGCTTCATTTTTAACCAAAGAGCAAATATGAAAACCCAAATACAAATTTGGGTTTATTTCCTTTTCTCCTAAGACCTAAATTCTTATGTGGAAGATTTAGTTTCTTCTGAATTCTTTAAGTTTATTTTACAATCTGATCTCTGGAGAGTCCCTTTTCAACTCTGGAAGTTGTGATTGTCTACGGCCAGGCTTAGCCATGATGGCCATTTAGAAAATGCCTGCCATGTACCAGGCCCTGCTGGGTGCTCTCTGAATTCTCCCAGCCAAGTAGGCATTTATCACCCAGCTTCAATAGGTGAGGGAGGGAAAGGCAGGGGATGGACCTCACTGCAGAACACAGGTTTCCAGCAGCAAAACTGTTTTTAGAACCCTACTCCTGCAACTTCCCTGGTGGTCCAGTGGTTAAGACTCTTCACTTCCACTGCTGGGGGCAAGGGTTTGACCCCCAGTTTGGGGAACTAAGATCCCAATGGGTGTGGTCAAGATTTTTAAAAAAAATCCTACTCCTTACGGGTACTTTCTTTACTGTTATTTTTACCTTTTCATTTTATCTAGCTTTGGCCTCCTTTCTTTTTCTCATAGTTCAGTCCATCTTCTTGACTCCAGGACGTTCTTCAAACTTCATCCTCTCAGTTGATGAACCATCCAGAGGAAGGTTGAGTCAGTGGGGTCAGCTGTGAGGACAGGCTCACCCCGGGCAAGGTAGGTGGAGGTGGAAGTTCCTACAGCCTCCCTCTCCCCGTGCGGCCTCTGGGGTCTCCCACGTGACTCTCCCTCCAAGCATAGGGATCTCAGCTCTTGACTCCTCACAGTTCCAGGTCAGACCACTCAGCCTCTGCATATAGTCGCTGCTGCCGCATGAGGTCCCCTCCTCCCAGCTCTGCCAGGCAAGCACCAACCCACCTCTCTAGATGTGACCAAGCGGTTCCTCTGTAAAGCTTGGCTGACCTTCTTCCTGACCGGCTCCCCACCCCCCGCCTCCTCCCCTTCCTCCAGTTCTAGAAGGGCCACCAAAGGCATTCTGTAGCAATTGTTTGTACCATGTCTGTTTCCCCACTGGACTGGAAACTCCCTGGGCATCAGGTCATCACTTCTCTGGGTCTCCATCATTGCCCCCGAGAGCTGGTATTCAGCTGTGTCTTCACTTTCCAAGAACAAATGAATGAAGGATACCGCCCAATCCATATCAGGCCAAGATATGTTTTGAGTCCAGGAGGAGCACATTGTTTGTTTTCCGGGGGGATGGGGAGGAGAGAGTTGTGGATTAGAAGGTGTGGGTCCATGCCAGCTGTCTCTGTTATTCAACTCTAGGACTCTGAGTGAGTCATCTGGGCGCAGACCAGCTTATCTCTCCATTTCTTCTGAACCCCCAAATCCTGTGTATTTCCCAAACTTGCATGTGGATGTGCAAGAATACCCAGGAGACTTAAATAAGATGGACTCAGAGTTTATCGACCTTCATGGAAGTCAGCTGAAGGTCGTCCATCACACTTCAGTGCCCTCTCGTCCCCCAGGAAGAGTCTTGACCAGTTCTACTGTTGGGTATAGAAGTGAAGTATTAGTTGCTCAGTTGTGTCTGACTCTTTGCAACCCCATGGACTGCAGTCCACCAGGCTCCTCTGTCCATGGACTTCTCCAGGCAAGAATACTAGAGTGGGTTGCCATTCCCTTCTCCAGAGGATTTTCCCCATCCAGGGATCGAACCTGCATCTCCTGCATTGCAGGTGGATTCTTTACTCTCTGAGCCACCAAGGAAGCCTGTTGAATGTAGAGCCTCAGGCTGAAATCCTAAGATTACTTTTTCCAGATAAAAGACATCTCTTTTCCTATGTGATATTTACAGGAGAAAGGCATTCTAAAGGAAACTTATTTAAACCGAAGCTAGACTGTAGAGCCTTCCCCAAGTGGGGAATGGCGTCTTATTTTCCAGCTTGGACTGCTGAGTGGTACTTTGTGAGTTGTGGATATGGAAAGGACTCTCATAAATCTGTATTACAATCTGGTGGGTTACGGAACAGAAGTTGGAAATGATGTAGAAAGTTGCCCATGGTCTTCAGGTGGAGTAACACCTGTATACCTGCTCACCTCTGCCCTGGACTCTGTGATGGGAGCCATCTGTAGGTGAGAAATTTCAGAGGGAACCAAGGTTTACAACCAAGGTTTACAACTTGGTGACTCCCAGAGAGTTCCTGTTTTCTTGGAAAAAGAAGAAAAAGAAACCAGGTCACCCCTTGGTTAGTGCTAACAGAGTGGACCATCCAACTTCTGTCAACTCTGCAGAGCGGAAGTTAGAAACTGGAACCTTGTAGCCTCCCCTACAACTGCAGATGGGTTTTGTTTGAGCTACACAGTAGTTTGAAAATGAAAAAAGAATTTACCAAAAAAGAAAAGGGGTGGGTGGGCAATTTTAGGCTTTTCTTGAACAATGGGCAGATCTGGGCACAATGATCCCTGGTCCCACAAGGTCATGACCTATAAGAGCTTCCCCACTCTGGATGGGAACCGCACTCCAGGTCACCGTCCAGCTGGATTCTCTGTCCAGCCTACAACACACTGTCCTTCTGGCACTGGAAGCACTTCTGGTTGTCCTGCCATCAGAAGTGACAGGACCAGGACTGGGTCCAGGTCTTTAACCTTGAGGCCCATTCGATTCCTCACTGGATCTCCTCAGCAGAGGGAGCGCTGGCCAAGGTCTGGAGGAAAGAATCCTGAAATCTTGAGCTAATACTTTAATCCTCAACATTCCTACTAATGAAATGGGGAGGACTTCCCTGGTGGCACAGCGGATAAGAATCTGCCTGCCAATGCAGCAGACAAGGGTTCGATCCCTGGTCTAGGAAGATTCCACAAGCTGCGGAGCAACTAAGCCTGTGTGCCCCAACTACCAAGCCTGTGCTATAAGGCCTGCGGGCCACTACTACTGAGCCCAGGCACTGCAAGTACTGAAGTCTGAGTGTCTAGAGCCTGAGCTCTGAAACAAGAGAAACCACCACAGTGAGAAGCCTGAACACCACAATGAAGAGTAGCCTCCGCTGGCCACAACTAGAGAAAGCCCGAAGACCCACACAGCCAAAAATAAATTAATAAATTAATTAAAGAAGAAGAAAAAAAGAAACACATCCTCATCATAAAAAAAAGAAAGAAAGAAAGAAAGAAAAGAAACGGGGAAGAGGCTACAGAAGAAATTTTAAGACCCTCTACTTGTGTGCTTCCCCATTAATAAAGCCACGAGCCCTGGACTTGTGGAGGGTCTCTGAGTCTCAGCAACCAGGTGTGTGAGCTTTTAATCTAGACACAGATCCTTACCCAAGTCTGCCTGGGTTTTCAGCTAATCCTAAAACCTATGTGTGAGTAGGGCTGCTGTATCATTTTTGGATTGGAAATCTAGAATGTCAAATGGCTCCTCTAAGCCTGTAGAAGGAGTCTGGGTCCTTCCTGAAAAAGCTTAAAAGAAGCCTCAGTTTCCTCTTTCATAAAAAAAATGAAAGTAGAAAAATCCTGTCTTCCTAGGTCAGTTACGTGAATCAAACAGCCACACTGAAATTCCTGGGTTGGGGGGAAAGGTGTTATATGTCAGTTGGCATAACGCAACCCACGCCAGGTAGCTTATCAGAGGGAACTGAGTATGGAGAATGAGTTCCAAAGGTGTTAGAAGAGCTGAAAAACTTACCAGGGGACCACACACTCCTAGGGATGGTGGGGCAAAGCGACAAGGTGATGTTGTCAGAGCCAAGAGCCAGGGCTGCCAGGCGGGGGTGGGGCCCGAGACGGGGCACAGCCTCAGCTGGAAATGCTGCCCAAGTGCGGGTTGGGGGAGACACCCAGGCTCCTCCCTTCCTCCCATTTTCTCACCACTCACCAGTGCCTCCCATCCATGTGTATGTTCAGTCATTCAGTTTTGTCCAACTCTTCACAACCCCATGACTATGGCACGCCAGGGTCCTCTGTCCATGGAATTTTCCAGGCAAGAATACTGGAGTGGGTTGCCATGCTCTCCTCCAGGGGATCTTCCTGACTCAGGGATCGAACCTGGGTCTCTCTCATCTCCTGAACTGGCAGGTGGATTGTTTACCACTGAGCTACATGCAGCCTTCCACCTTGCAGGAAGCCAGTTAGCCAGGGAGCCTATTTGCAGGGGCCAGTCCCCTGAGACTTAATTTGGCCAGGAGGGGAGGGCAAAGACTAGATCCAAGAGCAATCAGTCACAGCCCCAGTCCTGGCCCAGGGCAGAAATGTACTCTATGCCCAGAGCCATTTAGAGAGCCTGCACAGAGTTCAGTTCAGTTCAGTTGTTCAGGTGTGTCCAACTCTTTGTGATCCTGTGGACTGCAGCACGCCAGGCTTCTCTGTCCATCACCAACTCTCACAGCTTGCTCAAACTCATGTCTATCAAGTCGGTGATGACTTCCAACCATCTCATCCTCTCTGTCGTCCCCTTCTCCTCCTGCCTTCAATCTTTCCCAGCATCAGGGTCTTCTCCAAGAAGTCAGTTCTTCACATCAGGTGGTCAAAGTATTGGAGTTTCAGCTTCAGCATCAGTCCTGCCAATGAATATTCAGGACTGATTTCCTTTAGGATTGACTGGTTTGATCTCTTTGCAGTCCAAGGGAAATTCTAGGTTAAAAAAAAAGCAACGAACATTGAAGTGATGGATGGTAAGTGGTAGATAGTCTTCAAGGTCAATCTCGGCCTGTTCATCTCTCCGTATGTGTGTGCTGCTCCGCACACTCAGAAGTGGAGTCTAGGTCTTAATTCTTTGATTCTCGACTGATCTGAGTCACTCAATTGGTCAATCGATCACAATGTTCTATTCCAGGGATGGTGTCATGAGGCACTAACTCTGCCTGGCTCTCTCTTCTTTTTAGCATCCAGCCATCTGGCTATTCAAGTCCATGTCACATGGAGAGGCCATGGGTCAGAGCTCAGGCAATGCCCCAGCATCACCTCCCAGCCTCATGAGTGACTTCTGGTGCACGTCCAGCACAGTCAAGTGGAGATCTGAGTGTGTGAGGACCACACAGTATTGCCCAGTCATCACACAGAGCTGTGAGGATATGTTGTAGTTTCAAGCCATTAAGCTTGGCTTGTCATGCAGCAGTTACTAACTGGAGCCCATGAGAATGTTGTATAAGCTGTGAAGGGTTCCCAAGCATTAGTTAAAACTGACCATTCATTCATTTGCTCATTGAACAAATGTTTATGGAGCACAGACTGTGTGCCATGCTTAGTGCTGAGGATACCACGGTTAACAGGACAGGCGATTCCTTCTCTTCTGAACCTGAAATTCCAGCATGAGGAATCAACAGAAAAAGTAAACAAATGAATAAAAATTTTTGATGGTGGTGAGTGCTAAGAAGATGGTGGTGTTACCAGTGGTGGTAGTTGTGGTCATGGTTATTTCCAGCTGCTTGATCTGGGCTAATGGGAGTCAAGGTCTCAGGGGGGCCTCTGAGTCCCCAGCTTGCCCATCACATCCTGACATCAGCTACTTCCATGGTGATAGGGTGACTCCATCCTCACTGAGTCTCCTGAACAAACATTTGCAAGCACGGCCAAGCAGGGTAGACAAGACTTAACAGGAAACAGGAGCCACACCATCAAGGAACTCCATGCAGGAGGAGACAGGGATGAGAACTGATAACTACATAAAATGGGCATCATGTTTACGTTGATAAGCTTGCTGAGTTTTGTAGCTCCCTACATGCTGTGTGACTCTGGGATACTTGTTTGATGTCTCTGAGCTTCAGTCTCCTCCGCAAGGCAGGAGTGTCCATCTCTCTTCTGCCTACCCCACAAGGCCATTCTGAGAATGAAAGAGAAAATGGAGGAGACTCTTTCTTGTAAGTGACAAAGCACGATGCGAATATAAAAGATGATGGAGCTCAGCACTGAGAGGGAACCTCTGTTTTCTCCCTTTGTTTTAGTTCTGCCTCGTTAAGTCAACAGGACCTGGAGTTGCCAGACGACTGCAGGAGGCATCATTTTCCTGTGCGCTCCACATGGACAGCGCCCCCTGGAGTTGTTCTTCATGATGACTCTGCTGGCCCGACTCATCTCAGAGCCTGGCTCAGGAACAGTGCACCCTGAACGTCTTATTAACTCTGCCTTCCTCACGGGACTGTCCCCAGCAAATGCGATTCTGTCCCTAGTGGAATGCAGTGAATTAAGTGTCTCCACCTTATCGTAGAAAAATGCCACACATGGGGCCATCCTGCCATTGTGGGCAAGGAGTGCAGGAAAAGTGATGTTCAAAATGGACTTGCAGACACAGTGGGGAAAGGAGAGGGTGGGACGAGTTGAGAGCAGTACTGACATTTATGACATTTATACATTACCACGTGTTAAATACATAGCTCAGCGGAAGCTGCCGTGTAATGCAGGGAGCCCAGCCCGGTGCTCTGTGATGACCTAGAGGGACGGGGAGGGGGAGGGGAGGGAGGCTCAGGTGGGAGGGGACATGTGTATGCTTATGGATAACTCATGTAGTTGTGCAGCAGAAACCAACACAAAATTGTAAAGCAATTCTGTTCCAATTAAAAAAAAAACCCATCATAACCGTCTTGCAGTAGATCAATCTTCTTTCTATTTTAGAAAAAAACCAGATGACTATCTAAGCTTTCTGGACAAGGCACCCTCTTCCTTTGCTCCACATATGTACACAGGAAAGGAGGCTGAGGGTGAAGCTCTTCTCTGGGGACCCCCAAGGCCCGCCCAACTCCCTCAGCCGTGGAGCTCCAAGCTGGAGCTGTATCGTGAACCCAAGTGAACCTTGTAAGATCTGGTGGAGCCAGGCTTCATGGAGCTGGATGAGGCCTGCCTGGAAGAATCCCAAATATTATCTTCGCTGTGAATGGATTCTTGGAGAAAATGTAGGCCAAACTCAGCTGAAGCATCTCTCCTTGGGGACTCTGAGGAACTTTGCTCTCCTGCCCTGATGAGATCCCAGGACCTTAGCTTAATGCTAAATAAACTGCATTATGATATGGATTAGATGGAGTCTGGAAACCACAGCGCTTGGATTCCTCAGAGCCCAGGGCCCCCAGGGTGATGCACTGAAGTCAGACTTTTCCCCTAGACAAGATTTGGTATTGAAAGGGTCTTGACTTCATTCTGGACGTTTCTGAAAGTAAGGGAAGTAGCCAGAAGAGTGGACACAGCCCTGGCCTGGCTTGGAAGGGAAAGCCACTGAATTTTGTATGCCTATGGGCAAGTCACCTTCCCAGCCTCACTGCTTGTGAAATAAGGAGTTTAGACAATCAGAGGACTGTTGGGATAATTTTGTAAATATTCAGCTACCCTTTTCCCTGCTCTTTCCTCCTCTCCACCATCCCCAACCGCCGTTCAGGCAGAGCCCGTCCCCAGGAAAAGACACAGCAAAGAGCAGTCCGATGGGCTTTTGATTTTCAAAAAAAAAAAAAGCTGGGTGCTTTCCTCTAAAAGGATTCGAGAGTTGTAATCAGCTGTATTCTACAAAGTGTGATCGTAAATCTCTTGCAGTTCCTGGGACTAAATTCAATGAAGCATGGGTTGAAATCCTAGTTGCTGCAGCTTTCAGCTGTGTGACCTTGGCCACATCACTTAACCTCTCTGTGCCTCTGTGTCCCAAATTATAAGCTAAGGAGTATGTTCGGCCTGATGCGATGGGTGTGAGGATCATATGAAAGAAGCTGAGGCACACCTGGCCCAGAGGATATCGGCTGGACACTTGCTTTCACCACCGTGGTGGGCATTATTATGTCATTTAAATCCAGTGGTTTTCAAAGCTATTTTTGGCAGGGAGTTGAGGGGCAATCCAAGTCTATGCCCCAACCAGTAATGCTGAAGAAGCTGAAGCTGAATGGTTCTATGAAGACCTACAAGACCTTCTAGAACTAACACCAAAAAATGATGTACTTTTCATTATAGGGAACTGGAAGGCAAAAGTAGGAAGTCAAGAGATACCTGGAGTAACAGGCAAATTTGGCCTTTGAATACAAAATGAAGAAGGGCAAAGGCTAACAGAGTTTTTCCAAGAGAACACACTGGTCATAGCAAACACCCTCTTCCAACAACACAAGAGGAGACTCTACACATGGACATCACCAGATGGTCAATACCAAAATCAGACTGATTATATTCTTTGCAGGCAAAGATGGAGAAGCTCTATACAGTCAGCAAAAACAAGACCGGGAGCTGACTGTGGCTCAGATCATGAACTCCTTATTACCAAATATAAACTTAAATTGGAGAAAGTAGGGAAAACCACTAGATCATTTGGGTAACACCTAAATCAAATCCCTTACGATTATACACTGGAAGTGACAAACAGATTTGAGGGATTAGATCTGATAGACAGTGCCTGGAGAAACAAGGACGGAGGTTCATGACACTGTACAGGAGGCAGTGATCAAAACCATTCCCAAGAAATGCAAAAAGGCAAAATGGTTGTCCTAAGAGGCCTTACAAATAACTGAGAAAAGAAAAGACGTGAAAGGCAAAGGAGAAAAGGAAAGATATACCCATCTGAATGCAGAATTCCAAAGAAAAGCAAGGAGAGGTGAGAAAGCCTTCCTCAGTGATCAATGCAAAGAAATAGAAGAAAACAATAGGATGGGAAAGACTTGAGATCTCTTCAAGAAAATTAGATACCAAGGGGATATTTCATGCAAAGATGCGCATAATAGAGGACAGAAATGGTATGGACCTAACAGAAGCAGAAGATATTAAGAAGAGGTGGCAAGAATACACAGAAGAACTATACAAAAAAGATCTTCATGACCCAGATAACCATGATGGTGTGATCACTCACCTAGAGCCAGACATCCTGGAATGCGAAGTCAATTGGGCCTTAGGAAGCATCACTATGAACAAAGCTAGTGGAGGCGATGGAATTCCAGTTGAGCTATTTCAAATCCTAAAAGATGATGCTGTGAAAGTGCTGCACTCAATAAGTCAGCAAATTTGGAAAACTCAGCAGTGGCCACAGGACTGGCAAAGGTCAGTTTTCATTCCAATCCCAAAGTAATGCAATGCCAAAGAATGTTCAAACTACCACACAATTGCACTCATCTCACACACTAGCAAAGTAATGCTCAAAATTCTCCAAGCCAGGCTTCAGCAATACGTGAACCGTGAACTTCCAGATGTTCAAGCTGGATTTAGAAAGGGCAGAGGAACCAGAGATCAAATTGTCAACATTTGTTGGATCATTGAAAGAGCAAGAGAGTTCCAGAAAAATACCTATTTCTGCTTTTTTGACTATGCCAAAGCCTTTGACTGTGTGGATCACAACAAACTGTAGAAAATTCTTAAAGAGATGAGAATAACAGACCACCTGACCTGCCACCTGAGAAATCTGTATGCAGGTCAGGAAGCAACAGTTAGCGCTGGACATGGAACAACAGACTGGTTCCAAATTGGGAAAGGAGTATGTCAAGGCTGTATATTGTCACCCTGCTTATTTAACTTACATGCAGAGTATATCATGCAGAATACTGGGCTGGATGAAGCACAGCTGGAATCAAGATTGCTGGGAGAAATATCAATAATCTCAGATATGCAGATGACGACACCCTTATGGCAGGAAGTGAAGAAGAACTAAAGAGCCTCTTGATGAAAGAAGAGAGTGAAAAAGTTGGCTTAAAACTCAACATTCAGAAAACTAAGATCACGGCAACTGCTCTTATCACTTCATGGCAAATAGATGGGGAAACAATGGAAACAGTGACAGACTTTCTTTGGGGGCTCTAAAATCACTGCAGATGGTAACTGCAGCCTTGAAATTAAGATGCTTGCTCCTTGGAAGAAAAGTTATGACCAACCTAGACAGCATATTAAAAAGCAGAGACATTACTTTACCAACAAAGGTCCATCTAGTCAAAGCTATGGTTTTTCCAATAGTCATGTATGGATGTGAGAGTTAGACTATAAAGGAAGCTGAGCGCCGAAGAATTGATTTTTTTGAACTGTGGTGTTCGAGAAGACTCTTGATGGTCCCTTGGACTGCAAGGAGATCCAATCAGTCCATCCTAAAGGAAATCAGGCCTGAATATTCATTGGAAGGACTGATGTTGAAGCTGAAACTCCAATACTTTGGCCACCTGATGTGACAAGCTGACTCATTAGAAAAGACCCTGATGCTGGGAAAGATTGAAGGCAGGAGGAGAAGGGGACAACAGAGGATGAGATGGTTGGATGGCATCACTGACGCAGTGGACATGAGTTTGAGTAAGCTCTGGGAGTTGGTGGTGGACAGGGAAGCCTGGCAAGCTGCAATCTGTGGGGTCACAAAGTGTCTGACATGACTGAGCGACTGAACTGAACTGAACTGAACAGGACTGAACTGAACTGTGGGGTAATGGCAGAGCACTTTCTTCAAACAAAATCAGATGCAAACACCCAGAGCGTGGGCTTCCCTGGTGGCTCAGGTGGTAAAGAGTCTGCCTGCAGTGCGAGAGACCCAGGTTTGATCCCTGGGTCGGGAAGGTCCCCTGGAGAAGTAAATGACAACCCACTCCAATATTCTTGCTTGGAAAATCCCATGGCAGGCTACAGTCCTTGGGGTTGGAAAGAGTTGGACATGACTGAGCAGCTTCACTTCTCTTTCACCCAGTGCATAAAACTCGACTGAGGCAGAGTTATCAAATTGACCTGGGGAAGGGGAGAGGCCATGCCTCACCTGTCAGAATAAGTCCCTTCCATGTCTCCTCCTTTTTTCCAGTAGTCATGTATGGATGTGAGTGTTGGACCGTAAAGAAGGCTGAACAAAGAATTGATGCTTTTCAACTGTGGTGTTGGAGAAGACTCTTGAGAGTCCCTTGGACTGCAAGGAGATCCAACCAGTCCATCCTAAAGGAGATCAGTCCTGAATGTTCATTGGAAGGACTGATGTTGAAGCTAAAACTCCAATACTTTGGCCACCTGATGTGATGAGCCAACTTATTAGAAAATACCCTGATGCTGGGAAAGCATGAAGGCAGGGAGAGAAGGGGACAACAGAGGATGAGATGGTTGGATGGTATCACTAACTCAGTGGACATGAGTTTAAGCAAGCTCCGGGAGTTGGTGATGGACAGGGAAGCCTGGTGTGCAGCAGTCCATGGGGTCGCAAAGAGTCGGACAAGACTGAGTGACTGAACAGTGACATCTCCTCACAAGAGCTCTTAAGGAGACTTCAAGGAAAACTTTCAAAATCTTTTCAGTGGATACAAATCCAGACATGTCAGTAGGCTCCTAATAAATTCCTGTTTCTCTTGGTCTCACTCCTATCTTGTTCACTCTGTACAAGTGAGAGAATGGCCATGTCTGATGAGAGTATGACCCATTGCTGATGGGTTCCCAGGAAAATGCACTCTGAGATGGAGACCAGACTCAGGTGGTTTGGTGGGGGTGCCCTCAGGACCAACACCTTTGGGATGGATGGGAAGAAGCAGGATTTTGAGGGAGGGGGAAGTCAAGTTGTGACGTTGTCCCAATTGAGGCCCTAGTCTAGCCGAGAGAGAGTTCTGTAGCTGAGATGACCCATTAGAGCCGTCCCAGATGGGGGCGAGAGGACCGGGTCTTCATCCTTCAGGTTGTCCTCCTCTCTTGCGTGCATGCTCAGTCACTCAGTTGTGTCTGACTCTTTTTGACCCCATGGACCATAGCCCGCCAGGCTCCTCTGTCCATGGGATTTTCCAGGCAAGAGTACTGGAGTGGGGATTGCCATGCCCGCCTCATTCAGGCCTCCTCTCTTAGGAGAAGGAAGTCTCCAAAAGGGGAGGACAGTTGAGGACTGTCTGTCAGAGGCACCTCCAGCCCCCAGGAACAATTTTTCATCCTGAGAGGGCTCTGGTCAGCTCAGCCCAGCTTCCTGGATGATACCTGGGGATAGAGCGATGGATCACACAGACCCAGACCTCACCCTTGTGGAGCTTGTTGGGAATGGGGAGATGGGTGCTCAACACCAAGCAAATTAACTACACATAATTGGAAGGATGCTGAGTGCTACAAAGGTCAAGAAGAGGATGCCTACGAGAGAGAATATAGCATGGAGGGCCTCTGAGAGGAGGTGACATTTCAGCGGAGACCTGAGACAGCTCTTGGCTTGAGACAGCTCAAAAGGTGGCCAGCACTGGGGGAGTGCCTGAACAGTGGTAGAGGTGGGACGATGTTATGAGAGGTGGGAACAAGGCCCATTTCTCCAATAGTCTGTTATTTTCCAGGCCCTGTGCTCAGGGTCCACCATGATTTTTAAAGGTCCATGAAAATGTTTTAATTGATATCTTTTTATTTACTTTTCACATATACCTGTATCTACTCTTTTTCAAGTTCTTTTTCCATTTAAGTTAATACAGAATGCTGAGCACAGTTCTCTGTGCTCTATGGTAAGTATTTGTTGGTTATCCATTTTAAATATAGCAGTGTGTTTATGCCAATTACAAACTCTCAATCTATCCCTCTTCCCCATCCTACCTGCTTGATAACCATTAGTTCATTGTCTGAGTCTGTCAGTCTGCTTCTGTGTTGTAAATAAGATCATCTGTATCATTTTTCTTAGATTCTGCCATATAAGCCATATCACATGACATTTGCCTTTCTCTGGGTGACTTACGTCACTTTAGTATGATAATATCCAGGTCCATCCTTGTTGCTACAGATGGCATTATTTCATTCCTTTTAATGGCCTAGTAATATTTCATTGTATATATGTCTCATATCTTCTTTATCCAGTAATCACAATCTTTTTAAATCAAAAGAAAATTATGAATATAATGCTTATGTTCTCATTATTCAGTTGCTAAGTTGTGTCCAACTCTGCGATCCCACGGACAGCAGCACGCCAGGCTCCTCTGTCCTTCACCATCTCCCAGAGTTTGTTCAAATTCATGTCCCTTGAGTCGGTGATGCTATCTAACCAGCTCATCCTCTGTCGCCCCATTCTCCTTTTGCTTTCAGTCTTTTCCAGCATTGTATAAGGATTTTTTCCAGTGAGTTGTCTCTTTGCATCAGATACTACACAGATAATAACACACCTGGCCCAGGTTATCTTTATACTAATGCAGACATAAAATATAAAGTTAGTATTTTTGGGAGGGATGAAGGGGTTCACAAAAGTTATGATGTGGCCCAGAATGGGAAGCTGGTTGCGGGCACAGAGCAAGGTGCCAACACTGGTGGTGTTACCTGGGGGGGACAGTGGTGGTGTCCTGCAGCTTACCACCTCAGACTCACCCTAAAGGCAGTTGATAATCAGGTTCTGGACTTCCCAGGTGGCTCAGTGGGTAAAGAATCTGTCTGCAATGCAGGAGACATGGATTTGATTCCTGGGTTGGGAAGATCCCCTGGAGGAGGGCATGGCAACCCACTCCAGGATTCTTGCCTGGAGAATTCCATGGACAGAGGAGCCTGGCAGGCTACAGTCCATGGGGTTGTAAAGAGTCACACACAGCCGAAGTAACTGAGTGTGTATGCATGCAATTAGGTCCTGTCCTTGCAAGGCTTCTCTGTCATCCCCTTTTCCTTCTGCCTTCATTCTTCCCCAGTATCAGGGTCTTTTCCAATGAGATGACAGAGGATGTGATGGTTGGATGGCATCACCGGCTCGATGGACGATTTTGAGCAAACTCTCGGAGCTGGTGAAGGACAGGGAAGCCTGGCATGCTGTAGTCCATGGGATCACAAGAGTCAGACACGACTGAGCAACTGAACTGAACTTGCAAAACTTCCCACAAAAGCGCTGACTATCTCACAGGTTTTGGCCACAGGGCTTTCTAGAAAGTGGGAGGAGCTTGCTCAGCCTGTGGGCAAAGGCAGTCTTCAAGGGTGATACCCTAGAGGAGTCTCACCCTAAGGGAGATGGGGGTCTCTGGGCAAGGGTCCTGCCTCCCCTTGGAGGACAATTCTGTGGTATGTTCTGCACAGCCCCCCCAGAGCTCCCCAGCAGGGCTGACCCCCGGTGGCCCAGAGCAGTTCAGCTCCTCTGCGGCTTTGCTTCCTTCCTCACTGCCTCTGGTGGCTTCCCAGGTGTCAGTAGTGGTAAAGAACCTGTCTGCCAACGCAGGAGGTGCAAAAGACTCGGGTTGGATCACTGAATCAGGAAGATCTCCTGGAGGAGGGCATGGCTGCCCACTCCAGTATTCTTGCCTGGAGAATCCCATGGACAGAGGAGTCCGTGGCGTCACAAAGAGTCGGACTCAATCGAGTAAGTTAGCATGCACGCGCTGCCTCTGACTCCTACTCCTTGGGACCACATCCTAGATCATTCACCCACTCCAAGTGCCAAGTTCTGGTTTCAGGACTCTGATTTTGGGGAACTCAAACCAAGACACCCTTTTATATAGCTGGATGTGGCCTGGGGCCATGAGAGCTGGTGTCTCTCCTGAGATGCTGTTGATTCAGGACAAATTCCAGGTGACATTTGACTGAGACTTTTTCTAAGTGACCTGCCAAGTTCAAGGGTCAGTGCTTAAATCGCGGACCTGCCATTTCCCTCACTGCAAATCCCATCCACTCACTTATCTAGCAACATACTGGGTCTCCTGCAGGGGAAGCCAGAGGCCTCGGCCACCCCAGGGTTGGATGTGAAGGCCAACGGCCAGCGGTGGTGGCCTCTGTGCTGTTGAGAGGGGCCCTCCACATCCTCAGGGGGAGGGTGACGGCAGAGCCCCCCAACACCCAATGCCTGTGGTCGTTTGGGTGGAAATCCTGACTGGGACATCCTTCTCCCTTCAAACAGCCTCGTGTTGCCCCAGAGTGTCCGCGGTGGGTCTGAGGCGCGGCGGAAACATTCCTGTTTGCAAATCCCGTAAACACTCCAATTTCCTGGTGCCCTCTGCCAGGTGGCTCGGGGGCTTCCAGACCTCGCACCTCCAAGATGCACATTTTTCCAGAAAAGCAAACAAGTGGATGCAGAGGTAAGCCTGGCCCATTTCCCTGGGGAAGGCCTGGCCAGCTGGGGCGGAACACCCTTCAGGCTGCGGGAGGAGAAACTTCTCCTCACCAGTCATGCCGAGGCCTCTCTCGGGGGCCTCGAGCGGGTGCAGAGGACACAGACTTGGCCCCTGCTCCTAGACCCCACGGTGTGAGAGGAAGTCAGACACGGCCCGCCTCCCTGTGATCCTGCTGGTAATCGCTAAGACCCACCAGGGGCCGAGGAGGCGCCGCCAAGGGTGTTAGCCATTGCGCTAACTGGTCTACACAAACGACGTGGTTGACTCTCCAGGACCAACCTAGAGTGGGCGGTGTTCCGGATTTTCTCAGTTCTAACACCCCCTCAACTGGAAGACCCAGCACTACTTTCATTGACAGCATTTTAGGGAAAGAAAGAAGAGCCCCTCATTCAATATGTGCGTTTTAATTGAGATGCACCCAGATTTCTAGGGACTTGTAGCTCAGATGGTAAAGAACCTTCCTGCAATGCAGGAGACCCTGGGTTGGGAAGATTCTCTGGAGAAGAGAATGGCAACGCACTCCAGTATCCTTGCCTGGAGAATCCCGTGGGCAGAGGAGCCTGGCGGGCTACAGTCCACGGTGTTGAAAAGAGTTGGACACGACTGGGCGACTACCACTACCGCTACTACCATTACCAGATTTCTATGAAAAATGCAGGTCCCAGGTTGCAGGGAACATTGCCCCCATTTTACAGATGAGGACACAGAGGGTCACAAACGCTCAGTTGCTTGCCCCAAGCCACACAGCAGGGAGCGGCCGGCAGGGTTGTCTGGATCTGAGCCAGCTGACCCCGAACTCCATCTCTCACCCCTTCACAGTGGCGGGGGGGCTGGTGGGGAATCGTGACAAACCCCGCGTGACCCTGAGTGGGACCCCTGGAGAGGCAGGTGGATTGGGGACATGTTTACAGAGTGACTGATGGGCTGGGCCGGGAGAGGCAGAGGAGACCCAGCAGAGGGCAGCGTGCTGGGCAGATGGGCAGAGGTGTGCAGGGTGGGACTGGGGAGGCATCAAAGGGCGGAGTGTCCCAGAAGGCGCGGGGATGAAACAGAAGCAGGCTTCCCAGGTGGCGCTAGTGGTCAAGAATCCGACTGCCAATGCAGGAGACCTGAGAGATGCGAGTTCAATCCCTGGCTTGGAAAGATCCCCTGGAGAAGGGCATGGCTACCCACTCCAGTGTTCTTGCCTGGAGAATCCCATGGACAGAGGAGCCTGGTGGGCTACCGTCCATGGGGTCACAAAGAGTCAGACAAGACTGAAGAGACTTAACACTCAGGATGGAATGGGGCCCCTTGAAATTGTGGTTGTTGTTGTTTTGCCAATTAGTTGATGAGTCGTGTCTGACTCTTTGCGACCCCATGGACGGTAGCCCACCAGGCTCCTCTGTCCATGGGATTTCCCTGGCAAGAATACTGGAGTGGGTTGCCATTTTCTCCTCCAGGGGATCTTTCAGAACTGAGTCTCCTGCATCGGCAGCTGGATTCTTTCCCACTGAGCCACCAGGGAAGCCCCAACACCTTGAAATCCCACCCCCCGAAAGAGCAGCAGACGGGGCTCCTGCAGGCTCTGTCCATCTGACCGCTGTGCCGTCCAGGACGAGGCTTGGCCCTTATCTGGGCTCCATCTCCAAGTCTGGGGCCGAGATGACTTCCGGGGCCTGGACCCTCATGCCGTGTCCGCTCCCGTGCGTACTTCTGCTCACGTTGTGATCAGAGACACCATCTTCTTTACTCTCAAGTGTTCAGGTTGGACCACAAGCCTGAGGGTCAAACTGCTGAGGCCCTGAAAAGTTTTCCAGCTGCCCCCCTACCCAGGACGGGGCAGACATAGGCAAGGCTGAGGTCTGGGAGGACTGATGTTTCTAGAATGCTCCACGCCTGCTTCCAGGGTCTCCCTATCAACACACACACACACAGACACATACACCACACACACACACACACACACATACAAAGTCACAGACACACACATTTACACACACACACACCCCACACATACTCATACAAACACACATGGACACATACACACAGGCACATATACCACACAGACACATTCTTTCTTTCACACACACAGCACAAATTACACAGACATACTCTCTCTCACACACACACGCACATACACGCACGCACTTACTTTGCCAACCCAAGAGTCAAAAGTACGACTGACCGCAGCCAAACTCCCTGCCACACTCAGCATTGTCTGACACAGCATGGCGTGTGTCAGATCCTTCCCCAGGATCCAGGGGAAGGGTCTCTTCCAGGCCATATTTTCCTTCATAGCCAGATTGACCCTTTTAAAGGGAAAATATGCTTTCAAATTCTAGAATCTCTAATAACTTTGCTTCTTCACTGTTTGAAAAGAACCTCTTTCAAACTAACTGGTGTGAGAAATGCCTCTTGCCTAAAATGTTTACCCTGAGTGGGCCTTCTGTGGAATCTCCGTGATTCCCCCTCCTCAGAAAGTCTGCCTGTTGAGCTGGGGGAAACCTCGGCCTGGGAGACCGCATTGACCCCCAACTTGAAGGAGGAGGAGCCAGCCAGGGCCCCGAGAGCCCATCCCAGGGGAGACCCCAAGGCAAGCAGTCTGGGGGTGCAGGTTGGGAAGAGGCTTGGCTGAGCTCCTCTTCAAAGCCTCTTCTGTGTTGGGGGCAGAGGGCGGAGGAAGGCTTTGTCCAGCCTGGTGGCCAAGGACACACCCCCTGGAGGGGGGTTGTGGGTGACCTTCCTGTCTGCCCACCCCCCCACCCCGCCCCCCTAAAATGGCCCGCAGAAGCCTGGCTGGAGCTCTGGGCCTGGGCCTGGCCTCCGAGGATAAATCAGAGCCGTCAGTGTGGTAGCAGCTTGATTAAAGTTCAAGGGTTTAATAGATCATTTAAAAAACCCCAAATTACTCCCACCCCTGGCCCAGCCACCTGGCCCGCTGCCCCCGGTGCTCAGCGGCTCCTGGCCCGCCCCGTCGAGGCCCGGCCAGGCCGAGGTTCCTGCCTATTCCCGGAGGACGCCGGCCGCCGAGCGAGACCCACATTCTCAGCTGCATTTAATCTGCCCTGAGACAGGCTGGCGATGAGAAAATGCAAGGGCGAGGCACGTGAGGCGAGACACGGGGAAGTTGGACAGTTGGCCGGCTTTGTTCACTGGGTAACCTGGAGCCGGGCCAGGCTCGGAGGGGCTCCCCTGGCAGCAGAAGTCTGTTCCAATTAATCGTGTTTAACCATTCTAATCACACTTTAGCACATTAATCCTATTTTCAATCCAAAACACATCTGAAACAGCGGCATGTGGGCCTTTTTATGGGAACCGCAAATCAGATGTAACGGAGAGACACAGGACCCTCGTCTGCTCTGCACTTTCACTGAACTTAAACTTAATAAAATATGGGACTGGCTTGTGGTTGGATTTACTGCACAATGCTGATGCTTTCACATATAAATAGATCCCTTAAGTGACTTAAAAACCTGTCAGAGAGCACAGTGAAAATTTGATTATAAGGGAACCAGCGCTGGGTTTGCTCCCCCTCCTCCCGACGATGACAGGGCAGGTCTGATGGGTGGGTGGGTGGGTGGGTGTGGGGGCCGCCTGGCTGGCTGAACCAGAGGTGGCGGCGATGCGCAGGGAGGCTCGGGACGCTGGTGCTGAGCGGCCTTGTAAAGGGGTTTATGGAGCTGTAATCTTGAAAACTTGATAAACCTCAAGCACCTCATCTTTGACGTTCCTGTCGAGCTTCTCAGGCGGTTTGACAGGAAGGGCTGCAGCAAGTCTGCAGGCTGGGGCGGGGGGTGGGGGGGTGGCTAGTGCTGTCTCTCCGGCAGAAGGCCAGGAGGAGGGAAGAGAAAGAAGGTGCCCTGGGCTGCCAACCGCCAGCCACACCCAGTCTAATGGTCTAATGCCCGCCTTTCAACAGCAGAGGGTGCTTCCCAAGGGAGATGCTGCCGAAGGTCAGAGCGGAGAGGTGGGGAAAGCTTCCTCCAGCTTGGCCAGGGCCCTTCCTTCGTCAGGTGGCCCCTGAAGCACACAGCAAAGCGGAATTTATGAATCCTGAGACCCTGTTCCTTTATCCTGTGAGGCCTTGTCTAGTAGCCATCTCGTTCTGGAATAATAATCACTTTGCTTTTTATCCTAAGCCCAGTTAGTAGTGTGTAAGCAGCTGGATTGCTGCAGTTATGGGAAGAAATTACTTACATCTGAGTGAAAACATTGCTACCTCAATATTTTCACATTGAACCGACAGTTCATGTTGGGTGCAATGGCTTGGGAGGTCAGAGTCCTGGTTCAAATACTATCTCTGCCCAGCTGTGTGCCCCTGGAGTGAATTACTGAATCTCCCAAGCCTCAGTTTCTTCATCCACAAAATGGGGCTGCCAAGAATATTGATGTGGTGAGTTTTTCTTTTTTTTTAATTTGAGGATTAAGTCAAATGACTAACATACTGCCTGGCCTTTAGGAAGCTGGTTGAATGGTATCATCGACTCAATAGTCATGAGTTTGAGCAAACTCTGAGAGATAGTCAAGGACTGGGAAGCAGGGTCTGCTGCAGTTCATAGGGTCGAAAAGAGTCAGAAAGGATTGAGCAACTGAACAACAGAAGAAGCAACGTCAGCCACCACTCCTCCTACCCCTAAAAGTCAAGGATAAAAATGTTTAAGTTTCCTCATCTGTTAAATAGAGCACTGACTTCTGGCATGCAAGGTAAGGCTGGCAAGGTGATTAAGGAAGGTGACATATGAAAAGGTGTATGCTTGGTGGATGTTGGTTCAATCAGACAGACATTATCTTTAGCACTTTACATTAAGACAGGTATATAATAAAATTGCTTAAGTGGAACTTTAAATTTTTTAAAAAGAAAGAGGGGATGCAATGAGATCAAATATCTTGGCTAATATAATTGTATTTGAGCATTGAACTTGGCACTGGGTTTCTGGAAAAAGGGAAATAGGATGAAGTAAGTCATCCTCGTTATTCATTTATTCAGTTAATCAATTCAGCAAGCACTCACTTAAGGCGTACTATACACCAGAAACTGCTTTTGGCAAAGGAGAAGGGAAAGGTTATTGATTCTTCAGGCCCAGATTTCTCCAAAAACTACACTGTCGCTCAGTTTCCCAAGTTGGCTCTTCTAGGAGATTCAGCCTTCTAGAATGATTTTTACAGGGGGTAGAGAAGCTTTCCTATAAGCAGCTTCTTAGTGAGCTTCAACCCAAAGTCAGTCAAGGTTTTTTGGCATGGGCAATGCTTTAAAATCAGTTTCCCAATATGCAATGCCTTCCTCCTTTCTGTCTGAAACAGTACAGGTTTCAGGGATGTGATGGAAAGAAGTGTATGCAGAGAAGCAAATTCAATGCCCCAGTCTTAATTTGTACCCTGGGTGGGAGTTATCAACTCATGCTAAATGAAATACGCAACGGTTCATATCGTGTTAGGAAATGTGGGAGGGAAAAAAAAGAAAGATGTTGCAAAGCACTTGGATGGGAACCAGGATTAGAGTCTGATGTTTGGCTTTCTAAGTAAACACGTCTAGCTTTTTATTTTACAAATAACAATCTGGAAAGATGCATTAGGGAATCTAAATGCAAAATAGAAATGAGTTTATCCAGGTAAGTAAGGTTTTATTAAACAATTTAATTCATTCCAGTTCCTTTGGAAGAAACTGTGGGTTATGGTTAATGTATTGAGTCAGACAGAAAATGCATTCATGAAGCCACCTGCATTTAATATACAACTGTCAGAAAACTGCTCACCAGCCCTTTTCCAGAGAGCAACAATCTGAAGTAGATTTTATTTGGGGAAATGTAACAACAGAAATGGTCAACGAATATTCAAAGCAAAGACCATCTCAAGCCAGAATGTTAGCAGCTGAGAATGTGAATGAGGATTTTGGAGCACCAAAATTCTCTCACAATTCTCGCCACTTTCAAATGTGCCAGAAAGAGATTTTTCAGATGTGATATGGGGGGAAAGCAACAACAACAACAAAAAAACCAACAGGAATGAAAACACAGGTCCCTGCAGATACCATGAAAAAATAAATCAACTTACGAAATAAGTCTGTAACAGCCATGCTCAAACCAGGAAATTCTCAGAACAAGTATAATCATTTTATGAGCATGTTAAAAAAAAAATCCTCTATTCCTATATTGCTCATTACTGGGAAAGCTAGATGGCTTTGCATGGACATTTTTTGCCCTGTTTGGTACCCCTGGTATTCATGGTTTCAGAACAGGTATTTCCCAAGTCCTTTGGCAAAAGAAAAGTCATTGCTTTTTACATTAAGGGGTTTACCAGGCATCTGGTAAGAAGCAATAAAATTATCCGTGATTACAAGTACACACACAGGCTCGGGAACACAGTCGTTCTATGTGTTGGCGCTCTGCTACACTGCGCTGTTTCCTCAAACACCTTCTGATGGTTCCTCCTACATTTTCTGAAGGTCCCCTAGTTGCTCTTCAACCCGGTCCATTCCATTTTAAAATGTTACCTTCTATCTGGGCTTTTAACTCATATCGTGACTGCCACAGGATAGGCCTGAAAGGAGTGGATCAGATGCAACCCTGATGAATAGAAAGTAGGACAGCCACCGCAGAAGGCAGCCTGGCAGTTCCTCAAAAACCCAAACATCAAATTACCGCAGGATCCAGCAATTCCACCTCTGGGTATATTCCCCAAAGAATGGAAAGTAGAGACATGAGCAGATGTTTGTACACTCATGTTCATAGCAGTGTTATTCACAATAGCCGAAAGGTGAAAACAACCCACGTGTCCACGGATGGATGGACAGATAAACAAAATGTGGTTTATCCATACAGTGAACTATCATTTGGCCTTAAAAAGGAAGAAAATTCTGCCACATGCTACAGTGCACATGAACCTTGAGGATATTATGCTGAGTGAGATAAAGCCAGTTGCAAAAGGACAAATACTGTATGATTCCATTTATACGAGGTACTTGGCATAGTTAAATTCATAGAGACAGAAAGTTGAAGGGTGGTTGCCAGGTGCTAGGGGGAGGTGGGAGTGGGGAGTGAGAGTTTAATGGGTATAGAGTTTCAATTTGACACGATAAAAAGAGTTGTGGAGATGAATGGGTGACAGTTGCCAAAGAGTATAAATGTACCCACGCATGCCACTGAAATGTATGCTTAAAATGTAAATATGAGTGAAAATGGAAGTCACTCAGGCATGTCTGAATCTTTGTGACCCCATGAACTTTACAGTCCATGGAATTCTCCAGGCCAGAATACTGGAGTGGGTAGCCTTCCCCTTCTCCAGGGGATCTTCCCAACCCTGGGATCAAACCCAGGTCTCCTGCATTGCAGGCAGATTCCTTACCAGCTGAGCCACAAGGGAAGCCCAAGAATACTGGAGTGGGTAGCCTAAATGTAAATGTTAAAATGGCATCATGCTACATATATTTAACCCTGAGAAAATGAACCGTTTCTTAACAATCTTCACAGCAGTTCCGCTGGGTGGCATGTCGAGCTCTCAGATTTAGAGGAAGAAGGTGAGCCTGGACACCAGGACCTTGGGTCTGGTGCCAAGGAGCCAGGTCGAGGTGGGCGCCCCGTAGGGAGTGGTGTTTCAGGAAGCAGAGCTGGCCCTGCTGGGGAGATGATAGCAGCTGACGTTTATTCAGCACCGAGTGTCCAGAGCAATTTCATCTCCATTATTTCATTATTGTCTTGGAACAATCCTGAGAGGTCGGTCATATTTTCACCCCATTTCACGTGATGAGAGAGCCAGTGAGGCTCGTGTACGGGAACTACACCCCAGAGCGAGAGGCAAGAAGAGAATGGTGCTTGGCGACCCTATTGTAGGGGACCTTCCTTCTTAAGACCTCAGTGCCTCCAAGAGGAGAACCAAAGGAGCTCCTTCGCCTCTCGGCCTCCTCCTCTTCCAGGAAGCCTTCCCAGAGTGCACGAAGCCCAGATGACACGCATCCCTCGGGAGGATGAAGTCATTGTCAGCAGTTCACAGGGCTCCAGTAGCCAACCAGAAGGACACAGCTTGCTTCCTAGAAGAAGTGTCCGGTTATTTCTGCCTCTACCACCAGACTACAAGTTCTCGAGAGCAGGCACCTTCCCTTGGGTTATCTGTTGTGCCTAGCACAATGCTGGGAGCAGAGTGAGGGCTCAAAGTGTTTATAAATAGGTGACAGACTAATGGGGGGCGCTCAGGAGCCATCTTCTAACCAAGCTTGCAGGGGGACGCTTTGACCTGCTCCAGAGGGACTGGCTTGGAAGGAGCACTCCAAGTGCAATGCAGCCACCTCCCTCCCCATGGGCTCAGGGCAAAGACAGAAAGAATCCTCTGTGCCAGGACCTTTCACACACAGCCCTGTGTAGTCCTCACCTTGCCATGGGGCCTGTTTCCCATCGTGCAGAGGAGCATGGGGAGGTCAAGGTCAAGGCCTCACCAAGTACAGCTTCAAGGAGGCCAGGGCTGCCGGCTTCAAGGCTCTTCCCGCCAGACGCCGCTGCTGTGCAAGCTAGTGTGGGGGCAGGGCACGAGGTCAGAGGTGACTGCGGGGAGTGGGCGGGCAAGGGGGTGGGGGAGCAGCAGGCAGGAGGATGGGGATGGGAACCCCCTCCTGGAATTCCTTCCCGGGGTCAGATTGGGGGTGACGGTGGGGTGCCTACCAGGTCCTGCAGGGCCCTCAAGATACAACCAAGGGGCTGAGCACAGAGTCAGAGGCGAGTTCAAATTTCAGAGTGCCCCCAAGGGACTGGGGTTCCATGTAACATTAATTTCCTCATTTGTAAACACAGACTATAGAGACGATCTCCTTTCTCTGGAAGAATGGGAAATAATGAGCTTTCAGATGCCACAGGGCTTGGCACACAGTGGTGTTCAGCCAGTGTTTGCTGAATGACTATTAGACAGCCAGACGGCGGTGTGGGTGTGGTCCTTGGGGCCCAGGACTCATAAGATCGCTCCGTCAGATGCCTGTGGGCTTTATGAGCACTTAGCTGATTTACTCCGAGGAGCCTGCGAGGTGTTTGGAAGACAGTTTCCCAATTGTAAGAGAGGACACGGAGACTCTGAAGGCGACCCGACTTGCGCAAGGTCTCAGGGCTGGTGTGGGAGGGGCTGCACTTCTGAGTCTGGAGTCAGGGCTCAGAGCGCCCCTGAGAGAAGAGGGCCCCGGCTGCCTTTCCCTGCAAGGTCAGAGAAGCCGGAGGAGGCCATGCCACGCCTTACGGAAACAGACCCAGGTCCTCAGCTCCGTGTCACTGGCCCTGGGGAGGCACCTGTGCTGTAACCATCTCCTTACTCACTGAGGTCCGCTTGGACCTTCCAAGACAGGGCTCCGGTGCTGCTCTTGTCCGGGTCCAGAATGCCCAGCCCCGTGTCTGCCATACAGGTGCCCAGTGAATGCCTGGATGACATGAAATGAAAGAATGAATAAATGTCCATACGAACCAACAGTCTTTAAAAAAAATTTTTTTTTATCTTTTAGTTTTATTTTTTGGTCCCGTGGCATGCAGGATCCTAGTTCCTGGACCAGGGCTTGAACCTGTGCCCCCTGCATTGGAAGTATGGAGTCTTAACCATTGGACCACCAGGGAAATCTCCTAAATGGTTCTAGTTTTTTTTTTCCCAAAGAGAGGGGTGCATGGAACACAGTGTGCTCAGCATCGTGCTTCATTCATTCAGAGGAGGTTTAAGCTGGATGTCTTGCAGGGGGCCTGGGGTCAGGTTAGGCAGGGCAATGCCTGCAGCGCTGAGTGGTGGAGATGGTGGGGCCAGCGGGGGCAGAAAGGTAAATCCAGCTGAGAGAGGAGAGGAGGTCAGTGGGGATCGGACCGGAGAGCTCCTTTGGCAGGAATGAGCAGAGGCAGCTTCAAGAAGACGACCTGGGAAGGCGCAGAGCGCTCCACGCTCAGAAGGGCCCTGTGCGTGGTTCACTGCTCTCCTGCTGTCGCCTTGAAATTCTTAATTTTGGAACAAAGGCCCCACATTCTCATTTTGCACCAGGTCCTGCAAAGTACGAATCTGTTCTCAGATGAGAGGAGAGGCGCAGTGCTGGAACCTTCCACCTTCTCCTTCCACATACTTCTGGAGGCGTGAGTGTGTAAAGCCTGTCTCCCCACGTGAATGGTGACTCCTCTCTGCAGGGAGGGTCAGGTCCAGGTTCTTGGAAGCCCCCGGGGCAGGGTCAGAATGAGGGTGAGATGATTGAGACCCTTGCCTCAGGCACCAAAACTAAGAGACCAAACAATATTCAGTAATCAACATAAAGGATATCTTAATATAGTATTTTAAAATCTAAATGAATGCCAAAACTCCATGGTGAGCAAAAAAATCAGAATTCTATATTTACTGGATCAAGAACATGAGGGTGCTGAGTCATATTGGGGCCAAAGGCAGAAGGAAAAATATGTGCCCTGATATACATATTTTTACATACTTTTCAACTGTTAACTTTTTTCCCCAGAACAATTAAAGTGGTTAAAAAGTTACTGAAAAATTGGAAACTAGGTGTATTAAAACTCACAAGATTATCTTAAGCTTAAATATTTTATTAATATTCCAAACAGAATTTTATTTTATTTTCCTGACTGTAAGGAAAGCAAACTCATCAAAAATATTTTTAAAAACTTACCCAAAACTGGCACAACATTGTAACTCACCTATACGTCAATTAAAAAAAAATGCTGCACTTCCCTGATGGTCCAGCGGTTAAGACTCAGTGCTTTCACTACAATGGCTATGGGTTCAGTCCCTCATCCAGGAAGTTCCACATACTACTCCGTGCGGCCTATATATATATATATAAATAAAATAAGTAAATTACTTGTTTGCCACTCTCACTTTCAGTGGAGAGAAATGCCATGTTTGACAATTTCTCTTGACCAAGTGACAATTTAAAAAAGTTTTAAATACACTTCAGCTTAACTCATTCTGCTTCAAGCTTTGTTACTTTTCTCACTTCAGATTTTTATATTAATTTTGATTTTTTAAACATTGTGGTACAATATTATTTCTCAGGAGGTACTGTTTAGTCAGTACAACATTTCTGTTTGGGACAATGACAAAGTTCTAGAAATAAGGTGATGATTGTACAATGATGTGAATGTACTTAATGCCACTGAATTGTCCAGTTAAAATGGTTAAACTAGGAATGTCACGGATATTGTGCACAATAAAAATAATATTATTTCCCTTGATTGCTGAGTTTTTCCAATCCTCCTTAAATTTATGCTTAACCTAAGTGCCTCATTCACCCTAGTCCAGTGCTAACCAAGATGCAGAGGCCCCAGGTGCAAAGCTGAGACACCAGGATGCACCACTTACACTGCTGGAGATAAAAAATGATTCTGAAATTAATTGGGAAAAAAAATAAAATAAAATTCAAGATTAAGGATATATCTTTAAAAAAAAAAAAAAGATTCTGAATTTGCACTGGTAGGTGAGTACAAGAGAGGTTAGATTTAATCAATGCCTGTGCTTCAAATGAACAACAGAGGTATTAATAAATGGTGGCTCCTGGTCTTCACAGAGAAGAAACATAAAGCTTTTAAGGTGGGGATGGTTTCCAACGTCCAATGATAACATCTATTTAATAATGTGTTTATTGAGCACTTACTATGTAGCAAGAATTGAACTACTGCTTTGCTTGCATTCTTTCATTTAATCCTCACAACAGCACAATGGAGTGAGAGGCTCCGGTTGTCATCACCCGCAGACAGGTAAAACAGAGGCGAAGAGATGTGAAGGAAATGGGCTAAGGCAACACCACCAGTGAGTGGCAGGGTGGGAACTAGAAGCCAGGTCCCCACCATCCTGCTTTTAACCTCTATCCCCTCATCACCTCTCATATTGTCACTAGCTACCAGGTGTAAGGGCCCACTCACATCCCAACAAGATTGCTGTTCTTTCATTCTTTTAATCATTTACACACTTATTCATCCATCAGACAGATTGGCTCTGAGCTGGGCATTAAAGGAAACATGAAAGTGATTTACCCGGAATCTTGACTTTAGAGGGTTTGGGGCCCAATAGAAGTTAAAAGGGGGACTTCCCTGGGGGCTTAGGGGTAAAGAATCCACCTGCAAAGTGGGAGACATGGGTCAGATCCCTGGGTCAGGAAGACCCTCTGGAGAAGGAAATGGCAACCCACTCCAGTCTTCTTGCCTGGGAAATCCCATCCACAGAGGAGCCTGTTGGGTCATGGGGTCACAAAGAGATAGAATTAGCAACTAAGTAACAATAAAGGTAAAGGGCATAAAGACATTTGGCCAGGCTGAAAGAAAGATACATCAAGTTAGGTATGGATGAAGCACAGTGCAAACCCAAATTGGGAGAGGTCAAAGTTAACCGGGGCCATCAGGCAGGGCTTCCCAGAGGTGGTGGCCTTGCAGCCATTCTGGAAGCCTGCACAGACTCACAGAGCAGGGAGTAGGTCTTCTGCACCGTGGTTCTGGTCTGTTCTCTGCCTCTAGCCTCCTAAGATCTTGGGCAACTCACCCACCAGTCCTGCAGGAACTTAGCTTCCTTGTCTGAAAAAAAAAGAAAAAGAAAAAAAGCAAGCCTGACCACACCATACTGGCGTTCCATTCTAAAAGAGAAAGGAGAAAACATACATCAAATGCCTAACACATGTGTCAGAGAGTAAAATATTTTGTGTCTGGAGATGAAAACAAAGACACTTAATCATTTTTTTAGAGTATGTAAAATTGCCTGGTGAAAGTGAATGAATACATTTGAGCTGGAAAGCATGGAGTTGGTTGCTATGCTCTATTACTTACCACAATTCACTGTAGCTTAAATATTTGTCCAGTATTTATATCGCATAAATTCCTTTAACGTATTAGTGGGTCCTCCTGATTATACAAATAACAGAATAAGTAACTGCATAACCAAGAGAGGTCCTTGAGTATTTGATGTGCCTCATCTTTTCCCCCTCTTGCATTGACAAGCTAGAAAGGAGGGTGTGTTCTTCACCCCAAACCTTTAGCACTTTGCTCAGGAGCAGCAAATGGGCTGTGGCCATGCTTCCCGCTTGCCTGCCATATATGAGGAGTTTGAAAATGTGTCTGCAAAGAGTATAGGAATTCTGACAGGGACAAGCTCAGCTAAGAGGCAAGTTATCGTAAGAGAAGGTGGGTAGTGAGGGGGTGGGTGCTGGTCCACCAGCCTGAGGGAAAGTCAGCCCAGCCCTGGGGACAGACCACCTTCAGCCTTTCAAAATACATGTTTTGATCTATACTAGTCACTTTAGTGGTCCCTCAGCTTCCTACCCGCTCTGCTCTGCCAACTTCTGGACCTACTTACAAACCGACTCCTCTGAACAGCCCACTGTGCAAACCCTCTAAGGCAGAGCTGATGGGGTTGGCCAATCACCAGTCAGCAGCCTCCTTGGTGTCTACCCTCGTCCAATCAGCAAAAGCCAGAGTGGAAACACTGGGGGGTGCTCTGCCTATCAGGGTGAAGTGTCTGCCTCTGGTCCAGTCACTTAAGGCTGGGTGAAAACATCGTGGGATACTATGAAGAAGACTGGGAGTGGGCAGGAACTTCTGGACAATTCAACGAGGAATTTGTTTCTGGGTAGTTTCTCTTGGAGAGATAGAATTGTTGAGAGAAAAGTCAAGAAAGACTGTATTTTACTTTCTCTAAATAATAACAGTAATGAAGAAGAGGAGGAAAAAAGTTGCTAACACATTTATTGATATGTAGGGGGTGCTGGGTCTTACATGCTTCTCTTGTTTGATTTGCAAACTCTGCTAATTGCTAATTGTGCTCCTCCAAATCCTTTACCCAATCCCTCTTCAATTCTGGCTAGTGGTGGGGCAGACATGGATGGAGCAGGTGGACAGGAGCCCCTGGACTCTGGCTTTTTGTGAGGTTCAGCCAGTGAGAGGTGTCAAGGGGGCAGAAACAACAAGACGGGGTCTGTACTCCCCAAACCTCTGCCCTGCAGAGCTGACCATGGCCCTGAACTGGGCTCTCCTTTCTCAAAGTGGCTGACTCCAGAAGGAAAAGGTCCTTCTGGACTCCAGTAGCTATGCCCTCCCTTCCCCACTGTTGCAGTTTCTCAAGGCCTGCAATAGTTACAGCTGGCTGTAACCCACTACTTTGTAATAGGCCCTTTGTATAAACTCTTTTTGAATAAATCCTAGAATTATCATATTTCAAAATTGCCACTTATTTCTTACTGGGCCCTGATTGATCCCTCACCTCCCAGAGGGAAATACTGCTGGGTCTTCATTTGCATAGATTAGGAAGCCAATCCTTAGATAGGTTACAGGATTTGCCCAGTGTCACGGGGCATAGATGATAGTGAGATTCCGAACTCTGATCTGTCTGATGCCAAAGCCAAGCTCTTTGTCACTTAAGAGTGTATGACAAAACCCACTGAAATGTTGTGAAGTAATTAGCCTCCAACTAATAAAAAAATTAAAAAAAAAAAAAAAAAAAGAGTCTGCCTGCCAAATTGGCCAAGTGGTGTCACAGCCAGGCTCTGTGGGTCACTGCCCAGGCACTCTCCACAGAGGTGACACCTTCATGCAATGACTGGAAATGGTTCAGGCAAGACTGAGCCGCGTGCCTGTATGCACGCCCAGCTGTGTCCGACTTTTTGTGACCCCGTGGGCTGTAGCCCCC
This sequence comes from Cervus canadensis, assembly GCF_019320065.1. Taxonomy (NCBI): domain Eukaryota; kingdom Metazoa; phylum Chordata; class Mammalia; order Artiodactyla; family Cervidae; genus Cervus; species Cervus canadensis. The sequence goes on from NC_057402.1 coordinate 10,107,084, forward strand.
CAGGCTCCTCTGTCCAATGGGACTTCCCCGGCAGGAATACTGGAATGGGTTGCCATTTCCTTCTCCAGGGAATCTTCCCAACCCAGCGATCGAACCCATGTCTCTTGTGTCCCCTGCTTTGGCAGGCAGATTCTTTACAAGTTGAGCCACTGGGGAAACCCCTTAGCAGCAGGATAAGCCAAGTTCCAGGGGGATGACGAACCTTTCGAGCCTCGACAGGGAATCTCCCCAGGATGAAGAACATGGACGGAAGTTCATATAAATAACAGACAGAGGAACAAAGGAAGAGGGCAGGGAGCAAGCCACGATAAGAGGGGAAGAGGAAAAGGGAAACAGCGAAGAAATACAGCTCCGGCTACAGACACTCAAGAATGTACCAGAAGACAGATGAGGGGGGAGCCAAAATCCTGCTGCAGGACAGTTGGACAAGTTAAGACGGGACTTTGCTGGGATTAACTGGGGGAGAAAAGAAGAGGATGAGGGGTTGAGGGGATGTTCTGGGGTTACCGCTAAGATGTTGCTGCTGAGAGCAGGGGAAATGGGGGATTTGGGGGCCCAGTGGAATTGTCCCCACAGTGGGGGCAGCAACAGGCTGCGTGAGAACCCCATGCCTGGAGCAGATGGCCTGAGGCTGCCTGAGTGAATAGACGCCGAGGCCCGCAGGAAGCCATCCTCCGTCCCTGCCGGAGGGAAAAAACGGGCTGACAGGTGTGCTCGGACCGCTGAGCTGTGGGGACAAGGAGGGGACAGAGGGCAGGGGCTCCATGTGAGACCCAGCCTGCAGAAGGCACTGGAGTGCCCACTGTCCAGGGTCGGGGGAAGCGATCCTGTGGGCAGTGAGGGTGGGTGGGGGAGGGCAAGGATGCAAAAGGGGCAGAATTTGGGCCGAAGGAAGGAGAAACTCTAATTGCTCAGAGGCAGGAAAGAAAAGGAAGTCAGGAAAAAGAAGTGAGAATAAAAAAGGGGCCATCTTTCAACTTTTACAACTGTTATGAGTTGAATTGTGTTCACCATGAAAGTTGTATTGAAGTCTGAACCCCAGTGTCTCAGGTTGTGACCTTATGTGGAGATTGAGGGTCTTTTAAAAAACTGTTATAGGGACTTCCCTGGTGGACTAGTTGCTAAGACTCCGCACTACCATTGCTGGGGGCCCAGGTTCGATTCCTAGTCAGGGAACTAGATCCCACATGCCACAACTAAAAGATCCTGCATGCCTCAGCTAAGATCCAGCACAGCCAAATAAAAAAAAAAATAAGTAAATATTTTTTTAAAAGTTGGGATGTTAAAAAATTGATGTGTAATTGACACATAACACTGTGTTAGTTTTAAGTGTTCAGTTCAGCTCAGTCGCTCAGTCTGTCCGACTCTTTGCGACCCCATGGACTGCAGCATACCAGGCTTCCCTGTCCATCACCAACTCCCGGAGCTTGCTCAAACTCAGGTCCTTTGAATCAGTGATGCCATCCAACCATCTCATCCTCTGTCATCCTTTTCTCCTGCCTTCAGTCTTTCCCAGCTTTAGGGTTTTTTCCAATGAGTCAGTTCTTCACATCAAGTGGCCAAAGTATTGGAGTTTCAGCTTCAGCCTCAGTCCTTCCAACGAATATTCTGGACTGATTTCCTTTCAGCATGTGTATATAGGAAAATGATCACTAAAATAAGGTTAGTTACCGCCACCGCACATTATAAAAAAAATTTTTCCCTGTAATTTGAACTTCTAAGATCTGCTCCCTCAGCAACTTTCAGATGTACAATATAGTATTGTTAACTGTAACTGTGGTGTTGGAGAAGACTCTTGAGAGCAAACCAGTCAATCCTAAAGGAAATCAGTCCTGAATATTCATTGGAAGGATGCTGAAGCCGAGGCTCCGATACTTGGGCCACCTGATGGAAAGAACTGACTCATTGGAAAAGACCCTGATGCTGGGAAAGATTGAAGGCAGGAGGAAAAAGGGATGCCAGAGGATGAGATAGTTGGATGGTATCACTGACTCAACGGACATGGGTTTGAGCAAACTCTGGGAGTTAGTGATGGACAGGGAAGCCTGGTGTGCTGCAGTCCGTGGGGTCACAAAGAATCAGACACGACTGAGCGACTAAAGTGAACTGTAGTCACCAGGCTGTACATTACATCCTCAGAACTCACTTATAACTGGACATCTGTACGTTTTGACCTTCTTTACTCAATTCCTCCACCTCTTTCCCTTTCCTGCCTCTGGTAACCACAAATCTGTTCTTTGTATCTGTAAGTTTGGGGTTCTTTTTAGATTCCACATATAAGTGAAAGTCACTCAGTTGTGTCCGACTTTGTGACCCCATGGACTGCAGCACTCCAGGCTTCCTTGTCCATCCCCAACTCTTGGAGCTTGCTCAACTCATGTCCATTGAAAAATGTCCATCTTCATTGTAATGGAGAGAGGGTCTTTACAGAGATAATCAAGTTAAGATGAAGTCATTAGGGTGGGCCTTATTCCAGTACACATGCTCAGTAGTTCAGCTGCGTCTGACTCTTTGAGACCCCATGGACTATAGCCTGCCAGGCTCCTCTGTCCATGGGATTATCCTGCCAAGAACACTGGAGTGGGTTGCCATTTCCTTCTCCTTACTGAACAGGGGGTGTGTCAAACATGTGCTGAACAAGAATACACCTCATTTGCTTGGTCCCCAAACCTTATAAATGCTGTCACTTTTGTCATTATCGTCATCATGGATGGATTGGTCAACTTGAACAAGCAGATGGAAAAGTTAGGATTTGAATCCAGGTATTCAATTCAATTCAGTCCAGAATTTGGATCCAATGCTTACACACTAACATCATTTTATATCTTCCCCACCTTTGACTTCAGCTCTGTTCAGAGTGTTGAATCATGACAAAAACAGAGCACTTTAATTATTCTAGAAGACACAGTGTCCAGTATGACTATGTCCTTACAAAAAGGGGAAATTTGGACGCTGAGATAGCCAGGCACAGAAGGAAGCTGATGTAAAGGCACAGGCGGAGAAGGCCGTGGGAGGAGGGAAGATTGGAGTGATCTACGTTGCAAGCCAAGGAACACCAAAGATAACTGGTCACTCCAAAGGCCAGGAAGAGGCTCTCTGTGAGAGAAGGGATTTTGGTTAAGACCTCTAGCCTGTGCTACCTTGTTCTGGTACCTAGGAAATGAAGACAGCAAATTATGATAGCAGGGTCAGGGGGTGACGGGAAGGAACAATAAATGCCCAGTGTGGGCAGTGTGGGCCCTGGGAAGAAGGTGGGTAAGAAGGGGTCTGGGGTTCTGCAAGAGAAAGTGAAAGTGAAGTCGCTCACTCGTGTCCGACTCTTTGCAACCCCATGGACTGTAGCCTACCAGGCTCCTCAGTCCATGGACTTTTCCAGGCAAGAGTACTAGAGTGGGTTGCCATTTCCTTCTCCAGGAGATCTTCCCGACCCAGGGATTGAACCTGGGTCTCTGCATTGCAGTCAAATGCTTTACCATCTGAGCCATCAGGGAAGCCCCAGGAAACATTTCCACAGGGTCACTCTCTGTCTGCTGCCATTCCCTGGACTCCTCACACGGTTCCCTCTGCCAAGGAAAGCTCCCCATAGCTTCACATCCTCCCCATCTCTTAAGACAGAGCCCTGTGGTGAGATATTTCCTTATTCCAGCCTCTTTGAGATTCATCAGAAAGTCTTGATCTGTCTTCTCATTGCCAAGCATTGGATGGCTGCAACTTTCGGGAAGCACCATTCTCTGTCTCCCTCACCTGCCACCTGGAGACCCACCTGCTGGCCCTCCTTTATGTTGCCCATCTGAGCCCCTCTCCTGCTCTGCCCCAGCCCTGGACAAAGCGCCCGGCACACAGGAGCACCCGCGCATTCCTTGGCTGGACTCAGTCTGGGTCCTCATCTGTCACTCGCATAACGTCAGGAGCAGCAAGCCCAGACAATGATGTTTTTATACTTCTCAAAACTGCTTTCAGTGTCTCGTTAAGTAATTGCATGCTTAATATTGCTGGGAAATAGTCTCTAAATGCCAGAGTGGGAGAAAGCAGTTTTCAGAGTACAGGAAATGATACAGTTTTTTTTTTTTTTTTTTTTGCTCAAGCCTCCAGCTCACTTCTAAATGGAGAAACAGAATATTCCCAAATCCATAAAAAAAATTTTTTTTGATAGATAATACAGATGTTCCTTGCTTTACAAAATAGACTGTCCTGGCAATATTGGGTGTAAATCAAATTTCTTAAAATCGAATTACACTGAAAATGCACCCTGGGAATGTGCTTTTAAAAGGAATCCTGCAACGAATTCTTTTGTAAATCAAAGAGACACTCATTCATTTGGTCATTCCGTCGTTTATTTATTCCAGCAGTCCTCAGCTCTGGCCAAACATCAGAATCACCTGGGGAGCTTTTAAAAAATATACCATATTGAGGCTCCACCCCTAGAGGTTTCCTTTTAATTGGTCTGGGGTGGGGCCCAGGTCTCAGTATTTTTAAAAACTCCCAGAAGATTCTGATGTGCGGCCAGGCTCGAGAACCACTGGTTTATTCAATAAACATTTATTAAGAATCCTCTAAGTCAGACCCGGACTAAGTGCTGGGAATTGAGTGACTACTAATAAGACACAGCTTGTTTCCTCCCAGGAGCTTAGAGTCTAGAGGCCAATATAGATACATTAGCAGACAATTTCCCTTGTAATGTGAAGTCTGGGACTAATATATCGGCCTTCGTCTATTTTATAAGTTTAGATTTTTCATACAGCTGATTGGACTTTTTGCTTTTTGTATTAACTGAGGCACCATTAAATAACATCCTCGAGACTGTTTTATCTGTTCTGACACAAGACTTCTTTCTATTGGTATTTATTTGCCTTATCTGTCTTTCTTTATATCTTTACTTTCCGTATTTCTGTGGCATCCTATTTTGGCCTTATCTCTTAAACGTCATAGAATTCACTCGTGAAATATTCACCAGGAAAAAAATCTCAGTCTTTTAATAGATGAGTTTGATCCATTTACATCTGCTGCATGTATCTGGGCTGACTTCTGCCATTTAGCTGTGTTTTCTATTCACTATGATTTCTCACTGCTTTTCTCTTTTCCTGCTTTATAACATTAAATCAAGTCTTCATTAGTTTCTTCCCCCTTTCGATTGTTTGGAAGTTATTCTTTTACAGTTTTAGTGTTCGACCTTACATTTCTCAGCTTGAAAGAAGTTGCTTAACTTCTGTATTAAAAAAATACTTCTATCATCTTCTGGGACAATACAATGATTTTATTTATTTTACAGAAGTATAGTTGATTTACCGCGTTATGTTAGTTTCTGGTGTATAGCAAAGTGATTCAGTTTTATTTATAACTGAACCTGTACATAACTCAATATATATATTCAGTTTTATATATATATATATAACTCAGATTTTTTCCATTATGGTTTATAACAAGATACTGAATCTAGCTTCCTGTGCAGTGTAGTAGAACCTTGTTGTTTATATATTTTATGGATAGTGGTTTGTACCTGCTAATCCAGACTCCTAATTTATCCCTTCCCTCCTTCCCTTTTGGTAGCCATAAGTTTGTTCTCAGTGTTTATGAGTCAGTTTCTGTTTAATACAATGATTTTGGAGTGTTTTAACTTTCATCTCCTATTTCCCAATTGTCCTCTAATGTTTGTCAAGTATTTTAGTTCATTCTTGTGTTTAAAATTCCCCACACCATGACTTTTTAAAATTCTATACAATGTTTGTTTGGATTTAGCAGCGTATATATTAATTTCATTTCTGGCAAATTGCTTCTTGCATCCCACTCCTTTTTTTTTTTTTTTTGACTTAATATTTTTCTCTTTGAATCAGGTCTTTTATTAAGATCCACAATACCTTTTATGTATTTCTGAATTCAAAAAGATTTAATAACCAAAAATTATTGAAAATATTTTCTACAGAAACATTAGTGCATTTGGTTAGGAGACACTGCCCCAGACTGTACTGCAGTGTGAAATGTGATACTTTTTCAAATCCAAAACATTTCAGGGCACTTTCCATGCCAACTCAGGCCACGTGTCGTGAAAGGGTGATCCCACACTTGTGGGAATTGGAGGAAAAGACCTCCAGCCTGGGAGGGTGATATGTCACAACCATCTTCTGGATGTTTCCATTCAGAGGCAATCTCTGCTTCTTCCAGAATTTTATTGACTAGCTTGTGACAGAACTAATACCTGTCGGGCCTTGTGTTCATAACTATTCACCAAGGGTCCCCCTGCTACATACTTGTCCCACTTTGCTGGGGGTGCCTCTGTAGGCTGATAGTCTCCCCTTCACAAACTACCTTCATATTACACTTCAAGCAATATCAGACAGAGGTCTGTCTAGTTCTTAAGGTGACTTAGGGGTGGGAAACCTCCTCATCCATATTTTCTTTACATATTGTCAATCAAAAAATAAAATCCAACAGATATTGGATTTTATATCCAATTTTATCCAATGATAAAATTCATCGGATTTTATCCGATGAATTTATATCCAATTGGATTTTAAATCCAACAGATATGAAAGTCTACTTTCATTTGCATGAAAAAACAGATGTGTGCACGTGTGTGTGTGTGTGTGTGTGTGTGTGTAAGGAGACACAAGACATGGTAATAGCAGTTACCTCTGGAGTAAAAAGGAGATTTGATTCTAATTAATATCCTTTCTTCTACCACACGTGTGTTAATTTGCTTCAGTTGTGTCTGACTCTTTTCCACCTCATGGACTGTAGCCCACCAGGCTCCTCTGTCCACGTGATTCTCCAAGCAAGAATATGAGAGTGGGTGCCATTTTCTTCTCCAGGGGATCTTCCCAACCCAGGGATCAAATCCGGGTCTCCCGCATTGCAGGCAGATTCTTTACCGTCTGTGCCACCAGAGAAACCCACATGCAACCATTATTTTCAACTTAAGAAAACCAATATGAAACAAACAGAAACATCCCTAAAAATATCCCTTTGCTCTGTCTTACACTCACCATTCCCCTCTGTCATTAAACAGAAAATTCCTATCCACTTCTTGTGTGAAGGAGGCTATGAGCCATGGGGTCTGGGTTTTCCAAATTCATTTTAAAAGGAAAACTTTTGCTTTAACACCCTTTGAAGAGATGATCTTTTTTGGTACCCCAGTCTTTGGACTGTGACCCATGTACTTCCAAGAAGTTCTGTCACAGACCCCACAGGAGATGGCATATTTGGGTCACTGAGGTTGGCCCTGCCCAAGGGTGTCAGCCTGGCTTTGGTGTTGGGTCATGCCAAGAGACATGGGTTTGATCCCCAGGTTGGGAAGATCCCCTGGAGGAGGGCATGGCAACCCACTCTAGTATTTTTGCCTGGAGAATCCCATGGACAGAGGAACTTGACGGGCTCTGTATAGTTCATATGGGTCACAAAGAGTAGGACAAGGCTGAAGCAACTTTGCATGCACGCACACAGCAGAAGGAGGAGGGTTGGCCTTCTAGAGACACAGAAGGCACTCAGGAACCTAGGGTGTGGAGGCCGAGGGCTGCCACTGCCTCCTGGGGGTACCAATCTCAGGGCAGGGAGTGCCAGGTGACCCCGGAGGTGGAGCACCAGCCGGGGAGCACAGTCTGCATCTTGTTAGTAGGGATGAGTTACTGTAGGGTCTGCTTTTCAGAAAGAGGGCAGTGCCAGGGAGCTGGGGTGGGGGCTGGGTCTCTGCAGGACGGGGTTAACACTCAGCAGGACTGCTGTGAAAAGTCAAGGAGAGCACGTGCATCAGATACTGATGCTTCTTACGTTATAGCCTTTGATCCAATTTCCTCTCTTCTTTATCTCTCCTCTTGTTCGCTGCACCCTTCTCTCCTCTCTGCAAACAATCTAATGGATTTCACCAGCTTCTCATCCTCTTTGCCATCTTCCCTTTTTCAAAAAGTCTTTCATTTAAGAGCTGTAATGGGGTGTGGGATGAAAAGGCATTAGACGATTATACTAGCAGCTTTTATGTGTGTGATAGAGGCATAGATCACCTCAGAGCAGGCATTCTTTCTTCTTTCTTGTTCTTTTTATAAGTTTTATTACTTTCTTTAGTCTGCAAGAGACACAATGCATGACTATATTTTAAGGGTTAAAAAGTTAAAAATTGCAGATAAAACTAGAGTCCTTGTTGACTCTCCCCATGCTAGTCTTCCCCTTGGAAGTAGTCAAGGAAACTAGTCTGATGAGTCTAGTTTTCTTGACCTTTTTCTATATATTACATAGTTAAATATTAACTTCCCACAGAAATACCTAGCACTGTTTTATATTTGTCTGAGTGTGTGTGAATTTTGTTTGTTTTTCATAGTGACCACACTTTATCAGTTGTTCTACAACTTACTTTTTTATTGAGCATCTTGTCTTGGCCATATTTCCACACAAGCACTCATCTTTTTGCTTGCTACTGGGCACTGCATGGTTTTGAGTGGTGCAAATTCTTGTTGTTCATCTAGTATCCACAACGAAAAATTTTTTGGTGTGTCTCAGTTCAGGCTGCCATAATGAAATACCACATGCTGGTCGTTTTAACGAATAGAATTGTGTTTTCTCATGGTTCTGGAGGCTAGAAGTCAAGATGCCAATAAGTTTGGTTTCTGGTAAGAGCCCTCATCCTGGTTTTAGATGGCTGCTTTCTCCCTCGGTGTCCACATGACCTCTTGCGCCCAAGTGGGAGAGCTGTGGGTGGGGGAGAGGGAGGTGGGGGGAAGGAGGAAAGAAGGGTCTCCTTCTTGTAAGGCCACCAGTACTGTTGGATTAGAGCCCTGCACTTATGACCTCTTAAACCTCCCTTCCAAATATAGATGCAGTGCGGCTCATGGCTTCAACATATGTATTTTGGGGGCACAATTCAGTCCATAGTAGTTGAAGAGGCAAGTGGCTGCCTTTGGAAAACTGTTTCCCTTCACATCTCACATCCCGGCCTATTACAGTTCCTGGTCTATAACGTGCTCAGAAATGGTTGCTGAGGCTTATTATTTATATTTTTTAAACAATAACAAAAGTTATAGTATTAAGATAATATTATAATTAATATAAATATAATAAATAAACAAAAGTTACCACTGATGAGCTGGGTGACCTTGGGTGAGTGAGCTGTCACACAGAAACAATATTAGCTTAGGTGTATTGAACAATGACTACATGTCAGGCATTGTTCTAGCACTTTCTGTGCATCATCTCACGTGTTCCTCCCAAACTTAGGAGGCTGGTACAATTGTTAGTCCATATTCCAGGTCAGAAAACTTATACCCAGGGTGAAGGGTGAAACAGATCACCCAGGTCATGCAGCTGGAGAGCAGAGGAGTTGAGGGCACTGTGGCCCAGGCCCTGCTCCTTCCTGGGGAAACTGCTGAAGCAGGTGGCCAGGAGCACTGACTACAAGACATATGGGGAAGGCTTAGCACATGTTAACTGCTTAAGGAGCTATGGCTACCCTCCCCTTCGCCTGCTCTGTCTCTTCATCATTATTCTTATCACATCATTATTCTTATCCTGCATGGAGTCTTCACTCAGCAAACACAGGCAGATCTTACAGGGAGGAAGCACTGTGCTTTGGGCTTGAATTTCCAACCCTGCCATCTGCTTGTAGTGTGACCTTAAACTTCTCTATGCCATACTTTCCACTTCTTTGGAATAAAAATAGTGATGCCTAATTCTTAAGTTATCGGGGAAGATAGGGCTTCCCTGGTGGCTCAGTGGTAAATAACCCACCTGCCAATGCAGGAGATATGAGATCGATCCCTGGGTCAGGAAGATCCCTTAGAGGAGGAAATGGCAAACCATTCCAGTATTCTTGCCTGGGAAATCCCTTGGACAGAGGAGCCTGGCGGGCTAAATAAAGTCCTTGGGATCACAAGAGTCAGACATGACTTAGCAACTGAACAACAACAAGAACAGGGAAGATAAAATAAAAAGGAACATAAAATAAAATAACGTAACATAAAATAAAATGTTATTAAAATATGTTTTCCCACTGCCAACATGTACCAAGTTCTGGTCTCAAGTGGCAAGAACTTAGAAGACAGACTCCTGCCTTCCTCACTGAGGTTTTGATACCCAGCACCCTGGTGGCGTGCATCTGCGTGCTAAGCCCTATGCTGATGACTTCACACACTTCAGACCTTGGCAACAGACCCTGTGTCTCTCCTTTTTACAGACTAGAGATCTGAAGCTCCGAGGACTTCAACAAATTGCCAGCCGTCCCACAGAGAGAAGTGGAAGGCCTGTGCCTCAAGTTCTGGCCCATCTGGCTCCAAAGCCTCCGTGTTTTATCTTGAAAAGAAAACTTCAACTTGGATCTGCTGTTCCCCCTCCATTACCCATACAAGGCCACTGGGGAAAGCAGAACATGGGTGATTCTTGCTCCTTTTCAGGTCTGATAGAAAGGAACTTGGGAGTCCCAGCTGCTGCCCATATGACTGCCTTTGCAGAAGCTGTAGATGGAGTTTATATAAATGTGCACTTGCCCACATGCTGCTGCAGGGGGTGGGGGTTGTGAAACATAGAGGTGTCTGACAGCGAAAGGGGGCATGCAGGGAAGCAGAGCTGGCAGGATGAGCAGCCCTCCCTCTGAAGGGGCTCTGACAGATTCCTTTGCTCCCCAGACCCCCAGACTTGAAGTCTCAGGAAGATAACATCCTAAGGCATCAGCAGGTCTGAGTGACAGGTCACTTGGAGGAATCAATGAAAGTTCCTGTCCACCATTTGGATTTCTCTCAATCACAAAGGCCAAGGTCATGTTTTGGGATTAGAGTCCTGGCCTTCAATTCAGCAGGTGGTGGTTGAACCCTGGAGGGCTTCGTCCAAAGGCAGACCCACCGCAGCCCCCATGGAGAGCACAGGAAACCTGGAATCAGCACAAAGTTGGGGTCCAGCCCTAGCACTTTCTTCTTGGGAGTGACGTTAGGCAAGTCGCTTCATCCCCATCAGCCTGGGTTTTTTGATCTGGAGTATGACGTGGTGGCTCAAGTTCATGGAGATAGTGGAGGCAAGGTGGTCTGTGTCAGGCACAGCTCATCACAGAGCTGGGGCTCTCTGGAAATGGCACTTCCTCTCTCTTCTCTCGTTTGTCCCACGTGCTAAGCGGCTTCAGATGTGTCCAACTCTTTGCAACACTACGGGCTGTAGCCCGTCAGGCTCCTCCGTCCATGGGATTCTCCAGGGAAGAATACTGGATAAGCGGTCATTGCCTCCTCCAGGGGATCTTCCCGACCCAAATATTGAACCTGCATCTCTTATGTCTCCTGCACTGGCAGGCAGGTTCTTTACCACTAGTTCCACCTGGGAAGCCTGCTGCCACTCAGATGTCAGGTCCAAGGTCCTGCCCTCTGTTCCTCCTCCCCTGACTGGGCTCTGGAAGGGCCCGGGAGGCCAATAGCAGCCTCAGGAGCTGTGGATGAGAGGAATGGGAGGTCGGGATTCCAGGTTCCCTCCCCTGGGGGCCCAGTCCTGGACAGACTAAGTGGATTGGAGAGACTTTCACATTGTGAGGCTCTCAGAAGATGGAAACTGGCTGTCACAGGAAACAGTTCTCTCCAAACCAGGTTCTCGCTCTCCAGGTTGCCTAAGAAAATCTGATGTCAAATAGAATCTCCTGTGGGGATTTTCCTGGTAGTCCAGTGGTTAAGAATCTGCCTTCCAATTTGGGGGACACAGGTTTTATCCCTGGTTGGAGGACTAAGATCCCACATGCTGGGAGGCCACTAAAGGTGGCCTGCTCTAGAGCCTGTGTACTGCAAAGAGAGAAGCCAATGCACTGCATAGAAGAACCAGTGTAGCCACAAAAAAGAAAAAAAAGAAGAAGAAGAACAATCTCATATGGGTTGGTTTCATTCACTTATTATTTCAAAATATATTCAGAAGCCAATCCTTCCTGCCCATCTCGACAAAGTCCCCATCTTCTATTATCTGGACTGCTGCAATTTGTCCCTCTGCTCTAGAATCATGAATCACATCAGGTCCTTCCTCTGCTCCAGAACCTCAATGGCTCCCCATTTCCAATTTAAGAACTCAGAATGATCTCTCTTCCATCACTCCCAGCCTTCCTTAAAGAAAGAAATGAAGTGTTAGTCACTCAGTTGTGTCAGACTCTGCAACCTCATGGACTGTACCCTGCCAGGCTCCTTTGTCCAAGGGATTCTCCAGGCAAGAATACCGGAGTTGATAACCATCCCTTTCTCCAGGGGATCTTCCCAACCCAGGGTTGGAATTCCAGTCCTCTGCATTGTCAGGCAGATTCTACACTGTCTAAGCCACCAAATAAGCACCCTGCCCCTCTCTCCCCTGCCAGTCTCCTTTCAGTTCAGTTCAGTCACTCAGTTGTGTATGACTCTTTTCGAACCCATGGACTACAGCACTCCGGGCCTCCCTGTCCATCACCAACTCCCCGAATTTACCCAAACTCACGTCCATTGAGTTGGAGATGCCACCCAACCATCTCATCCTCTGTCGTCCCCTTCTCCTCCTGCCTTCAATCTTTCCCAGCATCAGGGTCTTTTCAAATGAGTCAGTTCTTTGCATCAGGTAGCCAAAGTATTGGAGTTTCAGCTTCAATACCAGTCCTTCCAATGAACACTCAGGACTGATCTCCTTTAGGATGGACTGGTTGGATCTCCTTGCAGTCCAAGGAACTCTCAAAAGTCTTCTCCAACACCGCAGTTCAAAAGCATCAATTCTTCAGCGCTCAGCTTTCCTTATAGACCCTGTTCTAAATATTCTTTTTCTCACAGTTTTGGTCACTCCCAATAAACTACAGTGCTCTCATTTACTGTGTTTTTTTCTTTGTCCCTTTCACTATATGTGCTCTCCAGAAGGACAGTCATGGGGAAACTGGCATGTAAAAAGACAATGACTATGCATGTATGGATGTGAGAGCTAGACCATAAAGAAGGCTGAGTACTGAAGAACTGATGATTTAGAACTGTGGAGAAGACTCTTGGGAATCCTTTGGATTGCAAGGAGATCAAACCAGTCAATCCTAAAGGAAATCAACTCTGAATATTCATTAGAAGGACTGGTGCGGAAGCTCCAATACTTTGGCTACCTGATGCAAAGAGCTGACTTATTGGAATAGACACTGATGCTGGGAAAGATTGAGGGCAAAAGGAGAATGGCGTGACAGAGGACGAGATGGTTGGATGGCATCGTTGACTCAGTGGACATGAATCTGTGCAAACTCTGGGAAATAGTGAAGGACAGAGAAGCCTGGCGTGCTGCAGTCCATGGGGTCACAAAGAGTTGGACATGACTTAGCAACCAGATAGCAACAAAATGCAGTATTTTCAGGGCTGGGAGAGAGGAGAGTGCAGGGCAGAGGGTGCTTGGAGGAAGGTAGGCACTGCCTCGGATTGAAAGGAGTGATGGTTTACATAGAGCAAACCTTGATATTCTGGTAATTTCATTAATACTTTCATACGTGAAAAATTCCACGCACTTAGATTTGATGTAGTTATGCCACAATTTTAAAAAAATTAGTACTTAATATTTACAATGTCAGGACACAGAAATATTGTTCACTTCTAAGCCATACAGTATATTGTGGTTTAATTTTCTTCCATATATTAATTACTGCTTATCAAATAGCTTATTATCGACTTTTTAAAAACGTCTCTTTCTGTGTATTCTGATTTTTTTTGCTGAAAGTGTGAACTTTCTCTTGATGCATTCAAACGTGTTGAATACTTTGTCAGCTTCCTTATTAACTCCTGGAATCTTCCATTCTCTGCCCTTGCTCTGGTTCTTCTCTAGATCTGTGGTCCAGCTGTCATCCTGGAAACTTCCTTAGCCCTGTGTTAAATCGCAAGGATTCCATGTTGCTGTGGACTGAAATATATTCCCCCTTGCCCTCAATTCCCTGGTGGCTCAGATGGTAAAGAATCTGCCTGCAGTGCAGGAGACCGGGGTTAAATTTCTGGGTTGGGAAAATCCCCTGGAGAAGGAAATGACAACCCACTCCAGTATTCTTGACTGGAGAATTCCATGGACAGGGAAGCCTGGTGGGCTGTGGTCCATATAGTTACCTGGGTACAAGACTGAACAACGAACATTCCCAATTCACATGTTGAAACAATAACCCCTAATGTGACTGTATTTGAAGATAGATCATTTAAGGAGGTAATTAAGGTTAATGAGGTCATAAGGTGAGGTCCTAATCTGACAAGAAGTAAGAAGAGGAAGAGAGAAATCTTTCTTTACATGCACACATGGAGAAAAGGTCTTGTGAGTACACAGTATGAAGGCAGTTGTCTGCAAGTCAGGAGGAGGGTTCTCCCCAGAAACCCAGCTTGCTGGCACATTCATCTTAAACTTCCAGCCTCCAGAGCCATGAGAAAATAAACGCCTGTTTGTTAAGCCACTCAGTCTTAGGTATCTCGTTACGGCTGCCCGAGGAGACACACGACTTACTCCCTGATTTTAGTGGAGCGCATCCTCTAGCAGCTTTCTCAAAAATGGCTCATGGAAGCAAATTTTTGGACACATACAAGAGCTAATGGTAAAGAGCCCGCCTGCCAATGTAGAAGATGAAAGAGATGTTCGTTCGATCCCTAGGTCGAGGAAATGGCAACCCACTCCAGTATTCTTTTCTGGAGAATCCCATGGACAGAGGATCCTGGCGGGCTACAGTCCCTGGGGCCCCAAAGAGTCAGATACAGCTGAGCGACTAAGCGTGAGCATGAGCACACCTAAAATTTTCTTCAGTCTCTCCTCACACAGTCTCTCCTCAATTGATACCGTGGGCACATAATTTTTGATTGGAAACAATTTCCCCTGGGGTGTTAAAGGGATTGTTCCATTATCTTTTACTTTCCAATCACTGACAATTTCAGTGCCTTTGTAAGTCACGATTCTTTGTGTATCACCTGCTCCTCCCACCTCCCAGAAGCATCTAGGATTCCTTTTTGCCTGATTTTCTAAAGATTTGTGATGATGTGACTTGGTGAGCTCCTTTTATTTCTAACTTGAGCTAGGTTTTCAGTGCACCATTTCAATCTGGAAACTCATTTGATTGCATTCCACCAAACTGAATTCTATTTTTTGATTTTTTTTTTTTTCTTTCTCTTTTTTTCAATCCTCTCATTTTCGGGAAATCCTAAGAATTTGCTGTTGGACTTCCTTCACTGAGCCTCTCATTTCTCTGGTTTCTCTATTTTTCCAGCTTTTTGTCTTCCTGTTATATTTTTCTGAAAGATTCCTTCAATTCTATTTTCCAGCTCTCTACTGGACTTTTATTTGAGGTAGGTTTTAGCTTCTAAGAGCTCTGTAGGTGACATTGTGTTCTTGGATGCGGTGTTTTCTCTTATCTCTCTGAAGATGTTAATTAGTGTTTTTGAAGTGTCTGCTTTCCTACATGTTCCTTTGTTCTGTTCTCTGGTTTTAGTGCTTTTCTCAAAGGTCTGGTAATTCTTGTCTGTCTATTCATGTTGAAGAACAGAGAACTTAAAAGCTGGTTGGAAGCTTTGGGTATAGGGTGGGCCATGTTGGCTGATGGGCTTCTTTTCAGAGTTACAGCTGTCACATGGAGAGACCCCAAGCACGAGTAGCTGTATTTTTTTTTTTCTCATATTAGTCAGTTCTCCCAGAGAGGCCTGCTCCAGGCTCATTCTTGTGGAAGATGCCACCCGCATCCTTGTAGCCCAGAAGGGCAAAGGTCAGTGGTCCCACCCTCTAGGACACCACTCTCACTTACTTCTTTGTTTTCAATATGGTGCCCACCCTACCTTAAGCTGCACTGGTGTCCTTGGGTTCCAACCCTCCCTGGTTCAATTTCTTCAGAGATTGACTTTTGCGCCCTGCTAGCATGTAGAGTGGGTGCCATGTGGTAGAGCTTGATGGGAAGGGAAAATGGGGTTCTGACTGCTCTATACGTGGTTTCTGGATGAACCTTCTTATTTCAAGGCACGCCTGGCTCCCTGCCTTCCGAAGTAGCTGCAGCCCCCAAGTCCTGGGTCTTTGGGGGTCTGGGTCCTGAATCAGGTTTTTGAAATTGCTCTCCGCCCTCGCCACTCCTCCCCAGTGGTAGACAGGATACTGCTCCGCACAGTCAGTTAATTTTCTCCATTCAGCAGTTTTTGGTCAGTTCTTGTCTTCCCGAGCCTGCCTCTCCCCACTCAATTCTCCTGTTTTGAGAGTTTACACTGTTGTTATTCCTTTACCATCACTTCAGAAGGTGTTAGAGAGAGGGGATAAATGTGTGTTAATCCTCTGTGTGTATCAAAAGTCACGAAGTGGGGCTCCGTTTTGCTTTATTTCATGGCTGTTCTTTTCTGTGGGCCACTCACAACCACACACACTTACCCACATCCACAGTTCAGTGAAAAGATGCATCAGATTTGCCCACGGAGACCACGTGACCATGTGAATTAGTGAAGGTTCCAATCAGTACCATTAGTAACACCCAGGGTCTGCATTGTGTTCATTTGTCAGTCTTTGTAACACACACGTTTAGGAAGAATGCTTTAATTAATAATAATAGCTACCATTTCTATAACGACTACCATGACAACATTATCACGTCTGACTCTTTTCCAATTTGGTGTCTTCTATTAACATTTAGATGGTCTATCA
Source organism: Cervus canadensis (assembly GCF_019320065.1). Taxonomy (NCBI): domain Eukaryota; kingdom Metazoa; phylum Chordata; class Mammalia; order Artiodactyla; family Cervidae; genus Cervus; species Cervus canadensis. Next base: position 10,123,644 of record NC_057402.1, read on the forward strand.
TTTGTTGGAGAAATGGAAGAGGAGCTGTTTTGAGTCAGCAGGCTTGGGACAAATTCTCATCTTGGCCCCTGCCAGCATGGTATCTGGACCAATTGCCCCAAACCTTCTGAGCTGAGCTGTCCTTGGCAGGCGGGGTCCCCTGGCCTTCTGCACTGATGCTCCCGGTTCCTCCTCTAGTTCCCTGGGGAGGACCAAGTAGAACCCAGAACCTAGTTGTGTGTGCTGGGAACACTGCTTCTTCCCTGGCTTCTAAAGCCTCGTCCCTGGGGTCGGGCCCTACTTCCCATATCTTTTGTCTGCTCCTGGACTTCCAGTTCCCTGACTTGGACCAAAGATCCAGCTATTCCTCTAGAAACAGGAACCCAAAAGTGCAAAGAAAAGGGCCTGTGTGCTGCTGCTTCACGAGTCTGCAGAAAAGCAGAAGACGGAGGGACGGGCTGCAGAAAGGGAGATTTTCCCACTCCATGTTCAGACCTTGGATGAAGTCAATGGGGACTGTCTGCTCTAGGGAAAAGGTGGTGTCATTTATAAAGCTCTTACTATGTGCTAAGCACTCAGTAGGCACTTTAAGTTTTCTTCCAACACTAGGAGGTTCTCACTATCTCTGTTTCACAGAGCAGCCTCATCTGGGTGGGAGTCCATGTCTCCATCTGGGGTCAGATCCAGGAGAGGAAAGTGGGATGAGCTCTGGCTTGGGGGCTGCTGCTGGAAAGAAGGAAGGAGGCGTTCCCTGAGCAGTGAGCCCACGTGTACACTTGGAGAGGCTGGCCAGCTTCCTGGCAGAGCCCAAGCCAAGCACTTGAGTGGGGGCTGTCTTCCCCACCAAGCGAGTAACCGCAGAGCCTCCTGCTTGGTCTTGGAGAGAACCCTGAAGGGTCAGGCTCCGAGCTTGGGGCTCTGCCCACTCCGCCTGGTAATCAGCCAGAGCCCAGTGCGCGAGGAGACTCCCTGGAGGAGGAAGAAGGATGCTCGGCGCCTGGGACATGCCTGCCTTAACCAGGCACCAAGGTGGGGGTACCGCACGCAGAGCACAAAAGGCCATGCCGGAGAGCAGGTCTCCCTTGCATCTGGGCTAATTTCGGCTTAAGGATCATAAGTGGTTGAGGCTGAACCCCCGTCACGGCTGACTGGACTCCCCCTCAGAACATTCGATAGGGTTCGCGTATCGCTCTTGGTCCCCCTTGAATCGTGACAAAAGGAAAGTATTTATTACAGGCAGACCAAGCCCTCGGGCAAAAGCCCGTCATCTCTGATTTGCCTGTTAGCCCAGGCTGTGGAATTAAATGCAGTTTTGTTTTTATCTATTTGCATGGAAGCTTTCCAGAGAAAACACCAATTTTAGTGACCTGCGCACTTTGTATCATGTTAATTAGGTTTGAAAACTCATATATTGTTTTCATAAGGGCTATTACATTTTCTCTAATTAAATTAAGGGAAAAATAAGGATGCACGGCAATAATATTTATTATTAATACCAGACTCCAGAGGAGCCCAGCAAGTTAAATTGGAGGTAAAAAAAAAAGAAACCTTGAAGACAGCCTGGACTTCAAAATAATGTGGTATATTCCAAGATTTCAGCAAGTCATTACTCTGAACGTTTTGGAAAAGTAGAAAGTGAAAAATGGACCCATTTGGGGGAAAAAACAGGCTTCTGGTCCTGGTTCACACTGAGAGTTTCTGGGACATTTACTACTGTTTCATTACAGTGGTTTTACCAAAATTGCAGCAACTTTGCTCCAAGGAGAATGTTTGACTAGGGTTTCATGTGGATTCAAAAGTTGTAGCCAGCTCAGATTTTAGTCCAGCCCCAAATGTGTTTCCTTCACCAAGAGTCTTGATTTGCGGAAGTCAAATCAGAGTGGCAGAACAGAGGAAGCGGCCCCTGGGAGAGAAAGTGTCACATTGGAGGGGAAAGATGGTGATGGGGCAGATCCATTCTGGAAACTGGGGTGAGTTCAAGCTGGATTCTAGTGGGGAGAAGGAAGAGGTGGGGCCATAGCAGGGTGATTCTAGAATAATCTTCCTTGAACTCATGGCTGGAGTAGACAGTTGTAGTTTGGGACCCCTGGCCTCATGCCAATTTTCTCTTCCTAAGGGTATCCTTGGGCTTCCCTGGTGGCTTAGGTGGTAAAGACTCTGCCTGCAATGCAGGAGACCTGGGTTTGATCCCTGGCTTGGGAAGATCCCTTGGAGAAGGGAAAGGCTACCCACTCCTGTATTCTTGCCTGGAAACCTAAATGGACAGAGAAGCCTGGTGGGCTACAGTCCATAGGATTGAAAAGAGTCTGACATGACTGAGTGACTAACATTTTCACTTTTTCAAGGGTATCTGGATTTCCTTTAGGGTCACCTCCTTGAAATGTAGTCTTGGTGGTGTACTGGGTGGTGGGATCTGCCCTCCTGCAGTGGAAGCAGATGGATTTCGGAGGCTTTTCTGTTCCGTCTTTTCTCTTCCTTCCCAGCTCAGCCAGGAATGAGCTCAGCCAGCTGGGATGTCCGTCCTGGGTCCTGGACCTTGGGTGAGCTCAAGGATGGAAAAATTCTTTGGAATACAATTCATTCTCGTGGAAGTGCCCTGGGAGCCACCATCACATAGACCCTGCTGCCAGTAGAAACCTTTGGAAGCCACCTGACCTATCCAACCCACCTCTTCCAGGCTGGCTCCTTGGCTTTCCACGTGGTGCTGGGACATCATGTGTTCTTCCCACAACCTCCTTTTCTGAGTCAGGCAAAATCGGTTTCTGTTGCTTACGACCAGAGAGATCCAGCTGTTGCAATGGCTGGTGCACTGCACGTGGCATGAACATGTCTGCTGCCGTCTGGTCGGCAGAGACCTGGGAGAACCTCAGCGGAGCCCATGACTCTATTGGTCTGGTTTAAGGGAGAGCACTGGGCCAAGAGTCAAGGGTACTGTGTCGAGTCCTTGCTTTCCCACTATGCCCCATTGGGAGATTATGATCAGTTTTCTTTCTTTTTTTTTTTTTTTTTGCCACATGGCTTGCTGGATCTTAGTTCCCTGATCAGGGATCAAACCCATGCCCCCTGCAGTGGAAGTGAGGAATTCTAATCACTGGACCACCAGGGAATTCCCCAAGCAGTTTTCTTTCTGGGCTTCGTCTGTAGGGGAGTCACTTGGAATGTAAAAACAACAGCAATTATAATTTATCCTCCCTTTGTAGGGCCAGGCACTGTGCTGAGTGCCAGATGTGCGTTTGCTCATTTGATCCTTACAACCACCTTGGAGCAAGACTGTTAGTCTCCCTGTTTCAGAGAGAAGGAAACTGGCAATCCCCTTGCCAAGAAGGGGACACATGAGGGCTTGAACCTGGGTTGGTCTCGGTTCATTCACAATCGCTAGGGACTTGGGTGACCGTCCCTGTTTGGCCAGGGACTGGGCTCTCAGTGCTAAAACCAGGTCAGTCTTGGACAACTGGGATGGTTGGCTGCCCTACTCAGGATCCATCCAACCTGAAGGCTCTGTGCTTCTGGAACAGTATGGACACTGGTTGCACTGGGACAGCACTGGGAACCAAGGAGCACAGGCTAACAGTTTTCAAACCTCAGAGTTAAAACAAAACCCAAATGGGGTTTCATATGCCATCTTCAATTGTTACTGAACCCCATCCCAGTTAGCCTGCATGCTCCAGTGGGTGAAGGAATCCTGAGCTCTTCCAGAAAACTCCTGGTTGAATCAACTAATCCCTCAATCATCTTACCAGAAGCCCTTCATCCTACTTGCCTGTCCCCAGGTTGCACTGAAACCATGGCCCATGCTGCCATCCCCACCTCCCGAGTGTTTCCGGCTGTGGAACACTCTGTGCGTACAAATGTTCCATGTATTTTGAATTTTGAAGAAATTGAACTCTGTTTTCCAACTGGCTCATGTGGTCATAGTTGTCTCAGATCCAACTGACAGAGAGGTCTTAGACTCTGGTTCCCTCGTCTGCCCTAGTCTTCTCATTCCTATGTTGATTACTGGTTCACTAGACATCTGTTGAGCACCTACTGTGTGCCAGAAATTAATGAGTACTGTGAGCTAAGGACCAGGAGACCAGAGAGAAATGTGTCGACTACTGCTCTTGAGATGCTTCTGCCCAACCGACTCTCAGGCAAAAGAGGTCAGGTCCAAAGGGTAGTACACAGGGCTTGTAGAATGAAGTTGTTCAGTCGCTAAGTTGTGTCTGCCTCTTTGCCACCCCATGGACTGCAGCACTCCAGGCCTCCTTATCCCTCACCATCTCCTGGAGTTTGCCCACGTTCATGTCCATCGAGTCGGTGATGCCATCCAACCATCTCATCCTCTGTCATCTCCTTCTTCTCCTGCCTTCCATCTTTCCCAGCTCCAGGGTCTTTTTCCAATGAGTCGGCTCTTCGCATCAGGTAGCCAAAGTATTAGAACTTCAGCTTCAGCATCAGTCCTTCCAATGAAGATTCAGGAAGAGTTGGCAAGGATCTCCTTGCTGTCCAAGGGACTCTCAAGAGTCTTCTCCAGCACCGTACTTTGAAAGTGGAGTGAAGAAGGGGAGATTAATTAGGGAATCGTATTCCAGACCAGTAGGTGACTAACCGTTCTGTCCCCTGCTCTAGCATGGCCTTGCTTCTATCACAGCTGGTTTCGCACCATATCCTCAACATTTTGCTGTTTCTATCTTCCCTTCCAGTGCTTGATACACAGCACTTAAAGGTACATGCTCTGGTTGACTAGACTGTGAATGTAGCAGAGGAGGCCTGCCCAACCAGGGCAAAAGCTTTGCTGAAACCGAGGATCCTTTTGTAATGTGATGAGCTGTCTTCTCTCCAACCTCAAGGATTTCATTTTCTAAATTCCAGTTTCTTCATTTCTCTGCATCGAGTTTTCTAAAATTGGGCCTCTTACATCAGGTATTGTTACCAGGCCCATCTGATAGACAGGAATTCAGCCTCTTTGGGGAGCTAGGAAGTTACAACAGAGTAAGAATATGTCAGTCATGTTAGTAAATGTTAGAAAAATGTCAGTTGTTCCAATGACCATTGGCTATTTTCTTAAAAATAGCCCAGAGAAGGCCTTAGGGGTAATGAAAAAACTCCTAGACTAGAGGTTAGGAGACCTAGATTCTAGAGGAAAAAAATAAAAAGCACTGGAATTGGTGACTTTGGGTTTTCACAGCAAAAAGATTAAGCTTGCTGGGGTTTCACAATCCTCATTGAAACTGACCAATGGACAAGTCAATGTGTTGGGTCTCAAAGAGAATCTTCTGAATGAGGCCTTGTACCCACCACTTACTGCCCATCAATCAACAGAGCTAATCTTTCACTCACAGAGACTGGAAAGTCACAGGCTTCTCAAAGATCCTCCTAACTTTAATTAAAATCCTTTGATGGATCCTCAAACCCTAGCAAAGACTGGACACCCTATATATGTTATATTTGTCATTGGGCAGCCCCTGATCTGAGTTTTTCCTAGCTCCTTTAGATGGTGCTGTTACAGGTATGAACAGGTACACTCCCAGACTTGGGGCACTTTCCTGGGTAGCATCCAGTTAGAAAGGTCCCCGGTAGCGGTTATGAAATAAGCATTGTCCACTGGGACAGAGTGAAAGACAACTGGACTCACCAGGATTAACAGCATTAGGATAAGAGGGTTAAGGTCCTGGGAATCACGCTGGTGTTCAAAGCCAGCACCAGCCTCCAGGGTGTCAATCAGGGCTGGTGGCTGGTCAGTTTGCACCAGGACGACTGCCTGTTGCTGACACCATTCTGGCTGGAAAATATTTAATTTGTGTGTGTGTGGGGGGTGGTGTGCAAGTAGTTTATTTGGGAGGTGATCTCAGGAAGCACCTGGAAGGAGTAGAGAAAAGAACAGAAGGAGGCTGGGAAAGACTGTAGGTTACTGCTATGGACATCAGGGACTCAGTCCCACTGCGGACCCTCCAGGAGACTGTGGAACACGCGTCAGAGTGGCTCCACCAAGGACCTAGAAGCTGGTGTCTTAGCACTCTGATTGGTTGAGTGCTGCTCCCAAGGCTGGGAAATATTTTGAACATCACTCTAGCTATCCACTCCAACTTCATCCCCCTCACTTCCCCAGCACTGTCTGCTCCAGGGACTGATGGGACAAAAAGGATTAGAGGGCCACGTTGCTGGGTGATCTTCTCGTCCCTGAGACCAGGTCACTCCCTCCTCCTGCCCCCAATCTGCTACTCCAGTGGCTTCCCTTGACCCAAGAGAATAAAGTCCAAACGCCCTCACCAACCTGACCTTGACCCCTTGCTCCAGCTTTCTTCTTCCTCTTCACTCCATCAGCCCTCTCTTCCCCACCCCGTACCAAGGCGGCTCTGTATTCACAAGCACAGTCTCCTATCCCTGCCTCTGCATCCTGAGTCCGTCTTCCTGCACTGCTCTGTGTCCTGGAAACCTGCTGAGGTCCTGTCCACCCAATCCCAGTGACCTGCTAAACCCGGCTCCTGAAAAAAGCCAGTTTTGGGCTCCAAAGCTCTGATCAGCTGGTCTGATCCAAATGCTGCTTTAGGGCAGGGGCTGGGGCTGATGGTATCTGTCTGTGGCCCCCACAGTGTATAAAGGAGTGCCCAGTACATGGTAGACCTAGGAAATAGTTGGATTGATTTATTTAGATGCTGAGGGATTCTTCTAACTCCAACATTCTTTTTTTTCCTGTCTGCATTTTCAGTTCAGTTCAGTCGTGTCTGACTTTTTGTGACCCCATGGACTTAGCATGCCAGACTTCCCTGTCCATCATCGACTCCCAGAGCTTGCTCAAACTCAGGTCCATTGTGTAGGTGATGCCATCCAACCATCTCATCCTCTGTCATCCCCTTCTCCCACCTTCAATCTTTCCCAGCATCAGGGTCTTTTCCAGTGAGTCAGCTCTTTGCATCAGGTGGCCAAAGTGTTGGACCTTTAGCTTCACTGTCAATCCTTCCAATGAGTATTCAGTACTGATTTCCTTTAGGATTGACTGGTTTGATCTCCTTGCAGTCCAAGGGACTCTCAAGAGTCTTCTCAAAAGCATCAATTCTTTGGTGCTCAGCTCTCTTTACAGTCCTACTCTCACATCCATACATGACTCCTGGAAAAACCATAGCTTTGACTAGATGGACATTTGTTGGCAAAGCAATGTTTCTGCTTTTTAATATGCTGTCTAGGTCGGTCATAGCTTTTCTTCCATGGAGCAAGCATCATTTAATTTCATGGCTGCAGTCACCATCTGCAATGATTTTGGAGCCCAAGAAGATAAAGTCTGTCACTGTTTCCATTGTTTCCCCCTCTGAGTTTTACCTTATTTTTTTTAATTATTGAAGTATGGTTGACTTGCAATGTTGTCTTAATTTCTGCTGTGTAGCAAAGTGATTCAGTTATATACATAGATACTATTTTTCATATTCTTTTCCATTACGGTTAATCACAGGATTCTGAATATAATTCCCTGTCTGTACAGTAGGACCTTGTTGTTTATCCATCCTATAAACAATAGTTTATATTTCTAGCTCCAACATTCTAGAATTTAGTGTTTGCTGAGCCCTCTGCTCTCAATCCAGAGTATGTGGTTGAGGACAGAAGGCAAGGCCCCGATAGTGACTTTTTTTCCAGGATTTGTCAGGACTTCGGGAGCAGCAAGGGGGGCAGTCATTGACCTTGGATTCAAACAATATGGACTTCAACTCCTGCTCTAGCAACCTGTGAACTGTGTGAACTTGGGTTAGTCACTCAACCTTTCTGAGCTCTAGCTTCTTTTTAATCAGTAGTATGGAATTAACTACACCACACCTTTTTATCTCAAGGATTTGGTGAGATAGTATTTATAAATTATTTAGGTTGGTGCAAAGTAATTGTGGTTTTGATTATTGAACTTTGCAGTTTGGTATTGGAATACATTCTTAAATAAATGATTATTTATACATCATTTTAATGTGCATTTCTCACTTTATTTTTTTTTTTGCTAATGACTTATTACTTGCTGTGTATTTTATATTTATGTTAGATTATAGAAATTGCAGACTTCCCCGATAGCTCAGTTGGTAAAGAATTTGCCTGCAATGCAGGAGATCCTGGTTCAATTCCTGGGTCAAGAAGATCTGCTGGAGAAGGGATAGGCTACCCACACCAGTATTCTTGGGCTTCCCTTGTGGCTCAGCTGGTAAAGAATCTGCCTACAATGCAAGAGACCTGGGTTCGATCCCTGGGTTGAGAAGATCCCCTGGAGAAGGGAAAGTCTACCCATTCCAGTATTCTGGCCTGGAGAATTCCATGGACTATATAGTCCATGGGGTTGCAAAGAGTCGGACACGACTGAGCGACTTCCAGTTTCATAGAAATTGTGTTAGATAAAAAGCAAACTTAAGTGATTTTTTTTATTCAAGTTCAAAATGGGTCATAAAGCAGCAGTGGCCAGCAGAAGGTGACAATGACCAACTGAGGATCATTGAAGCTGATTCTCTTATAACCACGTGAGAAGCTGCTGAAGAACTCAGTGTCGACCATTCTATAATCATTCAGCACTTAAAGCAAATTGGAAAGATGAAAAAGCTTGATAAGTGGGTGCCTCATGAGCTGAACGCAAATCAAAAAAACTTGTTTTGACGTGTCGTCTTCTCTTATTCTACACAGCAACAACGAACCATTTCTCCATCAGATTGTGATGCATGATGAAAAATGGATTTTATACAACAACTGGTGATGACCAACTCAGTGGTTGGATCAAGAAGCTCCAGAGCACTTCCCAAAGCCAAACTTGTACCTGAAAAGGTCATGGTCACTGTTTGGTGGTCTGCTGCTGGACTGATCCATGATAGCTTTCTGAATCCTGGTGAAAACATTATATATTATATATGAGAAGTATGCTCAGCAAATTGATGAATTACACTGAAAGCTGTAATGCCTGCAGCCAGTGTTGGTCAACAGAAAGGGCCTGATTCTTCTCCATGACAATGCCTGACTACACGTCATACAACAAATGCTTCAAAAGTTGAATGAGTCGTGTTATGAAGTTTTGCCTCACCTGCCATATTCACCTGACCTCTTGCCAACTGACTACCAGCTCCTCAAGCATCTTGACAAATTTTTGCAGGGAAAATGTTTCTTCAACCAGCAGGAGGCAGAAAATGCTTTCCAAGAGATAGTCAAATCCTTAAAGCACATTTTTTTTTTTTTTTATGCTACAGGAAGAAACAACTTATTTCTCTTTGGCAAAAATGTGTTGATTGTAATGGCTCCTATTTTGATTAATAAAGATGTGTCTGAGCCTAATTATACTGATTTAAAATTCATGGTCCAAAACCACAATTACTTTTGTACCAACTATCTACTTGGGGGAAGGCCTGGAAGACATGCAAGAGCTGTTGACCACAGAAATCTGAAACTCTGGGCCCAGTATGACCCTTTGCATCCTGATAAATATGAGATTGATTAGAATTGTGGTTCTCAGACATGAACCATGTATCAGAATCACCTAAAGGGCTTGTGCGAACACAGATGACTGAGTTCCATCGCTGAGTTTCTGATTCCAAAGGTCTAAGGTGGGACCTCAGTTTTTTTTGGTTTCTAATAAGTAATGTTGGTGCTGCTGGTTTGAGAAGCAACCCCTAAGCATACTTTAGGGATTCACCAAGAGTATCATCCTCTGTTCAGAACATAGTTGAATGAATAGAAATCCTAAGGGTTTCTACAGGAGGCATGTGTTAATCAACTAGGTTATTTTGTAATTATGCAAAACCTTGAGGTATAAGCCTTATCCCAACATACAGTTCTTTTTCGTGTGTGCTGCGTGGCTTGCAGGATCCTAGTTCCCCAACCAGGGATCAAACACATGTCCGCTGCAATGGAAGCATAGATTCCTAACCACTGGGAATTCCTAACCACTGGACCACCAGGGAATTTTCAACATGTTATTATTTTAATTAGCAATAAATAATTATCTTACCCATTCACAGTCTATGACTGTTAATGTCAATGCTCTATGCCTGGCCAAGGATGTGTTAAATCTAGAGGTTTAGTGGTGATAGCATAATGTGAAGGCAGACTTGTGGGCATTTACCGTGTGTCCTTAGAAAAGATGACAGACCTTACTAGTTGTGTGTTCTAGGCACATTAGATTTAATGTGCACATTTAGATATTTCTCTGAAATACCCTCACAGAGTGGGAGAAGATACTTGCAATGCATATAGTTGATACAGGATTGATAGCATAATATGTAAAGAGTGCTTAAAAATCAATAAGAAAAGCAACACTCTAATAAGGAGGTAGGTAACTGATTTGAATGGGAATTTCATGAATAAAAGCCATCCAAATGGCCAATAAACCTCTAAGAAGATGTCTTTTTGAATTAGTTATCAGGAAGCTGCAAAATTAATTCACAGTGCAATTCTACTACAGCCTCACCAGAATGGCTAAAATTTAAAACTGACAATACCCAGTGTTAACCAAGACATAGAGCTACAAGATCTCTTACACACTGCTGGTAGGAGTGGAATTTGGTACCATTTGCTTTGGAAAACTGAGTGACCTTATCTACTAAAGTTCAATACATGCATAATTTATGAAACAACATCTTCACTCCTAGTGTCCATATAACAGAAATGTGTACAATGTCCATCAAAGACATACAGGTATATCTTAGAGATATTATGGGTTCGGTTTCAGACCCCCTGCAATAATACAAATATAAGAGTAAAGAATAAAGAAAGTCGTATAAGTGTTTTGGTTTCCTAGTGCACATAAAAATTATGGTTATACTGTAGTCTATTACATGTGCAAAAGCATTGTGTATAAAAAAACACCATGTACCTCAGCTTAAAAAAATATATTGCTAAAAATAACTAACCATTCTCTGAACCTTAAGTCATAACAGTAACATCAAAAATTACTGGCCACAGATCACAAATTCAATTTTTAAAAGTATGAAATGTTGTGAGAATAACCAAAATGTGACACAGATACAAAGTGAGCAAATACTGTTGGAAAAGTGGCACCAGCAGAACTGGTATTACGGTTGCCAGAAACCTTCAACTTGTAGAAAATGCAGTATCTGCGAAGGACAATAAAACAAAGCCTGTCTGTATGTTCTGTATGAACATAAAAATATTCATAGCTGCGTTCTTCATAATAGCCCAAGTTTGGAAACAACACAGATAGACATTAACAGATGACGGGATAAACAAAATGTGGTATATTCTACAATTTGAGTGTCCTGTGTTTAATAAGCCGCATTGATTGTTTAGCACATTTTGTCTTTGTTTCATGTGGCTGATGGGGGTAGGGGGATGTAGGGGGGGTGTACTGTGAGTACAGAGTGGGCTACTAGAATCCATATTTCCTAGGGTCCCAGGCAAGGACCTGACAGGTTCTTTCCCATCAATCAGCTTGATGAATCATTGGAACATCTGTGTGATATTCAAGGAGGTTCTCCCCATTTCCCAGATGAGAAAACTGAGGCTCATAGAAGGGAAATGACTGGCTCAGAGTCACCTGGCTATTCACATGTGTACACACCCAACCAGAACATGAGTGTGTGCATGTTCTGTGTGTGCTCACGGACTGTGTGTTTCAATGTCTCCCATCAGCCAGCACAGTGCCAGTCACTTTGTAAGCAGTGAATAAATATGAGGAGATTGAAACTGATGAGAAAACTTTTTTCTCTGTTGCTAGAGGGCAGCCCAACTGTGTTGGTCAGGTCATTAATAGCACATTGTGGGAGTTCCCCGGTGGTCCAGTGGGTTAAGAATTTGCCTTCCAATGCAAGGGACATGGGTTTGATCCCTGAATGGGGAGCTAAGATCCTGCATGCTGCAGAGCAACTAAGTCCACCGGCCACAACTACAAAGCCCACGTGCTCTGCTGCCTGAGCGCCACAGCTAGAGAGAAACCCATGCACCGCAATGAAGAGCCCTCAACTAAGACCCGATGCAGCCAAAAATAAATAAATAAAATACTGCTTATTTTATTTAAAAAAGCATGTCGTTACTGTTAATTACAGCATCAAGGCCACTGGAAATGGCAGCCTTTCCCATCCTTCCTATTTCAAGAATCCCACTGCTCCAAAAGGCTTTGCATAGAGTGTGTGTTGGAGGAGGTGGGGGTGTGGCTGTCTTCTAAACCCCCAGGCACAGATGTCCACCTCTTAAGGAAGCATGAACCCAATGACGACCATCTGCCCCGTGCTTATGTCCATGTACTCTCGCTCACTCGGTCCTCCTGGAGGAAGCATAGAGGCTCCGTGAACCTGGGTGCTTTGCCCCAGCAGATGTGAGTCACACCCCATGGCAGGAGCCAGGGCATCCCTGCTGGCTCGGGGCTTCAGACTCAGGCTTCCGGCACTTTGCCCAGGTGGGTCTCCCTGCCTACACTCAACACCTTCTGCGCTCCAGCTGCATGGTATCCACTGATACGCACAGATCTCTTCCAGGATGTCCAGATGTGGTGACCCCAGAGGTCACGCTCTTCTCTGGACTCTGAGCTGATGGGCTGGGGAGGCTTCCTCACAGTCCATGGAGCCTTGTTTCTGCAGTGTTGGCCCAAAGCGTCAGTTCAACAGAGAGCTGCTGTCCTGGCTTGGGTCTCCGGGAGGCTGACTCTGAGAAACACCATGACTGTCACAGTTACTTGGGAGGCAATCCCAGGAAGCACAGTGGAGGCAGTGGAGAGGTGAGAGAGGGGAGGAAGGAAAACCAGAAGCAGGTGCATCCCCAAGCAGGTTGTCTTGTGGTTCCCAGGAGCCCTCATCAGAGGACCTCTAGAGTGTCGACTAAGTCAGAGTTGCCCCTCCTGAGAGGCAGGGGACCAGGGTCTTTGTCTTCCACTGCCCACCTGTCATCAGCTGAGGGCTCCTGGGCAGGGAGCATCATTTCTCCAGCACGTCCATCTGCTCTACCAGGCAGGCCACAAGAACCCTCAGGTGAGGCGTCCAGGTGCTTGCGGTTGGACACGGCTGAAATATACCAGAACGAGAGTGCTGAAGAGACATGGGTGAGACACCAGCGTCTGCTGCACTTGGTAAATCAATGGCTTTAGAAAGTCATTGCTGAGTATGTTATGTTTTAATATTTAGCTTTACTTTTAATTGGAGGATAATTGCTTTACAATGTAGTGTTGGTTTCTGCTGTAAACAATGTGAACCAGCTATACCTATACACGTATCCCCATCTTCTGAGCCCTCCTCCCACCCTGCCCCCACCCCAGGTCATCACAGAGCACTGAGCTGGGCCCCCTGGGCTATACAACAGCTTCCCACTAGCTATCTATCTTACATGTTAATTTTTAATTAAAAAGGTTTGTATTGTGATAAAATATACAGAACATAAAACTTACCATTTTAGCTATTTTTCAGTGCACAGTTGAGGTGCCGAATGCATTCACATTGCTATACAGCCGTCACCATCACCATCTTTCCAAAGCTCCGTACCCATTCAGCATGAACTCCCCATCTCCCTCCCCCAACCCCTGCTGCTGCTGCTAAGTCGCTTCAGTCCTGTCTGACTCTGGGCGACCCCATAGACGGCAGCCCATCAGGCTCCCCCGTCCCTGGGATTCTCCAGGCAAGAACACTGGAGTGGGTTGCCATTTCCTTCTCCAGTGCATGAAAGTGAAAAGTGAAAGTGAAGTTGCTCAGTCGTGTCCCACTCTTGGCGACCCCACGGACTGCAGCCTACCAGGCTCCTCCGTCCATGGGATTCTCCAGGCAAGAGCACTGGAGTGGGGTGCCATCGCCTTCCCCCAACCCCTGAGCCCCTGTTAACTCTATTTTACTTTCTGTCTCTATCTGGTTGGCTATTCTATGTAGCTCATATAAGTAGAATGTTATACAGTATTTGCCCATTTGTGTCAGGCTTGGCTATATTAAAGTTGAAAACGCACACATCCTTTGATCCAGAAATCACAATTCTTGGAATCTGCTTAGTGAGAAACTTAAAAGCAGCAGTGCTAAACGCACATGTCTCAACATTGTCATTGTAGCATTGTGTTTGAAGGTGAAAAAACTGGAAGTCGCCTCCATCAAACAAGAATACTGGTTGAAAATATAATTGTACACCCCTATTCTGGAATATTATTTCAACTATATAAACGGAATGAGTAGTTTCGTATGTGTCAGTCTTGGACAATGGCCAGGATAAGCAAAATTTAAGCAAATAAATGAATAGTAAGTCACAAGTGGTGTCGCAAGTCACAAGTAGTGTCGGGCTTCCCTGACAGCTCATTTGGTAAAGAATCTGCTTGCAGTTCAGGAGACCAGGTTCAGTTCCTGGGTTGGGAAGATCCACTGGAGAAGGGAATGGCTACTCACTCCAGTATTCTGGCCTGGAGAATTCCTTGGACTGTATAGTCCATGGGATCTCAAAGAGTTGGACACAACTGAGGGACTTTCACTTTCACAAGTAATGTTACAAAATGATCTTATTTTTGAGAAAGAAAATGGAAGAGAAAAGAAATAAATGTTAAATACTCTATGCACATGATACGTGTGCACATGTATGTTGTATGAGTAGATGAAAAGTGTGTTAGGACATACCCTGGAGGGTGGGTCTGGAGGAGATGAAGTGTAACTTCTTCTTTATTTAACTTTATAATAATGTATATCACTACTAAAATAAAAATTAATAATAACTAAGAAAACATTCATTTTGACCTGGTAAATCTACTTTTGGTTATATACCCAAGTGAAATGTGTTTCAGTTCAGTTAAGTCGCTCAGTCGTGTCCAACTCTTTGAGACCCCATGGACTGCAGCATGCCATGTGTTTATACCTATCAAAAGTCAGGTATGAGAAAGCTCATAGCAACATTATATGCATCAGTTAAAAAATGGAAACAACCGAATGTTTGTTACCAGTAGAAAGTATAAATAATTAGAGGTATAAAAAAAATAATTAGAGGTATAGTCACTCAATGGAATACTATACAGCAAGGAAAAAAGAACAAACCATAGAATACTGAAGTATGCAACAGCAAAGCTGAAGGACCAGTACAATGAATTTCTGCTTTTAAAGAGTGAGGTAGTCTTTATGTAGCTTGCTGGGGGAAGGAAGGTACTGAGCAGCGATTCCGTGGGTGTTGTTGCCGTTCAGTTGCTCTGTTGTGTCTGACTCTCTGCGACCCCACAGACTGCAGCACATCAGGCTTCCCTGTCCTTCCCTGTCTCCCTGGGTTTGGTCAAATTCACGTCCATTGAGTCGGTGATGCCATCTAACCATCTCGTCCTCTGCTTCCCTCCTCTCCTTTTGCCTTCAATCTTTCCCAGCATCAGGGTCTTTCCCAGTGAGTTGACTCTTTGCATCAGGTGGTCAAGTGAATTAATATATTACAAACTCATCACAAGCTGATAGATGGGGGCATGTTAATATCTATCAGATCTCAATACATAATAAAAAATTAATAA
Organism: Cervus canadensis; assembly: GCF_019320065.1. Lineage (NCBI taxonomy): Eukaryota > Metazoa > Chordata > Mammalia > Artiodactyla > Cervidae > Cervus > Cervus canadensis. The sequence continues at coordinate 10,139,008 of NC_057402.1, forward strand.
TTAAGGGACTTCCCTGGTGGTCCAGTGGCTAAGATTTTGAGCTCACCATGTAGACAGCCTGGGTTTAATCCCTGGTCCGAGAAATAAACTCCACATGCCAGAACTAAGAGTTCAGAGGACAAAGGAAAATCAAAGATCCTGCCTGCCACAACTAAGACCCGGTTCAGCCAATGAATAAAATAAATGAATATTTTTTAAAAAAATTAATAAGAAAGGAAAAAATGCAGGGAGGAAGGAAAGAAGAGAGGAAAGAAGGGAGGGAGGAAATAGATCAAACAGGAGAAGGTGACTGAGCAGTCTTTTCACGTGGCTGTTTCTAAGAGAGGAATAAAAATACAGAAGCGTGAAGGAAGCCAAGCACAGGAACCTGTGTTGATTGGAGAGAAAACACCCCTCTGCCCTCAGTTACTCTACATTTTAACAGGCAGTCTCTTCAAATGAGAGGTCTGAGGGGGTGGGGAGCACTGGGCTTTGGGATTACCGAGCATTCTGACCCTGCTGCTCCCTAGCTGGTGCTGCCTGGCAAGACTCATGGACTCTCTGAGCCCATGAGTCCACGGGCAGCCCACTGCCTCCACAGACTTCCTGGAAGCCGGTGGAAGATGCCAGATGTCTGTGTCTGTGCCCGGCTCATAGCAGACACTGGACATGGTCTCCTTTTCCCTCTAGTTTGCAGAACGAGAGAGTAGAGGGATCTGGTAAGTTTCTGGACAGAGGGCTTTTGACAGGTGAAAGCATTTGAGAAAGAAAATCCCTCTTGCAATAGATGCATGGTAGGGAATTTCTTTACCAGAAAAATCAAGCTTCCAACTCAAGTAAGCTTTGGGTGAAATTTAAGAATTTCTCTGATTATGTATCTAATATTGACCAGAAAGGGGAGGAGATGGGAGTAGATAAAAGACGCTTCTTACTCAAAACTAGCTCTTTCCTTTTTCCATATGCTGTGTTTATGATTATGGGTTTTAGAGCATTTTTCTTCTTGTATTTCATAAAATACCGCATCTATTCACATAATTCACCCCACTCCCCTCTCCTTGATATTTCATGGCACAGGAGGTTGGGGGAGGGATCTCATGAGTCCCTGGGGGCTGGTTCCCCACCTCCCTGGCAAACATCTCTGTGCTCTGACATCTTTCTGAAGCCAAGTGACTCACCAGGAGTTACCCAGATGGCAGTGGCCAACCTTAACCAGTTCTTCCAGGATTTTCCTTTTTCATGTGTGACATCTCATTCAGTTGTGGAAAAGAAAAACTGCTAAAAGAGGAGGCACGTTTTGCTGTGTGTTGGGGCAGGGGGAGCATGTGAGCTGGAATAGGAGAAGGGAGACTCATGGGGAATCACAAGGTACTGTCTGCCCTCAAGCATGCTTTCCTCTGGGGTTTGTAGGTGGAGGGTTCTGCTGGGAGTCTCCTGCAGGTGATTAGCTGAAGATGTTCTAATTAGAAGCTGGCGGAGGAAAGCAGTCTTTAGAATGACAAGTGCAGCCCAGGTATCATTTGGGAACTTCAGCATGTCCTGTGTGGGGTCAAGGCTTGGGGCTCTCAGGAAGAAGAGTCTTCTGAGAAGTTGGGATGCTCTGCGCGGGAGTGCCCGGGATGCTGTGGTGAAGCTGCTGCCATTTGCATAGATCACTAGCTTAAACAAAGACCCCAAAACACAGGACTCAGAGAGAATTCCTCTTGGGCTCTCCTCTCCCGAGGGCAGATAGAAAGGTTCCTTGGAATATGGTGTCCGAATCCTCCACTTTGTAGAAAGGCAAACTTGGGGGGCCCTTTCGTGCTTCCATGGCCCCTCATAAGCAGGCCACCTGTACCCTTGTATAATTGCTACAAGAAAGATCTCTTTCCTCTAGGTCATGGGCATTTGAAAGCAAGGAGTGAGGACTTGCCATCTCTCTATGCCTTGGACCTGGCACTAGACAGAGTATACAATAGGTGCTCAATAACGGCCCCTCAACGAATGGAAGAGAGAATGAATGAAGTGGTAGATCAGCATGTGTCCCCATACTGCTCTACTGAGGACATCAGAGGGGCTGGATGTTAGCAGCAGGTCAGAAGAGGAATTTGAACAATGGATCCCCATCCTTCTACTTACTCCAGGTACGTCTCACTGTGCATTTTCTGCCATTCAATCCTCCCAACAACCCAATGCTGTGCCATTATCCCAGCACACAGATGAGACAGCTGAGGCTCAGAGAGGCTAGGGGTTGACCCAAGGTCACAGACAACGACCAAAGGGTGCAGCTGGGATCTGAATTTGGCCATTGGCAGTGCCAGTTCCTGCCTCTTCCTACTGTTTGGGGGCACCTTCCTGCAGAGGGGTTTCTGAGGAATGAAGCTGGTCACTTCATGGCAGGGGAGGGGGGCTGGCCTGATGATCCTAGTTCTATCATGATGGCTTGTGGAAGCTCCTATCAGCCTGGTCGATGACCTGGAAGCTGCAGCTAGAATCTGTATTCTAGAGAAATTCCTTTATGAATATGTTCTTGCCATACATTCTAAGCAGAAAGCCCATGTATGAGGCCCAAGTTAGACCCATCTGACAGCAAGGCCTCTGGAGACCTATAGAACCTTAAACCAACTCAAGAATGCTTATCCGGTGGGGTATAGTTGATTCACTTTACTGTATAGGAGAAACTACCCCAACATTGTAAAGCAACAAAACTCAAAAAAACCAAGAATGCTTGTCCAGCGGGGACCACCCCAGGAATCTCTAGGAGGCAGTCTGGCTGCCAGCAAGACAAATTCTTAGAACTGGACTCTCCCATCCAATTCCATGGTCACTGGGAGATGAGAACACAGGGGCCCCAGAGCAGGTGACCTGGCTGAGGTCAAAGGGCAGTTGAGTGGCAGGGTCAGGTCTATTGCCCAGGATGACTGACCCTTGATTTCCTCACAGGAGCAGCACCAAAGCTCATCACACAGTGGAAGGTTTTTGTCTCCTCTGGACTGACCTCTTTCTTAGATTTTGCTGCTGTTGACAATGTGCACCCTTGTGCTCGTGGGTCACCCTGAGGGCATGATCTCTGTAGGGCCTTGGAAGTGGGTGGCGTTTGCTTGGGGCTTTCACCTGCAAAAACAGAAGGCAGAGGTCAGCGCCTCCCTGAGGTCACAGGGAAGCGGCCTCGAGTAGGCCCCTCGACTCACACTTAGCTCCCCGGGAAGACTGCGGACGTTTAAGGTCTGCTTTACTGGCCTCAGTGCACGCTGTGCCGTGCGCTCCGTTGCTCTGTCCTGTCCGACTCTTTGGGACCCCATGGACTGTAGCCCTCTAGGCTCCTCGGTCGTTTCCCAGGCAAGAACACTGGAGTGGGTTGCCATTTCCTCCTCCAGGGGATCTTCCTGACCCAGGGATCAGACCCACATCTCTGGCATCTCCTGCGCTGGCAGGAAGATTCTTTGCTACTTTGCCACCTGGCCTCAGTATGCATAGGTAATAGTGGGCCAGGCCATTTTTCACAAAGTCAGGAAGCTGTTGGAAAGGAAGACTGTCTTCCATCAGAGCAAGAAACTGCCCCAACCCCTGTACCTTCATGGTTAAAACCCGTCCAGAGTATTCACTGACTTCAACTCACAGGAGAAGAGAGGAAGCTGAGGTCCATCCCCAGGCTGTGGACACACCAGGGTCGGTACCTACTCAGCCTTGCATGGTCCTCTGGTCCCCGGAGGGCAGGTTACAGTCCTCTGTGAGGGGACAGTGGCCGGAGATACCCAGTGACCCTCCCACATCACCCAGCCAGGCCGGGGCAGTGACACAGTTGTGGGCCCTAGCTCTGACCACCCGCTTTTTCAGCTCACCAGCTTGATTTCTACCAGACCAATTCCTGGGTATCACAGTCAGAGAGAAGATTCCCAGCCCAAGTCAGCTGGAGACATTCTGTCTTGTTGCTGGAAAGGAAACTGCAGTAGAATTGTCTCTGAATGATCCCCTCCTAGCATGGCAACAATGCTTGCACTCCTGGGGACAGAAGAGGCAGGCAGCCCAAGGACCCTGCGAAAGTCCATCGATTGCTTCTGGCCATGAGGAATCCCTGCCTTGGAGATGCCCAGATTGACGGAAAGATGGATGTGTCTTCATATGCAAATACCATACCTGTACCCACGTGTGTATTTCCTGGATCCTACCTCAAGCAACTCCCATACCAGGGGCCAAGCTGAGAAGGGAATCTGGGGTGCCCAAGCAGAAAGGGGGTTGTCAAGCTGGAACCCCAGAGATGTGGGTCTGTTGTTGTTGTTTTTTAATATGACTCTGTGGCATATGAGATCTCAGTTTCCTGACCAGGGATCAAGCCCACAATCCCTGCACTGGCAGCTTAAGTTCTTAACCACTGGACCAGCAGGGAAATCCCTGAGATGTGGGTCTTTATATGGGATTATATTAAAGAGTGAGCTTCCCAGGTGGCTCAGTGATAAAGAATTCACCTACCAATGCAGGAGAAGCAGGTTTACTTCCGGGGTCAGGAAGATCCCCTGGAGAAGAAAATGGCAACCCTCTCCAGTATGATTGCCTATGAAATCCCATGGACAGAGGAGCCTGGTGGGCTACATACAGTCTGTGAGTCACAAAGAGTCGGTCACGACTCAGCGACTAAACAAAGACAATAACAAATGAAATTAAAGAGCATCAATAAACTGCCTAACGCAGGGCATATGGGAGCTGATCCACTAACATGCATTTTGCCTCTTCCGTCCCCAGTGGGAATCAGCCCCAGGAATCTGGTCACATTGTGCTGGGTCTCGTGGGGCCGCCGCAGCAGGCCAGCTGTGCTCAGATGCTCAGGATGCACCTCCAAACCATTTTGCCCTAAACCCTGCAAAGAGGCTTTGTGTGGAGAGAAGCCTCCAAGGGGAACTGTTAATGAGCAGGGGGCGGGGAGGGTTCACTTAGCTGGGGAGGCCCCCCTGATAATGCCAGGAGGTGCTGAAAGCCCCCTCGGTCTGTTGGTGGTCCGGGGTCACTCCCGCCCCTCGGACTGCAGAGAACAGAGCAGCACCTTTGGCTGATTGTCTACCTTCCAGGGGCTTCTCCCCTCCCATCTGGGGATTTGGGGAGGGGAGGGACACAGCGGGGGTTGCTAATTGGTATCTTCCCCGAAACCCTCTGATTAAGTTTGGGGATTACACTAAAGAGGTGAGGAGGTAAAACCCAAAATAAACACAAGTGCCCTTCCTTAAGCGCATTCTTGCCAACAAGTTAAATAATCCAGCCCCTGGAGCCTGTTCCTAAAAGATTTAAATATTTACTAATTCAGGGGAAGAGGGGGGCATTGGGAAGCGTAGTAGATTTCTACCGATTCTGACTTCTTCTGACATCTTTTAAAGGCTTCGTTTCTACGCTGTTTGATTCTCTTTGACGATTGTCAAGTTAAGTTTACTAAAAACTGGAGAAGACTTTGTTCCGGGGTGGGAGGGGAAGGGGGGGCTGCTGGATTAGAAACATGAGTCGTCCCCAGCTTGTCCATCCGCCCTGGCATTGTTTTATTCCTGCGTTTCTGAAAGGCTCCGAGTAATCAATTCCAGAGGACGGGCTGGGGGAGCCTTGGCAAAGGGGCCTCCTTCTTGGCTATCACTTCGAATATTTTATGCAGCTAATAGAGCTGCGATGGGGCCCCAAATGTGGGCACTCAGAAACCGACAGGTCCCATCGGAATGTATGTTTGGATGTGTGTCAGCCGCCCCCCGAGAGCAGATCTCTGGGGGCCCTTGAGCAAGGCATGAACGTTCAGGTTTCTAAGCCAGCAGTTTTGCAGGAATTTTCATGCCTTGAAGGAAGAAAAAGTCTTGAAAGCATAGTCTACATTTGTTGGGCACTTACTGTGTGCCCAGCACTGCATTAAGTACTCACATTCACTCTATCATTTAATTCTGATGTCAAACTGCCTAGGGAGGGAGGAGTTATCATTCCCATTTCACAGATGAGAAAGCTGAGGCTCACAGGGCTGAGGCTCAAGGGCTTGCCCAGAGGCAGTAAGTGGCAGGCAAGCACCGCCCTTGCTCCATCTGTGTCTGCATCCCCCAGTCACTGAGCCAGGCCTCGGAGAAAACACAGAGGTGAAGTTTGCAAAGGCAAAGACGGAGTCCCAGAATGATGGTAGCCTGGGCCATATCCCCATCACACACCCCCACGCCAGGCAGTCAGTTTGTCTCCATTTGCTCTCTGCCAGCGACAAGCATCTCATCTCTCCCTAAGGCAGGCATCCATCTGACGGCAGCTCTGGCTGATGGGACAGTCTGAGACCTGAGTCTGCTAGGTTCTCCTGGCCTCAGAGGAAGCGCAGCTCCTACCCTCACCCCCATAGGCCCACAGAAAAGCACATCTGCCTCCATCCTGCAAAAATAAAAAGATAGTCCCTAGGCCTCCCCAAGACCACCTCATCTCATTTTGTATTTTTTCCTTCTATCCCATAACAGCATGCTTTTTGGTGTCACTCATCTGAAAATCACTGTTGGGGGAGTCCTAAGAATGTTCTTCCCTCCTCACCAGTGCCCATGGGAATCTAAGAGTCTAGATACGACTGGGGGCGTCCTGGGTATGTTTGCCCTGGACCCAAGAGAGGAAGCCCAGACTCTTAGCTATTGCTTTGCTACTTACCCTCCAGGACCCTGGACTAGTTAGAAGTGAAGTTACTTAGTCGTGTGTGACTCTTTGCAATTCCATTGGCTATAGCTTACCAGGCTCCTCCGTTCATGGAATTCTCCAGGCAAGAGTACTGGAGTGGCTTGCCATTTCCTTCTCCAGGGGATCTTCTGGACCTGGGAATTGAACCTGGGTCCCCCACATGGCAGGCAGATGCTTTACCTTCCAAGCCACCAGGGAAGCCCACCTTCTAAGGAACTCTCTAAAATGGCATTTGTGTCCCTTCTCACGGGACCATGGTGAAGGTCAAATAAAAGAAGATGGGAGTGACCGAGGGCTGCACAGACGTTGTAAGGTTGTCGGCATCAACATGCATGTGTGGATGCTTGGGGTTCCCATGACCACCGGGGAAGCGGGACAGGGTGACGCTTTGCTTGTTCAGGTTGGTCCAATGGACGTCATAGTGTAAAGTGATACATACACTTCCCTCTGCAAAGCCAGGAAGTAATCGCAGGTTAGATAGATGAACTTGACTAGCAGCTCTGGGACCCTCGTAAATTCACTTTGTCTTTCTGAGACTTGTTTCCTCATCCTTATAAAGGGTGAGTACCACCACCTTGAAGCCTTGTGAGACCAATACCCAGGAGAAAGCCAGTGTCTGGCATCCAGTAGGTACAAGATAGATCAGATCATCATTGCTGGCTGTCTTCATCCCTCTCTTGGGCTTTCCTGGTGGCGCAGCAGTAAAGAATGTGCCTGCAAGGCAGGAGCCACAGGTGATGTAGGCTCCATCCCTGGGTTAGGAAGATCCCCTAGAGGAGGGCATCGTAACCCACTCCAGTATTCCTGCCTAGAGAATCCTATGGACTGAGGAACCTGGCAGGCTCTCGATCCACAGGGTGCAAAGAGTCAGATGCAACTAAAGCGACTTAGCACGCATCACACATTTGAAGATGAAAGCATTGCAGCTTCTGTGATGTCAAATTCAACTGATTTTGTTTTATTAACATCTAGCAAAGAGGTGAGAAGTGGCCTTGCAGAAACACCGTAATCAGAGCACTGTGGTCTTGTAAACGGGAGGCCATGCATGCGTCATTCAGCTCTTTGTGGACATAATTGTTTTCCAAGTGGCTTGCTCCTCAGGTAACCTGATGTTGACGGCAATAATGCAATTTTCATATCGAAATGTTGTTCTAGAGGGAGGGTGTCTATTTCACTTAGGCTCGTTGAAACCCAATCTACAGGAAAGGACGTTATAACAGAATTGGAGGTTAAATTTCATTTGCTGATTTAATAAAAACTAACAGGATGGATTTGGGGATATTTCATTAATCTTTCTTTCCTTTCAGTGCAAAGGAAATTAAGTTCACTCTAGTTCAAACTTTGTTTCACTCTTATACAATAGGCTGCCAATGTCCACTTTCTCTCTGGCAAGTTAAAACCTAATTAGTCACAGAAAATTCTTCCCTGACCCTGTCACCGGGAGCAGGCGAGGAGTCGCATGCTTGCACGCGCGTGCTCATGTGTGCGCGCTCACACACACACACACACACACACACACACACACACACCTTTGCTGGGTCCTGTTTTAATTGTCAGTGGTGATTAAGGCCTGTGATGACACCTCTAAAAACGTCTTGACGGCACATGAGTTTTGCAGAGGCTCCTCGTCACAGCTGCGTTAGGTGATGGTTAGACTTCCCTAAGTGTGTCTGTGTCCTTTACGGGATGGGTTGGGATCGTTTAGGGATGGAAAAAGAATATCTTTTCAGTTACAGGCACCCTACTCTACGGCATGATACTTTTACAAGTGACCTCTGTATTTTTACTCTGCTGAGTAATTTCAGGGGGAAATACGTTAACCAGGAAAGGGTCCTAGGCGTGAGGTCCAGGGAGCTCTCCCTGGATCCCCAGCTCTGTGGATTGTGAGCTGTGTGATTTGGGATAAGTGACTTAGCCTCTCTGAGCCTGGACTTTCTCTTCTGGAAAATGGGAATAAGTAATCCCTGGTCCACCTGCCACAGAGAGAGATTTGAGGATCAAATATGTGGCCCTTTAGGGTTCAGACCAGTGGGCCACCCCTCAGAACTGTCCACACGGGTCAGCCCAGAGCCCCGTTTTTGTCTCCGTCACGCAGTTCTATACACAGTGTTGGCTGCTGTTGGCTGCCTCCCCCCCAACCCTCACATGTGAGCCCAGGAACTCTGGTGGGAACGCTGTACCCCACTTGTACCCAGCACTTGGTCCCAAGGCTGGGACACGGGACATCCCAGTAGGTGTTTCATGCATGAGCAGACGTGTGCCCAGGAACAAGCTTTTAATCTACGATGTGTTGAGATGACATCATAGTCCCCGGGGCATCACCATAAAAATGGGATGCATTAATGGCAGATTCGAATCCTGGCACTTCTTGGTTATCTGGAATTGGCAGGCTTGAGGGCCCTTGGAGCTTTCTAGATGCAACAAGGGCTCAGAGCTTTCAAATCTCTGCTCTGAAGGTAGATGATATTCCTTGAATTTACAAAGATTCCAGGATAGAAACTGGTGCTGATTGAGAGGGTGGCTGGAGTTTCTTGTGTGTGAAAGTAACGTAGAAAGCACCCCATACGTGGATGTTTGCAGTTCCATTGTGAGCAGAGGGCAGGGGAGGACACAGGCCTGTGGAACGGCTTCTGGGCTGGTATCAGCTTTCCTGAAGGAAGCACAGCGACAAGAAAAGACAAGTCCAGGCTGAACTCCTGGCTTGTTTCCCATTGTGAACAGTGTGGTCTGGGTGGGTTACTTAATCCTCTTAAGCCTCAGTTTCCTCATCTGTAAATTGGGATCAATGATGTCAGTTTCAGGGAGCTGCAAGGGGATCACATGAGAAGCTGTAAGAAGCACGTTCAGTTTCTCAAAGCAGGTCATCAGAAGCCTCTTTCTGCCACACAAATTTGCTAAACCCGGTTGCCCAACGGGAGTTCTGGTCCAAATGGTCTGCTGGGTCACTGGACTGGGCTCCTTCCAGCCTCATCCCTGCCACTCATTCCCAGAGGTCACTCCATCAGCCACTCCACCCTATAATGTGGAGAACCGTCACCCCTGTAATATTCTGCATCCTCACTTCTTTGCTTTGAAGAGTTTCCATCCTGCCTCCTGCATTGAAAGGAATAGAGCTTGTAGCCAAAGCATCAGAGGTGAGCAGAAGACACAAGGGCCTCAGGGAGCAGTCAGGGACTTTTCTCCTCATTTGAAAAGTGGGCCTGAATGTGCTTGCTGCCTGCAGGGTCACACTGGAGGACGCAAGTGGACTAACACAGGTGAAAGTACTTTAAAACGATGCTGCACAAGGCAATAAGAGGCTCCGTTCCTTCTGGGCGCCTGCAAGGCTAGGTTAGTATGGGGGGAAGGGCAGAGAGTGGTCAGTGAATAAATGATGAGTATTGGGTGGGTCAAAAATTTCATTCGGGTTTTTCCATAAGATCGTAAAGAAAAACCCCAACGAACTTTTAGGCTAACCCCATAATACAATGGGCTTTCCTGATAACTCAGTTGGTAAAGAGTCTGCCTGCAATGCAGGAGACCCCTGTTTGATTCCTGGGTTGGGAAGATCCCTTGGAGAAGGCAAAGGCTACCCACTCCAGCATTCTGGCCTGGAGAATTCCATGGACTGTATAGTCCACGGGGTCACAAAGAGTTGAACATGACTGAGCAACTTTCACTTTCATAATACAATATGGTGACTATTCCTAAGCACTTATTATAGGCCAGGCGCTGGGCTGTGTCCTTCATTGCAGCAAATCCCCGTATGAGGGAGGTACTGGTATTACTAGCTCCGTTTTACATATCAGAAAGCTGAGGCTCAGAGGTCACATGGGCTTGGAGCCTACAAAGCTCTGAACCACTTCACCAGTGGGCTCATCAGTTAGCAAAGAATAGAAAATATACTGTCATACTTGGATTTGATCATAATGCAAATTCATGTATTCTTTCATCTAACCTTAGCCCCCTCCCACCTCTGCCCCTGTCATCCACTGTCTATCACTTCACCTGTTTTATTGCCTTCAGAACACTTACAAATGAAATAATCTTCTTCTCTGGTCAGGATTTGTGTTTCCTGTTACCGCCTGTCTCTTCCCTCCACGGTGTGAGCTCCTGGGGGCCAAGGTGCTCCTCCAGGCGTGTGTGGACCCCAGCAACCCATCCTCTGCACTGGAGTTCCTGTGCACTGGAGGACTTCAGGCCCCTGCTGGGCCTAAAGCATTGGCCAGTTTTTCTTGTAAACACCCCGTGGAGGTCACAGAGCCCCCCAAAGATGGTTAGCATTCAGACCCCCACCCTCAAGCAGCTGCAGCCCAACCCAGCCTTTCCCTCCAGCCACCCCCCTCCCCACATCCCCTTTTCTGGATAGGGAGCCTCTTTACTTGTCACTGAAACTGGGGACGATGAAATTCCCCTCTTTCCTTCTATCCATGTTGAGCGTGTGACTTTTGATTTCCTGTTTGTCCAATTCAGCCCCTTCTGCTGGGACTCCTGAGGGTCCTTGAGTAGAGGCTTTTGCCACAATACCCTCTTCTCACTATGCTGCCTCTGATTCATCTGACATGTAGCTTCTTCCAGGAAGTCCTCCAGAATGCCCCTCCATTCTGAGTCCATCCTGGTGTTTGTAACACACATGCTGTAATGTACATGCTACAGTTAGCTGGAGGGATGGCGTCCTGGAAGGAGAGCCTTTGGAGGGCGGGAACTCCTCTTAGTCCAGGCCTTGTGGGAAAGTGTGCAACCCACCTTTGCTTAGTGAATAAATAAATGAATGCATCTTGTTGGGGTTCTAACAGAACACAGGCAAGGCCCCCTGGAGCTCACCTGTGCACCCTTTTAGCAGGGCTGGGGCAGGAGCCCCAATCCATGGCTGTCACCTTCACACTCGCCATCAGACTCAAAACCCAGTTCTGGGGTGGGAGGCACTCTCCTGGGACACAAGATGGCATCGCTTGACCGGTTGTCCTGCTGACAGTGCTCATCGGGGAACTGCCTCCCTAAAACACAGTCGGGGTGAATTCAAGCCCCTGTGAAGACTTGGCAAGCAGGGGGATGGCTTGCCCATGTCCACCGAAGGACACGCTGCTGCAGAAGGTATTAGCATTCCAGCCACTCTCCAGATTTGATTATAGCTGATAACAATCACGGGGGGGAACTGCTCTGCCAACGATAGCAATGCCAGAAGCAGCCTAATTCGATAGCCGACTGCTCGGGCCTTGTTTATACATCTCAGGTGCTGTCGAGGGCCCTGGGAAGGCAGGGCATTTGGGTCCACAAGACAGATGCTGCTTTTATTAAAGAGCAGACAGACGGGACCTGGAACCATGGGGAGAGGGTCCCTATCCTGTCCGCACATTCCTGGCAGGCTGCCTGGGAAGGCCACCTTCTGCCCAGGGACAGCCATGTTCTCCTGGTCTCTTGCTTTCATTTTTGGGAGGGTCACCCACCTGAATGGCCCACCCTCTCCACGGCCTCCCACCGAGACCAGTCAGCCCACTCACTCTGTTCGCAGCCAGGAAGGTGGGGAGGGTAACAGGGCACTCACTTGGCTTTCCCTCCATCTCTCAGGCGGAGGCTCAGCCAAAGTCACATGGCTCGTCTATGGAGCTTCAGGCTGTTGGATAGCCAAGCAGTTGGGGCCTATTGTTCCCTACCTACTGGCACCACCAATATCAGGGGTTCTCAGTTCCAATAGAGAAAGGGAACGTGTTAGTCACTCAGTGGTGTCTGACTCTTTGCAACCCCGTGGACTGTAGCCCACCAGGCTCCTCTGTCCATGGAATTCTCCAGGCCAGAATACTAGAGTGAGTAGACATTTCCTCCTCCAGGGGATCTTCCCAATCCAGGGATCGAACCTGGGTCTCCTGCATTGCAGGCAGATTCTTTACCATCTGAGCCACGAGAGAAAAACCCAATAGGTAGGTGGCAAATGCCCAACTAGGGCATCCCTTCTTCTCCCTGTGTGTGTCTGTCTGTGTCCTGATCTCCTCTTCTAATACAAGCCCCCAGTCGTATTGGGTCAGGACTCACCTAACGACCTCGTTTTAACTTAATCTCATCTTTAGAGACCCTACCTGCACACAGTCACAGTCTAAGGCACTGGGGTTGGAATTTCAATGTTTGGATATGGGGGGGCGGGGGGCACACAATTTAGCCCATAACAGCCTTGGAGCACAAGCACACACGAGAAGGGTGCCTGGATTCAGAGTCAGGAGGCTTGAGTTCCAGACCTAGCCTTGGTCTCTGGAAGCCCTGTGGTTGAAGTCATTTCACACCTAAGGGCCTCCATTTTCCTGTCTGTGAAATGGCCATAATAATCCCATCCTGCCTCTCTCAGAGAATTGTGGGAGAATCCAAAGATGTGAAGGATGCAAAAGTGCTTTAGAAACTGTCAGGCACTGTCTTTGTGCAAGAAGGTGGCAAGAAAGTCTCCCTCGGGATGTGCCGAGAGGGACCGAGTGCGGGCCCTGTGTGCAATGTCCAACATGGGGGCTGCGTGGACCTGGAGGAAAGGGTACCATTCTCCAATGCACGTGGAGGTTCTGGAAGGTTCCGAAGGGCCAGCGGAGACCTAGCTGGGGGTGGGGAGGAAGCGGAGATGATTCTCTCCAGGAGAAATAGAGCATAGCCTTCAAATCCCACCGAGTCCTCGTCCACCCGACCTAGGCTCTTCTCCCTCATCGGCACGTTCCACTTCTCTGGCTGCTGCAGGAATTACCTCTCCTTTGGGCCAAAGACCAAAAAAAAAAAAAAAAAAGTGTGGACTTGTTTCCAGGATTATTAAATTACATCCAGCGTATTCTTTCCGAGTGCGTCCTGTCTTAGTGGGGTTTAGAGCTGTGTTCGGGCCAGGCAAGCTCCAGTTACCTCTAATGAGGATAATGGTCAGAAGGCTTAACGGTAATTCTCCACTGATTCTCTCGTGCCTTGCAGCGCCTGTGCTGGCCAGTCCGGGAGCGCTTACCTTGGTCTGCTCGGGGCCAGGGCCTCCGTCTGCTCCGCTTTGGAGCGGCCCAGTGCTCTCAGGACGGGATTAGACACCAGCGTACACCCCTGTGGGGGAGAAGGAACGTTAGAGCAAGAAATAAAGACCCCCAAGAAAAAAAACAGGCAGCTAATTCCATCCTGTCAGCGGTGGATATTAAGACTACTCGCCAGCGAGGCCTGCCATGCGTAAGCCACAAAGACACTACTGTTGAGCTTTAATTTAATTTTCAGAGAGGGGAGCGGAGCCCCCAGCACCCTGGGAATGAGGTGCCGGGGGCTTTCTTTCCAGTGGGCAGATCTGGAGTTTTCCTGAGGCCTTGCCACGTGAGGGCCCCTACCATGGATGGAACGCCTGCTCTGGGCCTGCCTTTCCACAGTCTGCGACCATCAGAGAGCTTGGATGGAATTATCTCCATTTCGTGGATGAGGACACGGAGGTTCAGAGAGGCTGTGTGATTTTGGTGCGGTGGCCCAGCACGGAGGTGGCAGAATAGGGGCTCAAGCCCTGGTCTTTCTGACGCCACAGGCCTTTCCTACTCTGAGGCTGCTATTGGTTCCGTTCTCGGCCGCCACCCAAGCCTCGGGGTCTGGGGACGAAGAGGTCACTCTGTGGCTTGGTCTCCTTTGGCAGCTCTCTCTGGTCCAGTGGGCACTGTTTCTCAGAGGTTAAATGAAGAACCAATCTCCCCCTGTTCCCCAACCATCCCCTCTTTATGCTTCACTCTCCGGAGGGCTGTTGCCCCCTGCCAATTCCTTTTTATTTCTTGCACTTAACAAGCATGGCTTCTTACCTGGCCCTGGACTTCATGGTTTTTGCAGGGTTAGCTATATTTCATGCCCATTTTACAGGCAGGGAGTGGCGAGGCCAGGCATCCAAGCCTCTGTGAGCTGCCTTCCTTCTTCTGATGTCCACAGGTCCTGCTGGGGGAAAGGCGCTATTGCTCACAGGAAGGAAAGTCAGGAAAGCGTGCAGGAAGAAGGAGAGGTAGACAAAGGCCTGTTAACAGCCTCTCAGGCTGGGCAGAGGCCATGTCAAATTTTCTAAGTTGGCCGGCGTTGCTGGTAGTTAATGACTTGTGGCCAGCTGTCCCGAGAGGCCAGCTGAAGTGTCCACGAGCCCCGCCCCTGGGATGGGGAGGTCAAAGGGTCAGGGGAGGCGAGGGGCCTGGGAGAAATGGGACGTCAGGCAGGAATCGTGAGGATTTCAGTGAGGATTTCAGACAGGCCTGGATTTAAGACCTAGCTCAGCCATCAAGTTGCTGGGTGACCCTGTGCATTTTTCTTACTTGTTTCGGGGTCCCAGTTTCTTCTTTTTCTACACACACACACACACACACACACATCACCACCACCACTCTCGAGGTGACAAAGGCAGGGGTCCCCAACCTCCGGACTGTGGACCGGTACTTCCTGTCAGATCAGCAGCAGCATTAGATTAAAGTGCACAATAAATGGAATGTGCTTGAATCACCCCCAGACCATGCACCCCCCAGCTCCACACCACGATTCATTGAAAAATTGTCCACCATGAAATTTGTCCCTGGTGCCAAAAAAGGTTGAGGACTGCTGACACGGGGTGTTGAGAGCTAAGGGCATAGCTTTCACATTTTACTCTCTTGACAAGGATGTGGCCTTTTGAAAGCACCTCACACACGCCCTTACTTTTACAGTTTCCAAAGACCTTTTCCATTCATAACAGGAAACAGGAGTCCCCCAGTCCTCAGATGAGGAAGCTGAAGTGCAGAAGAAAGAGACTTCTGCATATGCTTCAGGCCGGAGGGAACTTTTTAGAACAGTCATCTCCTGGGGACAGTCTCCTATTTCAAGGACCTGCCACTACCCTCAGGGTCCAGAAAAAGTGTTCGTACACGAGTGTGTGATTGTATGTGTGCACGTGTGTGGATGTGTCAATGTGTATACACAGGCCTTCATATGTACGTGTGCACCCACACATGGTAATGTGTGCATACATATCCAACTTTGTGTACACGTGTGTGTGTGTGCGCCTGTGTGTAAAATCTGGACCCCCAACACCTCTCTCCCCTTGCCCCACACTCACATCAACCAAAGCCATCTCATTGAGCTACAGGTAAGTTCCTTACTACTCCACACTCTTGGCTGCCTTCCTAATGGCATCACAGTGAAGAGCACCGATGCCAGAGCCAGACTGCCAGGGTTCAAATCCTGTCATGTGTCCTTCCGAGGCCTCTATTTACTCATCTCTAAAATGGGCTTCCTAGCACCTGGTTGATGACATTTACATATATTATTTGCAAAGTGTTTAAAGCAGTGCTTGAGACACTGCAAGCACTATGTGAGTGTTAAGTAAATCACTGGACTGGTGCCTCTTCTGTGTGTCCTTGAACAGTGGAGCAAATCTCCCTGTCCTGGGAGCATCCATTCCCATAGACTGTGAGATCTGCTGTCTTTGAAGCCTCAGCCCCCCAGCTTTGTGGACCCAGAACCTCTGAGCATTCAGGAGGCTCCCTCCTGGGCCTAGCCAGGCTCGGCTCCAAGGGCTGTCTCTTCAAGGCAGCCTGCTGTGTGTAAATCTCTCTGGAGGGCAATAAAATTAATAGCCGTGCTAGTTAAGCCTGTGAACAGAGAAACTTTAGGCCGGAGCTATCCAATTAATTCCTCCTCCACGTAAAATTGTTTCTGATTTTTATTGTAAACTTCTCAGGGCCTCCCGTCTGAAAGCTTGACCACAGTAACTCCAAAGCTCCATGCTGGAAGGATACAGAGCTTGGCGATGCTGCCCTTAATGCTGGCCGACCTGGTGAAGCTGCTTGTGCGGCTCCCAGGCCTTGTGCCCGTCCCCAAGCCAGGAGGTCCCCACAGGCAGCTGATGGTTGGCAGCACTGGCGGCATCTGCCCTGGGGAGGGCCAAGGAGGGAAGGATGAGATCTAGCCCCACCCAGTTACCAGGTCCCCAGAGCAGGTTTGGCTTTGCCTGGTAAACATTGGGTGGCCTTACAGGTAAGGCCCAGGGACTTCAGTTTCTCTTTGGAAGCCCAAGGGCAGAGATGGACTGGAGCCGGCAGGCCACTGGATCCTGGGAACCAATTCCAAGAATTTTATGAGCAAGGTGTTAAACAGAGTCACCGTCAAAAATTAAATTATGTAAGTGCGCTTTGCTCAGTCCCTAAGTTGTGTCCTACTCTTTGCCACCCCATGGACTGTAGCCCGCCAGGCTTCTCTGTCCATGGATTTCCCCAGGCGAGAATACAAGAATACTGGAGTGGGTTGCCATGCCCTCCTCCAAGGGATCTTTCTGACCCAGGGATTGAACCGGCGACTCCTGCATCTCCTGCATTGGCAGGCAGATTCTGTACCACTGAGCCACCTGGGAAGCCCTGAGTTACAATGAAATAACTTGTATTAAAAACAAAGGTAGCAATTAAACTACTCTGCATGATACTGTGATGATGAACGCATGTCATACAACTGTCCAAACCCACATGATGTACATCAGGAGCAAATGCCAGTGTAAACAGTGGACACTGGGTGATGATGACCTGTCAGTGCAGGTTCATTGACTGTAACAAATGCATCACTCGGGGTGGGAGGGGAGGCTGATAGTGGGGGAGTCTTGGGGGCAGGGAGGACGGGGGGGGGGAGCGTATATGGGAACTCTTTGTACTTTCTGCTCAATTTTTCTGTGAACCTAAAACTGCTCTAAAAACAAATTTTGTGAATTAAGAAAAGCAATAGTAAGTAGCCAAAATTCATCATTTCCTGATTCTTTTACTAGATTTTTGCTATTATCTAATGGAAGTATGGGCTTCCCTGGTGGCTCAGTATTAAAGAATCTGCCTGCCAATGCAAGAGACACGAGTTGAATCCCTGGGTCAGGAAGACACCCCTAGAGAAGGAAATGGCAACCCACTCCAGTATTCTTGCCTGGGAAATCCCATGGACAGAGGAGTCTGGTGGGCTACAGTCCATGGGGTCACAAAAGAGTTGGACTTGAATTAGCGACTAAATAACAAAATGGGAGTATAGGTAACAATAGGCCACCTCCATCTTCCTAACTCTACATTCCTGTGACAAATGACATTGATTTGAGAGCTTGAAACCAGCCATAATGGGAATATTTATGCTGTGGAAATGGACAATTGCCACACCCCAGAGCTTAATTTATGTTTTCGTGGTGATTGTTTAAACTTGAGAAAGTACACAGAATAAACTTAAAATGTGTCATGTCTATAGCTGTTATGTTATAAAATAGCTCCCCAAACCGAGGACCTCTTCTCCGAGCCTTTGAAAACCATCATCTGAGTCAGAAGAGAAGTTGCTCATGTCAGTAGTGAACTAACGAAGTCTTGATCATTTCGCTTTTGTTAACATAAATGGAAATATCAACCAACATTCCTGTGAGAAGTGCCCTCATTCTGTGATTGCACCTGTAGGTTGGCTGTGGATATGTGAGTTCAAGAACGATCAATGAAGGCATTCTTTGAGAATCAACTGGCCATGTGGAATTTACAATAAGCAGTATTGTGTATTTTATTAACTGCTTGCTATACATCTTTCATGTGAGTAAAATTTATAATAAATGTTCACTTGCAAAGGCTGTTTGGCTTCCCTCTTTGTTCCTTAAGATAAAAGGTGAAGGGAGTATAGCATGTGCTTCAAAACCAAAGGGATAAATAATAACTGCTGTTTATTGGGGGATTTCTAGATGCCTGCTCCATCCCAGACATTTCCCCCATTCAACCTTCACAATCATCTCTGGGAGGTATCTTGGTTTGGATCCTCTTGGAAGTGGACCCTGGAAAAAGAATGCAGGTTATTTGTCAGTGAAGGGATCCCAGGAAATGCCAATAGGGAAGCAGGGAAGGGAGGCCGGGAAGGGAAGGCCGCCAGCCTATCAGATGTTAGCGAGGCAGTTACCATGGGGACAGTTGGAGCTGGGTCCTGCTGGGAGCTCTGGGATCCAGGGCAGGCTTGCACTCAGGACACTTCCAATGAGGGAGAGGGGACCTGGGCTTTGGATACATCAACTTCTGGATGTCATTGGTTGGTGGCTACTCTGGGACAGCAGTCAATTATATTTGGGGGGGGCTCTCATATTACAACATGGCACCCCCATTTTATTCTGTGAGAACAAAGATAACTTCATCTCCCTCTGAAAAAGAGATAAGAAAAACAGCCTAAACTGTCTTCAGTGGAAAACTTAGAAGTCTATGGAGCAGGGGACAGGGCTCCTACGTTCTTTCTATGACTCTGTCTCTCTGTCTCCAGACTCTTTCCTCTCTTCTCCCAGTGTTCTTAGAAGCTCTGCCTCTGTGGTGGTGACGGGTTTGTCCCAGATCCAGCCTGACACCCTCTTGATTCAAGTCCAGTAAGAAAGAGAGGAAGGCTCTTCCCAGGCACTCAGGCAAAGTTAGGGATGTTCTCTGCTTAGGGATGACTGACCAGGCTCAGGTCACCTGCCCACCTCCCTCGACCAACTGCTGGGGCCAGTGGAGGGTGATGCTTTGACTGGCCAGACTTACCTCTTGTGTTCTGTCTCGAGGATCCCATAATGCAACAGGAAGAGGGACAGGTCCCCACCCAGCCACCTTGAGACCAACCTTGACAATAGATAGGTGACTTGCATCCATACATTTTATGAATTCCACAGCATTGATCCATAAAGGATTCTGAAGACATTAAAAAGGCTGGTGGACTGATCACTGGTGAAAACATACAAAATATTATCTGTATGTTATCTGTATGTCTGCATCTGATATCTAATTAGTGAAAATGGCAGTATACAGCCCAGCACCTACACTGAATCATCCTGCTTGCTTGTTTCTCTTCATGTAGAGTGCCTTCTTGTTGTTCAGTCACTCAGTTGAATCCTACTTTTTGTGACCCCTTGAACTGTAGCCCACCCGGCTCCTCTGTCCATGGGATCTCCCAGGCAAGAATACTGGAGTGGGTTGCCATTTCCTTCTCCAGGAGATCTTCCCGACCCAGGGATCAAACCCGGGTCTCCTGCATTGCAGACAGACTCTTTACCGTCTGAGCCACCAGGGAGCCCTTTTGTTATAATACCAGCACTTCTCAAACTTCTGAGCTGTGAGTAAGACAGACCCACTTCTAACCTCACAGAATTTGCAGTCTAGCGCACAGCTTTTCAGATTATGAATGAGCACCTGGGACCTTGTTAAGATGCAGATTCTGAAAGGAACCCTCTGACAGTGTTGGCGGGAGTGCTAATTGGTGCAGCCACTATGGAGAACACTACGGAGTGTGTTAGTCACTCAGTCATGTCTGATTCTTTGCGACCCCATGGACTGTAGCCCACCAGGCTCCTCTGTCCGTGGAATTCTCCAGGCCAGAATACTGGAGTGGGTTGCCATTCCCTTCTCCAGGGGATCTTCCCAAGCCAAGGATCGAACTTGGGTCTCCGGCATTGCAGGCGGACTCTTTACCCATCTGAGCCACCAGAATTTCTTAAAAAACTGAAAATGGAAACACCATATGATCCAGCAATCCCACTCCTGGGCATATATCCAGAGAAAACTCTAATTCGAAAAGATACATGCACTCCTATGTTCATAGCAGCACCATTTATAATAATCAAGACATGGGAACAAACTAAATGTCTATTGACAGATGAATGGATAAAGAAGATGTGATACATATATACAATGGAATATTACTCAACCATGAAAAAGAATGAAACAATGCCATTTGCAGCAACATGGTCGGACCCGGACATTATCATAGCAAGTGAAGTTAAGTCAGGCAGAGAGAGACAAATATCACATGATATTGCTTATATGTGGAATCTGAAAAAGTAATACAAGTGAACTAATTTACAAAACAGAAACACATTCAGAGACTTTGAGAACAAAACTATGGTTACCACTGGGGAAGTGTTGGGGGGGGGTAGAAAAGACTGGGAGTGTAGGGAATGACAAGTACACACTACTATATTTAAAACTGATAACAACAAAGATCTGCTGTGTAGCACAGGGAACTCTGCTCAATATTCTGTAATAAATGGGAAAAGAATTTGAAAAAGAACAGATACTGTATATGAATAGCTGAATCACTTTGCTGTATACTTGAAACTAACATAGCATTGTTAATCAATTATGTTCCAATATAAAATAAAATATATAGAAAAAAGAAAAGAAATTGAGATAGTAATCTAAGTCTCTTCATCATAAAAAGTCCCAGACCCAGATGGTTTTATAGGTGAGTACTACCAAACTTTCAAGATACAGAAAATTCCTATCTTATACAAGTTTTTTTTCAAAAGGAAATGAAGAACAAAAGAAACTTGAATTAGGGTTGTCAGATTATCAGTGTTATCTTGATCCCTATATTAGATGAGGGCAGTCCAAGAAAATAAAATTACAGACTCATAAAAAATGAAAATGATTCAAAAAAACTAGAATCAACAAGTTCTTGGAAATAATAAGAAAGTTCAGCAAGTTTCTAAATACACAATCACTTTTAAAATATCAAGATATTTTTCTACCTGAAAAACAAACAGAAAATATAATTAAAAAAAGAAATATACCACCCTCAAAAGCAACAAAGCCAAAAAAGTGTCTTGGAAGTAACCTAAAAAGAAAGAACATGATCTCTAAAAACAATGGTTTTACTATTTTAAAAGACTTAAAAGAAGATATCCCCAAAATGCCTATTTCATGCTTTTGATGGGGTCACTTAATATTTAAAAGATGCCAAATTTCTCTAAATCAATCTTGCTCTAAATCTGTTTGGTTTGTTGAGAGACCAAGTGAACTTATTTTGAGGAATAAAATCTGTGGATAGCAAAATCAGCTGAGAAAAGGAGGAGCAAAGAGGGTTATCTTCATCCACCAGATATTGAAGTATTATTGATAAAATTTGATCCCTAACTAGTAGTGTATGTGAGTTAAGGAGTAGGTGGATTAAAGACCTAAATGTGAAGGACAAGCCATAAGCATAATAAAGGTGGCTATAGGAGATTATCTTTGTGACGTGGAGCCAAGAAAGAACTTTCTATATAAGACCTCTAGAATACAAAGTATAGTTTGAATGAAGTATGAGAAAAGAACTGATGGATTTTGAGTA
The DNA here is from genome assembly GCF_019320065.1 of Cervus canadensis. NCBI lineage: Eukaryota > Metazoa > Chordata > Mammalia > Artiodactyla > Cervidae > Cervus > Cervus canadensis. Next base: position 10,160,656 of record NC_057402.1, read on the forward strand.
TATCAACATTATGGGTTTCCATTCAATGAAGGACAACCTAGACAAAGCTAATAGATAAATAACACACAAAGGAAGAAAATAAAATTAATTAGGGGCTGATATCCTAGAATACAGCTTCCTAGGTGGCACTAGGGGTAAAGAACCCACCAGCCAATGCAGGAGACATAAGAGATTCAGGATTGACCCCTGGGTCAGGAAGATCCCCTGGAGGAGGGCATGGCAACCCACTCCAGTATTCTTGCCTGGAGAACCCCATGGACGGAGGAGCCTAGTGGGCCAAAGTCCATAGGGTTGCAGAGTCGGACGTGACTGACGTGACTGAGCATGCACACATGCATCCGAGAATACGTATAAACTGCTATAAACCCACAAGAAACAAAAAGTAGGAATTCCAATAGAAAAAAGATCAAAGAACAAGAGCAAGTAATTTACAACCAAAGACGCTCCGGATTCTAAAAAGCATATGAAGACACACCCTTATTAGTAACACAGAGAGTTACAAATCAAATCAACAAAATGGTATCAGTTTATGTCTATCAGTTTAGGACAAATTAGAAAGCAGGATGGGAGGACATAATAGAATATCATCCTGGGGTTTCTCTGATGAAACTCAATAAAGTTAATTATATATATCCCTTCTGACCCATCAATTTTACTCCCAAGTGTTTGGTCCAGAGAGGTTCCCACACAAGACCAGATGGAAATATTTATGAAGATGTTAATCTCCTCATTGGTTAGGTCTAGGGGCTTTGCTGGCAGCTTATATACCCATCATTGGATGAATAAATAATTAAAACATGCTCAATGTATATACTTCAGAAAACCATGAGCAGTAAGGGATAGACACAGAGCAACATGGACAAAACATAAAGATATACAATTAAATTAAAAAAATAAAAATCATATCTTTAGCTTAATCATATTTGCATGCAGAAAAATTACATATACATAAAGCAAGAGCTTCCCTGAAAGCTCAGTTGGTAAAGAATCTGCCTGCAATGCAGGAGGCCTGGATTTGATCCCTGGGTTGAGAAGATCCCCTGGAGAAGGGGAAGGTTACCCACTCCAGTATTCTGGCCTGGAGAATTTTATGGTCTGTATAGTCCATGGGGTCGCAAAGAGTCGGACACGACTGAGTGACTTTCACTTTTGAAAGCAATGGAACATGTTTCACAATAATGGCAGTAAGGGGAGCAGGAATGGGCAAAAGGGGATGATACCGGCTCGTCAGTCATCAAGCAGGGACTTCTCTAATGGCCCAGTGGTTAAGACTTTGCTTTCCAATGCAGGGAGTGCGGGTTCAATCCCTGGTCAGGGAGCAAAGACCCCAAGTGCCTCGTAGCCAAAAAATAGAAACATTAAAAGAAAAACAGAAGCAATATTGTAACAAATTCAATAAAGACTTTAAAAATGGTCCATATTAAAAAAAATCATCATTCAATCAAGATGGGACACTAGCACGGGCCAGCAGTGACTTTAGCCGTGAACCAGGAGCGTGATTAACTCTGTACCTGAGGTCCCCCAACGATCAAGAGTTGGGCTTGCAAAGCTCGGGCAAGTGTACAGACACACCTACTCAGCAGCACACACACACATAGGCACACACTCGCACACAAATGTGAGATGATCGGCCCCTCCAGGCTGGCCAGTCGTGCCCAGCAGCAGTGTTGCAAGGCTCAGAGATGATATATGTAAAGGACTCAGCCCAGACCTCAGCACATAGAAGGTGCTTCTTCAATGGAGGCAGAATACCATTGATGGGAAGGCTGAGCGCGTGGCTTCTGGACATGAATAGTCAGCTCCATGCCTTCCTTATTGCGTGACTTGCAGGTTACTTAACCCTTCTGAGCCTTAGTCTCCTCATCAGTCCCCGGGAATAAAAAAAGTCCCACCTTGTAGAGTTGATGTCAGAACTGAGGTGCTATCCACAAAGTACTGAAAAACAGTGCCTGCTACATACTAAATTTCCATTAGGGGTTTGCTTTTATTTTTATTATTCTTCAAACTATTATTAAAAGAAGGAACTGGTCCTCTGTGAGTTGCCTCCAAAATTGAGAAGAGATGCTCCCATGAGTCTGGGAAATGCCGGTCATATGGTCTACAGATGGGACCGTGTGAGACAGCGGGAGAGTGAATTACCACGTCCAGGGAATTTTCTCTCATCTGTCAATCCAGAAACCCGAGGGAGATGGTCAATGCTTTCTGAAAGAGGCTCTGGCTGCATGGACGGAGGCAGGCAGATGGGGAGAAACGGGGTGGGGTGGGGGTGTAGCCCTGACTTGGCAGGTGTGCGCACCTGACTCAGGGCCAGCCCACCCCCTCCTCTTCCAGAGAATGGGGCAGAACGGCTGGGGTCTCTGCCGCAGGCCCTGGAGAAGAGCCCCGTCCCCCAACGCCGGGGGCATCCAGAGTGTCTCACCGTCATATGGGAATGATTTGGGGCTCTGGGTTGCAGGGATCTGGGGGTAGGAGCAGGCTAAGATTTCCATAAACACGAGCACCGAGCCATTTATGGGTTTTACTAGAAATTTTATTGGCGTTTGGTCGTGTTGGCATTGTATGTGCCTTCAAATGTAAATTAGATTACTGGCAGCAGATTCAATTTAGCGGTAAAAATGTAAAGGGGGCCGGATTGGGCTGAAGATGAAACAATGCAAGGACTGTTCTTGGGTCGGCAAACGGTGAAATCACCAAGCCGGCAGGAGGAGCAGAATGGAGTAGAAAGGGGCGTGACGTGAAACGGAGGGGAGGCAAGGATCACAACGCCCCCACCGGCCCCACCTGCGGGAAATCGGGTGAATTTGGTCCACGTGGTCCCGGGCGTCTCCACTTTCCTTGGAAGGTACCAGGCTCAGTGCAAAGGCCCTTGTTTTGTGCCCCGCCCCACACACACACAGCGGAAACACACTGCACAGATTTTTGAGGAAATACTGCAATTGCAAATTTGAAGACAGGTCCGCAGGTCTAGAAGCTCAAAAGGTTTAGCTGGGGAGTTAACATCACTCAGAACTGAGGTTTATTGAGCACTTACTCTGTGCCAGGCAGGTGCCAAGTAATCTTCCAAACAGTCTTAGAGAGGTGCAACTAACAGGTCCGTTTCCCAGATGAGAAAACAGAGATGGAGAGGAAGTGATTCAGCAAGCTCCTAAGTGACAGAATCAGAGTTCCAGCCCCAAACCTGTGCACCTGACCACGACATTTCGGCTCTTGAAAGAAATACAGCATCAGCAGTGCCTGCGCCTTTTTATTTTTCGCATCTGTATGGGCTAACGGAGGGTTGTATCTACGACCCAGAAGCTTCTCTGCTGGGCTCCCTCCCTTCTCTGCTCCCTCCCGCGAGGTGCCCCTCTCCTCTCCATCAGCTGGGACACCCTGTGTTTTAGTTCCTCTGGATTAATTCCAAGAGGTTGATTAGTGAATTGAATAAATGAACCCAAGCTCGTGGAGCGAGGTGGGAGAACGCACTAGGGCTCCACACCCAGGGCATTTCCCAGGGTTTGGGGTCACCAAGCTTGATGTCCTGACACCTGGTTCTTCATCAGGGAGGGCATCACCATCGCGGGCCACCCAGGCCAGACCAGGAAGTCACCTCTGCCCTTCGCTGTCTCCCCGGCCGCAGCCTCAGTTCTGTCCACTCACCGCCTTCATCCCTGTGTCCACCCCCAATGCTTCCCCCACCCAGGAACTTGTCCCTAATGGCTCAGCTGAACATCTGGGACAGGCTCCTGATGAAGAACAGCCGAACTTAGGGAGTCGGGCTGTGCAAGTGGAGGGAGCACTGGAAGGGAAGGGACCCTGGGCAAAGTCTGGGCTCCCATCAGGATGCCAAAATGTCACTTCAGGAAGTCCCTATAGGAGGAAAACATGGCATGCCCCAGGAGTGAGACTGGAAGGGCCAGCTGAGGCCAGGTCATTGTCAACTGCTCTAATGGTGGGTATGGGGGCTTGGGCTTCTTTCTGGGGGTCTGTTCAAGACCCGATGAGTCCAGAAGAGGTGAATTTTATATCGGCTTCACTTGCAATCTGATTCATTGGGTGTTAACTGAACATCTACCATGTGCCAGGCCCATTGCCAGCTCTGGGAGGAGAGCATTGAGCGAGGCAAGTAGAGGTGTCACCCTTCTTGAGCCGGAAATCTACATGAGCAGCCAGAGGAGTCCTCTCTGGGGTGAAAGAGTGCCCTAACACATGAAAATAAGGCTTATCTTTGCATAACGATTTGTATAATAATAATATACCATTTTATTATTCTGTCAGGCACTATGCTATGCTGCGTTTAGTTGCTCAGTCGTGTCTGACTCTTTGCGACCCCATGGACTGTAGCCCACCAGGTTCCTCTGTCCATGGGGATTCTCCAGGCAAGAACACTGGAGTGGGTTTTTATGCCCTTCTCCAGGGGATCTTCTCAACCCAGGGATCGAACCCAGGTCTCCCACGTTGCAGGCAGATTCTTTACTGTACTAGCCACTTAACTTCATAAGGGCCCTGCACAGTGGGTGTTATCCCCACTTCACTGAAGAAGACAGTTAGGCTCAGAGAGGTCCAGTGATGGACCCAAGTTCACCCAGGGCTGCAGAGACTCAGCCAGGAAGCTTAGGGATGTTGAAGGAGTTGCCTGTCCTTGAAACCACGGGCTTCCTGAAGGGAGGATTGGGTCTGACTGTTCTCCACCATCCTCCCAGGGCTGAACTGATAGCTGCTCTGATAATTAGGGCTGTAGCTCACCTTAAGCCAATGGAGAACCAGTACACGGGGGCTTATATAAATCATGGACCTTTATGAAGATGTGGCATGGAGACGCAGTGCCTGGAGCCCCTGTTCCCTCTAACGGTAGATTTCAGGTACAGTGGCAGGCCTGGGGGAACCGTGTCTGCAGGCAGAAATCCTTGTCAGAAATTTTCAAATACCTCCCTTTCATGACCCTCCCCTCCCTCCATAAAAGGATGACTGCTTTGTTCATGAAATGGTCGTGTCCAGAGGAGGTCTGCAGTCAGCTTGCTTTTCTGCAGCAGACCTGGGAATCCGGGCTTGGGCCCTGGCTCTGCTATAAGTGGTCATGAGACACCAGTGGAGTCGTTTTACCATCAGGGGCCTGAAGGGAAACCTGCTTGTCCCATAGAGGTCTACGGGTACAGACCTGTCTGAAAGACATGCTTGAGATGGCACCAACAGGGAAGGGAAAGTGTCCACCTGAGGACAGGACCAGATGCAGAATTTGCAGGGCCTGGGGAGAATGAAACACAGGGCTTCTGGCTCAAAAAGTTGGGGGGGGGGGTTGGCCAAAAAGTTCATTCGGGGGTTTCCATAAGGTGTTTCGAACTTTGTTCTAATGTTTTGCATCCAATATTAGCATTTCAAGACGCAGCCGCAGGGCACTCAGTGGGCTTTCCGTGTGGGGCTCTGTGTGTGGCCGTAAACCTAGCCCTGACGCAGGAGACTGTCCTCAGCGAAGCCCCGGACGCCCCTCTCGGGGGGGGGCAGTGCCCTGATTTCCAGTGGGTCAGCATTCCTCTTTGTCTCTTCTGTCTTCTGTGGAGGCTGAGTCATTCTGAAAAACCAACATTCAAAAGACAAGTAGTGGTTTCAGGCCGCGGTTGTTCAGAGAACAAAACTTTACTGGTTAAGGGAAAAATAATGTAAAGATGCAACCGCCGGAGGCAGCCTCCCCAAGACTCCCTGGGGATCAGGCAAAACCCTGGCCCGAGTCCATCTGTACGTGCTGCCTCGCTCACCAGAGCTCAGGTCCTGCGACGGGCGCTTCCTTGCCCTGTGAGCTTGGCCGAAACACTTCCCCCTCCAAGGTTGCATTCTCATGTGAAAAACTGGTCGTGAGGGTGCAGGGAGCTGGGGGTGGACCCGATCGTGGTTTCCTGCCCCAAAGTCTTCTTGCTTCTCAGGGTCTGTCCTACACTGATGTCCTTATCCGTACACCAATTTATCTAAAATTCTCCTTAAATTCATTAAAGATTTTTATTGTATCTTTTCCCCAACCGGTGCCCCACGTGGGAGTTCATGACATTTCAAGATTAAAAATGCATCCAAGAAATCCTGAATGTGACTGTGGAAAATCTGGAGAAGCCATCAGTCTGGGATTAGCCAAGTGAATTCAGGTTTTCACACAAGGCGAGACTGTGGCGCTGCCCTTGAATGAGGCAGCACAATGAGAGGCATAGAAAGATGCTGAGGATGTATGGAGGGGTGCATCAAACAGGCTTCAGTTGGTATGTACGACATCCTTCTGCTGGACGGCAGAAAACACTCATGTAACATTTAAAATGTCCACTATATATAGCTGTAAAGGAAGATGAAGATGAAACGTGAAGCTTTCTAGGCAGTGGGACTTTCTGCTCTTCATGTAAATGGTTAAAGTAAACACATATTACTTTCGTAACGACCAAAATCGATCGGTGTTTGCTGATTGTATTTAAGTTGCTCATCTCGGCTCTGATATTTCGCTCGTCTGTCTTGTGACTGGCTTTAGGAGTAGACAGTGCGGTTGCGGGTCGGGGGGGGTGCTCTCTGCCGAGAGGAGGTGGTCTGTTAAATAGCTTGATCTGGTTTATGGGGTTCCTGCACACAGCTCGGCTTGTCTGGACAGCCCCCTTGGCACTTATGGGGCACCTGCCATCACAGACGTTCAGGCCAGCCTGTGAGTTTCATGGTTGGACATGCCCCAGCCACTGGTCCCCAGGCCCCCAGCTCCGGGCGGCTCTGGGTCGGGGAGACAGCCTGGCCTCCCTACCGGGCCCTCCACCTGAAAGAGATTAGCTGGGACCACCAGAAGCCTGCAGCCCTAATCGCGGGGATTTTGTTTCTTGTTTCCTTGGACGAGCTCCTCCAGGTGTTGGGAGTGATTAGCCCGGGGCCAGGCCGCCGGTCACTGAGCCACCATTGTGTCCCCGGCCCTGCTTCCTTGCCACGTGGCCCTGGGGAATGATCCCCAATGAAAAACGGCCAGAGCAGTCCGCCGGGCACCTGGACCATTTATGGGCGGGACGTGTGAGGACAAGGAACCCACCCAGAGGGCTTGGCGGCTCCACCTCGCGCCCCCGACAGTGGGGGTCACTGATCCTGGCGCCTCGCTGGTCTCCTTTATGGGGGTGGGGTGGGGTGACACCTCCATGACGCAGGCCTGGCTCCGGGAGGCTTTCTTTCCTTCTGGCGGAGCTGGTTTCTGCCTTCCTGCCGGGATGGCCTCCGTAAATCCCCCCTGATTGCCACCGAGGATGCATGAGATGGTCCGCTGCACAGGAAGCTGGCCCGCGATCCAGCAGATAAAGAAGGATGCCTTCCACAGCATCTTGGGTTTCTCCGGCTGCCTCTTCCCTCCCTACGGATGACGCCGTTTTCCCCTAAACATGCCCTCTCCACCCCCACATCCCCACTGAGGAAGGAGTTTTCTGAGTCGTGGAAGAGACCGAGAAAACCTCAGACAGAAAAGAGAGCGGGGAGTGCGGAGGGGTGGGCAAGTCCATCCTAAGTCATCCCCCCACCCCACGCCACCCCACCCCCACCCCCATCCCCACCCCCAGGGCTCTGGGCTTATTCTAACCTCACAGTTGCAACAGGGTTTTGAGAAGCAGAAAACACAGAAAGAGAGGAAGACAAAAGGCCGGAGGAAACTCTTGTATCTGACTCCCTTCCTACCTCCGCCTCCTCTTCTTGCCAGAGCTGCTTGGAAGCCTGGGGAACCCACAAATCCTGGAGTCCTCAAACCGAGGCTCATGGGAGGTTGCTGGGGGATGAGAAACGGTTAGATGGAATAAAGATTCTTTCTGGACCGTGTTCACGGCTTCCCTCAGATTCTCAAAGGCTTGCGACTACATTAGGGTTCAGAATCGCTGACCTAGTTAAATCCCATCTTCTATATGAGGCAGAAGGGGTGACTATCTCCAAAATCATTAAGCAGGTAAGTGATAGGCCAAACAACCTGAAGTCAGGTTAGGACATCATTGGGGGTTGGCACCAGACTGGAAGCTGTGCCCTACTTAATCATAATAAAAATAGGAGCATCAGCTATGCATTGAGCACTGCTAAAACATTTTATTCTTTAATTCTGGGTGCTAAGTCTCTTCAGTTGTATCCAACTCTTTGTGACCCCTTGGGCTGTAGCCCACCAGGCTCCTCTATTCATGGCTTTCTCCAGGCAAGAATACTGGAGTGGGTTGCCATGCCCTCCTCCAGGGGAACTTCCCAACGCAGGGATCGAACCCGCATCTCTTACATCTCCTGCATTGGCAGGATCTTTACCACTAGTGCCACCTGGGAAACCCTCTTTAATTCTAGTAGTTCAAGATTATTCCTGGGTTGGGAAAATCCCCGGGAGAAGGGAAAGGCTAGCCAATCCAGTATTCTGGCCTGGAGAATTCCATGGGCTGGATAGTCCACAGGGTCGCGGAGTGGGACATGACTGAGCAACTTTCACTTTCAAGATTATTATTTTTCAGTAGCTCAGTATTATTATCCCTACATTATAGATGAGAAAACTAGGACACAGAAGAACTAATGGCTGGCCCAGAGTCACAGCTAATAAGATGCAGAGCTGGGATTCTCAGCCAGGCATCCAGCGTGCTTCCACCCACACGGTAGGTGCCCAAGTGAGGGAGCCAGAGCTGATGGTTGGGAAAAGCTTGTGCGTACTTTGGAGATTCCAAGTCCTGTTCCGTTGTTTACTTCGGGACATTTCTTCCCATATCTGAGCCTCAGTTTCCTCATCTGGAAAAAGGGTGTCTGTCAGGTTTGTTGGAAGGATGGAATAAAATGAAGTACAGTGAGTCCCCTGCATGTGAACGAATTCCATTCCCAGAGTGTGTTCACAAGTCCAATTTGTTCTTAAGTCCAACAAAGTGAATCTAGGCTAGGACACTGGAGTGGGTCGCCTCCTCCTTCTCCATGGGATCTTGCCAACCCAGAGATCGAACCCATGTCTCTCCTGCATTGGCAGGCGGATTCTCCACCACCGCACCCCCTGAGAAGCCGTTTTTTAGGCTCCGTGTTCATGTCCTAGGGCTGCTGTAACAAAGTGCCACACTTTAGGCCACCTGAACAACAGAAAGTTGTATCTCGTAGTTCTGGAAGTTTGCAGTCTGACGTCAGGTGTCGGCAGGGCCAGGCTCCCTCTGAAAGCTCCAGAGGAGAATCCTTCATGCCTCTTCCAGCTTCTAGTGGTTGCCAGCAGTCCTTGGTGTCCTTGGTTTGTGTCTACATCCCTCCAGTCTCTGCCTCTTTCATCTGTGTGTGTCTCTACTTCCCTATTTTTAAAAAATTATTTATTTGTTGGGCTTCCCTGGTGGCTCAGATGGTAAAGAATCTGCCTTCAATGCAGGAGACCTTGGTTCAATCCCTGGGTTTGGAAGATCCCCTGGAAGAGGGCATGGCAACCCACTCCAGTATTCTTTGTTTGGCTGACCCGGGCCTGAGTTGCGTCACGAGGGATCTTTGATCTTCCTGTGGCATGTGGGATGTTTAGGTGCAGTATGGAGGGAATCTAGTTCCCTGACCAGAGATCAAACCCAGGCCCTCTGCATTGGGCGCTCAGAGTCTCAGCCACTGGACCACCAGAGAAGTCTCTCTGCTTCTCTCTTACTAGCTTATGAGCCAGGCGCATGATCTGACTGCAGTTTGTTTGCAGTAGCCTCGCCCGTTGGCAGGGAGAGGTTGACTCAGAGTCCACTCCTGTCCCTTCCTGGCTGAAGCCACTCAAAAGGGAAGGGCATACCTGGCGGAGGGAGCAGCAGAAGCAAAGGCAGGAAAGTGCGAAGACCAGCCTGGGCATTCAGGGACAGGGTCTTCAGGTTGACGGGCAATGGGGAGGCTTGGGGTTGGGGACAGGTCTGACTCTGGAGCAGTCTCACATGTGGAGCATCCTTCCGCAGCATATGACCCCTCACTATAACCATGGGGCAGATTGGGGTGACCCTGCCCTCCTCCTAGCATCTCTGAGCCCCTCCCCAAGCCTTTGGGATAAAGCTTCTATGTTGTTAGGCTCGTGATCTTAGGTCTTGGGGGTGGGAGGGAGACAAAGATTACTTTGTGGGCAGCCAATGGTGAATCTACATCTGGCTGCGTTTAATTTGGGGAGATGTGTAGCTGGCTAATTCTTCTATAGGGGCTGCGTGTGTAATGGCAACTCCCTTAAGGACAAAATCCATGTGCTCCGCCCAAGCCAGGCATTGAGTCAGCTGGGACCTCGGAAGGAACCAGGGGATTCCAGCCTCCTGAGACCCTCCTGCTGGCAGTATACTCTGCGAGGACCCTGTCCCAGTTTCTGGGCCGAGTGCTTATAGGAGGCAGCCTAGGATGGCAGTCAAACCTGTGGGCATGGGGCCCAGCATGCCTGGGTTCAGATCCCAGCTCTGCCTCTGCAAGCTGTGGACCTTAAGAGAGCTGGCTTAATCTCTCTGAGTTTTATTCCCTTGTCTGGAAAAATGGCACTAATAATAACATCCACTTTGTAAAGTGATTAAGATAAAATGAACTGCTATGTGCCAAATGCTTAGGAGGGTACCAAGCATTCTGTGTCTGTGGTTACTATTACTTTTACTATTTTTTGAGTGGGGAAAGTAAGGAGAAAGTGGAACAGACACATCTGAGAAAACAGTTGACCGGGTCTTGAGGACTGCCTGGATCTTGGGGTTACAGATGGGGAAGTTGGAGGAGAGGCAAGTTTGGAGGTGGGGTGAGGCTGGGCCCTGTTTTGCATGTGGTGGTTTGAGATGCCTGACGTGGTCCATCAGGATGATGGTCCATCAGAATGAGATGTCGATGGGCAGGTGGACGTGTGCTGCTTGTCCAGAGCTGAGAAGTGGGGACAAGAATCGGTTAGAGACCCTGGGGAGCCGAGGGCCCACAAGCTGCCTGTTGTCTGTTGGTAGCTGATTTCGCTCGAGATGTGTGTTGTGTTTTACTCTACCTAACATGACTGTGTTTGACTTAACACAAAAATATCACAGCCCTGGCCTGATAGCTGGGGAAAGCAGATGGGGAAGGAACCTGTGCAGTTCCTCCTGGGGTGCCCCACACCCATCCCCAGGGCCTGAGCCTCACTTTGAGGAGCTAGAAGTGATCTTAATCCTCACACGTCCTTGGGAGGAATGTGTCCTCGGTCCCACTGGGAAGCGAGGGGATGGAAGGTCTGCGGTGACGATAAATCACTTAGACTCACAGCTGGTAAGTGTCGGGGCGGGGGGAAGAACCCTCACCCTTTCCAACATCATGTCAGCCTCAGATCACCTGGAGGATGCTGAGCTTGATCTGTTGAGTCTGCTCTGCATGAGGCAGGGAAGAGGTCTTTCTCTTCTAGGAATGTACGTAAGAGATGCCCGTGTCCCTGGTGATAGGGGCCAAGTTCAGTGCAGCACTGCTAGGGACTGAGTGTCTGTGTCCCTCTAAGGTCCATATGTTGGATCCTGACCCCCAGTTTGATGGTCTTAGGGAGGTGAGGACTCCGGGAGGCGATCAGGTCATGAGGGCGCCAACCTCATGAATCAGACTGTGAGCGCATCATGCTCAGTCATGTCCGAGTCTGTGACCCCATGGACTGTAGGCCTCCAGGCTCCTCTGTCCATGGGATTCTCCAGGCAAGAATACTGGTGTGGGTTGCCATGCCCTCCTCCAGGGGATCTTCCTGACCCGGGGATCAAACCCAGGTCTCCTGCATTGCAGGCAGGTTATTCACCACTGAACCATCAAGGAAGCCCCATGAACAGGATTAATGCCCTTATTAAAGGGACCCCAGAGCCCCCCTCATCTCATATCATGTGACGACACAGCAAGAAGACAGCTATCCATGACCCGGGAAGTAGGATTTCCCCAGGGGGAAAAAAAAAAATTCCCCAGACCACATCTGCAAGTGCCCTGTGTTCTTAAATCCTAGTGTTCTTGGATTCCCGCTTCCAGAACCATTAGGAATAAATTTCTCTAAACCACCTGCAGTATTCTATGACAGCAGCTTGAGTGGACTAAAACCAGTGCCATTCACCAGAGCAAACCCCTAACAGCAACCCAATGCCAAGCATGCAACCCTGGCTGAATAAACTATAGAATGTCCTCACCATGGCAGACAATGATACAACCAAGAGAATGAGCAAATACAAAATACAATGGGTCTTCACAATAGAATACTGAGTTTAAAAAGGTACCTAAAACAATATCGAGTAAAAAAAAATATTAAAAATAGGATAAAGCCCCAAAGACTGCATATAGTATGATACTCTCTGAATATGGTCAAATGCAAATAAAATAAAGATATTTTATGAGAATTCAAATAGATACAATAAAACACCTATAACATGGAAGGCAAAGTAATGTGGGGTAGAAGCTTGGGGATACTATGGGGCAGAAGGACCACAACAAATGGTAATGATTGTTATGGTCTTGGATGTATTGTGAGTAGTGATTGACAGGTGCTTATTTTGCTGTTAAAAATAACAAATTGAATGGATTAAATCAAAGTGTGCTATGCCTGAACTGGTGATGACAGATGTATTGTTATTCTTGACGGAGAATAGAAGAGTCAGGAAAGTGGGGGGTCCCTGAACCTGGTATCTGTGCCGGGGCTCTGTAGGAAGAGGAATAGGGTGGCTATCACCAAGGCTAGAGTAGTGAGGCCCTGGGGAGGAGCAGAAAGAGACAGGGCAGGCGGGGGCTCCGTCCCAGGGATGCTGGTGGAAGGGGCGTGCTGGTTCCGGCCTGCCAGGATGCTGACCCAGGACTGGTCCCATCCGCATGGTCCTGATGGCAGGCCAGGTTCCAGGACCGCAGTCATGTGAGTGAAGGTAGGTCCCCAGGCTGTCAGTGATGTGGTGCCAGCGTAGCTGGGCAGAGTTTGAGGGACGGTGCATCCTCTCTGGAGTCTTGAGCAGCCCGCCGTAGCCTGGGTCCTGTTCGTGGTAATACCTCTGGGGTCGCTCAGCCTGCACCAGCATTGTTGTTTTGTGTCCATGTTGGGAAGGCGAGGGTACATTTGTCCAGTGGTGAATCCATCTGACTCAGAGCCCCCTTCTTCCAGTTTAACTTCCCCTTTATCATCGTGAAAATAAAAATTCCTAGACCCTCAAATGGAACTACACACATGATTTTACAAATCATAAGATCATAATGCCCTAAAGGTTAGATGAAAAAGAAATAAAAAAGAGAAGGATAGGGACCTCCCTGGTGGTTCAGTGACTAAGATTACGGCTCCCAGTGCAGAAGCCCCGGGTTTGATCCCTGGTCACGGAACTAGATCCTACATGCCACAACTCAGAGTTCTCTTGTGGTTCAAATGACAAAACTACAGTTGCCAAATGCTGTAACTAAAAAGAGTCCTCATGCCTGCCGCAAAGAAGACCCTGTGTGCCATGACTAACACCTGGGGCAGTCAAACAAATGAAATACTTTAAAAAAGATATTTCAGTAGGTAAATGCATGGGCAGGACTCCACTGTAGTCTCAATGAAGGTGGGGGGGCTACTAATATTTACTAGGTACATCGTTGTTGATGTGAGAGCTGTCCCCAGAGGACAGACACACAGACACGTGACCTTGGGCTGGCAGCTCACTTCTGATTCCAGGGAGGTGGTTTTCTGAATGGAGGATGATTCTTAATCAAGTTCTGTTGCTTTATACGATAGTTTCAGTCCAGAAAAACTCAGAACATATTCAACCTTGCAGAATAAACTGAGTTTACCCCTCTCATGGAGAAGGCTCTGGATCAGGATGTCTCAGCACTGCTAACACTTGGGGCACAGCCGTTCTTTCTCTGGGGCTGTCCTGTGTACTCTCCACCCACTAAATGCCAGGCACCCCCTCACGCCCAGTGTACACCAAGAATGTCTCCCAACTTGTCCTGCATTTCAGGCAGATGCTTTACCATCTGAGCCAGCAGGGAAGCCCAAGTTGTCCGGTGCTCCCTAATGAACAAAGTCACACTCCGTTAAGATCCACAACTCTGGGATGCAGATAACTTCACAGAGGGTTTTACTTTTATTTACTCATAGGAATATCTGGTTGGGAAATCCTCGTTCATAGGGGACTACCCTGCGTCTTGGAAGATGCACTGTCTCCCCAAGAAATGCCAGCCACTTCATTGTTCAGTCGCTCAGTCGTGTCTGACTCTTTGAGACACCATGGACTGCAGCATGCCAGGCTTCCCTGTCCATCGCCATCTCCTGGTGCTTGCTCAAACTCATGTCCGTTGTGTCAATGATGCTATCTAACCATCGCATCCACTGCTGCCTGCTTCTCCCTTTGTCTTCAATCTTTCCTAGCATCAGGGTCTTTTCCAATGCGTCAGCTCTTCTCATCAGGTGGCCAGAGTATTGGAGCTTCAGCATCAGTTCTTCCAAAGAATATTCAGGATTGATTTCCTTTAGGACTGACTGGTTTGATCTCCTTGCAGTCCAAGGGACTCTTAAGAATCTTCTCCAACACCACAGTTCAAAAGCATCAATTCTTCGACACTCAGCCTTCTTTATGGTTCTACTCTCACATCCATACATGATTACTGGAAAAACTGTAGCTTTGACTAGATGGATCTTTGTTGGCAAAAGAGTGTCTCCACTTTTTAATCTGCTGTCTAGGCTGGTTATAGTTTTTCTTCCAAGGGGCAAGCGTCTTTTAATTTCTTGGCTGCAGTCACCATCTGCAGTGATTTTGGATCCCCAAAAATAAAGTCTGTCACTGTTTCCGTTGTTTCTGCATCTATTTACTATGAGGTGATGGGACTGGATGCCATGATCTTCATTTTTTGAATGTTGAATTTTAAGCCAGCTGTTTCATTTTCCTCTTTCACCTTCATCAATTGGCTCTTTAATTCCTCTTTTCTTTCTGCTATAAGAGTGGTGTCATCTGCATTTCTGAGGTTATTGATATTTCTTCCCACCAGTCATGCCCCCTCTTTAATTACTATTAAAAACCAACCCTACTGCACAGGAATCCAAAATGCCCCCTTGGGGAGCAGGTGCTGCTTCTGTGATGAACCACTGACCAGGGTGACCCCATGCTGGGTGGTGTATGGAGGCCTCTGACCCCCAAAGGTCTGGTTCAGGTTTGGGTCTCTGGCTTGGCAAGACCAGCCAGGACTGGCTCTTGGTACAAGAATGATCTCCCCCGATTTCTGGATGAACTGGGGAAGAGGCTCCTGGGATAGGGGTCTTCAGTTCTCCACTGCTGAATAACAAACCATCAAGCTCAGTGGTCTGGCTGGCGGTTTATCAGCTGGACTCAGATAAGGGGTCTGCAGCTCTACCCGCTGTTTGCTGGGGCTGAAAGGTCCAAGATGGCGACCCCACTCCTGAGTTTGGAGTCTCGGCCAGGTTGGGGAACCACTGGGGTTGCTGGCTGGGCCTCTCGGTCTTCATGGCCAGCTTGGGCTTCCTCACAGCATCACCATCTCAAAGCAGCCTCACATGGTGGCTGCTTCCAAGGGAGAGGAACTGCCAGTCCCTTGAAAGGCTGGCCTTGGAACTGACATACAGCATCACCTCCTCTGTCTTCTGTTGGCTAAGCAAGTGGCAAGGCCATATCTGATTCATCCAGAGGAGCCAGACATGTGAGCAGCAGCCAATGTGCACAGGGAGGAACAATTAATGGCGGTCACCTTTGGAGATTTTTACAGGACCCTGGGTTTCCTACCACAGGGGTTGGTGGAGACTCAGGTTCTGCCACTGGGTAGAATGGCAGGTGCCTGTGTGTATTATATGTTAGAAACATTTCCATTAAAAAGCATGTTTCCAGAAAGGTGTTGCTTAATGGCACCTTGCATTGAGCATTTACTACGTGCTGTATCTTGTTCATCTGTTCGACTGCCCCACAATCCTAGGGTATGGATACTACTCTTCTACCCATTTCATGGATGAGGAAACTGAGGCCCAGAAAGGAACCTGCCCACTAATCCCACTTCTGGGCACTTATTTTAAGGAAATGATTCAGATTTCATTATTAGATAGATGTTCATTACAACATAGCTCATAACAGGAGATTGGTTACATAAAGCATGATGCGTCTATATAATGGAGTATTGTGCAGTAACAGGAAAATAGCAGTAAATATTCTCTCCACATAGTCAGTGAAAACAAATGAGTTACAAAACAATGCATATAATACCCTCTGATTTTGGACAAAAACATACAACGTCTTAAAAGTGGCCTCTAGGGAAGGATTCTGAATGGGAGTATTTTGTCTTTTTGTTAATTGTGGTTTCTCCTCTGTCTGCAATGAATATGTATTGCTTTGGAAAGAAAAGAAAAAACATTCAAGTTGTCACTTTTAATTCTTGGAAAAGAAAAGATGCAGTTGTCTGCTTCAGTGAGAGAGTTTCAGGTAACTAACTGGATTTTCTGGTCAATGAACCAGAAAGTCATCCTCTGAAGATGGACTCCCCTTGACCTTGTTGACCAAATTCAAGTTCTTCTAACTGAGCAAATTCGACTAAACAAAGTCCAGCCTGGTGGTGGGGTGGGGGGTTCCCTGCACTGCCAGCTTCTCCGCCCTTCATTGGCTGTGTCAACCCAGCCAGCTTCATATGCTGGCCCCCAATCAACAGCCAGCAGAGAATCAAGGACACAAGGAATGAATTCTGCCAACAACCTAAACAAACTAGGAAGAACTCCAGGTGAGATCACAGCCCTGGCCAGCACCTTGAGTTCCACCTTGCCAGACCTTTGACTGACCCATGCCCAGACTCCTGACCCACAGAAGCTGCAAGATGATTAACTGTGTTGCTTTAAATTGCTATATTTGTGGTGATTCATTCTGCAGTCATAGAACTCGAATACATTTTTCTCCCACCCTCCCTTCCCTTCCTGCCTTCTAGTCTTTTTTTTTTTTTTTCATTTTTTTTATTAGTTGGAGGCTAATACTTCACAACATTGCAGCGGGTTTTGTCATACATTGACATGAATCAGCCATGGAGTTACATGTATTCCCCATCCCTATCCCCCCTCCCACCTCCCTCTCCACCCGATTCCTCTGGGTCTTCCCAGTGCACCAGGCCCGAGCACTTGTCTCATGCATCCCACCTGGGCTGGTGATCTGTTTCACCATAGATAATATACATGCTGTTCTTTCGAAACATCCCACCCTCGCCTTCTCCCACAGAGTTCAAAAGTCTGTTCTGTACATCTGTGTCTCTTTTTCTGTTTTGCATATAGGGTTATCATTACCATCTTTCTAAATTCCATATATATGTGTTAGTATGCTGTAATGTTCTTTATCTTTCTGGCTTACTTCACTCTGTATAATGGGCTCCAGTTTCATCCATCTCATTAGAACTGATTCAATGAATTCTTTTTAACGGCTGAGTAATATTCCATGGTGTATATGTACCACAGCTTCCTTATCCATTTGTCTGCTGATGGGCATCTAGGTTGCTTCCATGTCCTAACTATTATAAACAGAACTAAACAGACATTTCTCCAAAGAAGACATACAGATGGCTAACAAACACATGAAAAGATGCTCAACATCACTCATTATCAGAGAAATGCAAATCAAAACCTCAATGAGGTACCATTACACGCCAGTCAGGATGGCTGCTATCCAAAAGTCTACAAGCAATAAATGCTGGAGAGGGTGTGGAGAAAAAGGGAACCCTCTTACACTGTTGGTGGGAATGCAAACTAGTACAGCCACTATGGAAAACAGTCTGGAGATTTCTTAAAAAACTGGAAATAGAACTGCCATATGACCCAGCAATACCACTTCTGGGCATACACACTGAGGAAACCAGATCTGAAAGAGACACGTGCACCCCAATGTTCATCGCAGCACGGTTTATTCTTTTTTTAAAAAAGTACTTATCTATTTGGCTGTCCCAGGTTTCAATGGTGGCATGAAAAGTTAAAGTGTTAGTTGCTCAGTCGTGTCAAACACTGCAACCCCATGGACTTTAGCCTGCTAGTCTACTCTGTCCATGCAAGAATACTGGAATTCTCCCAGGCAAGAATACTGGAGTGGGTTGCCATTCCCTTATCCAGGGCATCTTCCCACCCCAGGGACTGAACCCTGGTCTCCTGCATTGCAGGCAGATCCTTTACCACTGAGCCACCAGCATGGGGGATACTTACTTGCAACATGTGGAATCTAGTTCCCTGAGCAGGGCTCGAACCCTGCTTTGGGAATGCAGAGTTTTAGCCACTGGACTACCAGGGAAATCCCACTTCTTTCTTTTAAAAAAAAATTTATTTATTTCTGGCTGTGAGTGGACATTCTCTAGCTGCGGTGACTGGGGGCTTTGGCTGCACTGCTCGGGCCTCCGGTTGTTGTGTCCACTCTTGTTGCAGAGAACAGGCTCTAGGACGTGCGGACTTCAGCAGTTGTGGCACACAGGCTTAGCTGCCCTGCAGCATGTGGGATCCTCCCAGACCAGGAATGGAACCTGGGCTCCCTGCATTGGCAGGTGGATTCTCAGCCACTGGACCCCCAGGGAAGTCCCCTGGCTCTTTCTCTTAAGCATATCATGGATGCCTTCCTGCGTGATTACACATCATACAGAAATAAACTCCAGAATGGATTTCTCTCCGTGTTCTCTGTAAAATGAGTGTTGGTGGAATCTGAATCAGTGGGACTCAAAGTCTGGCATCTGGGCATATCCAACACGGAAGGTATGCACTCAACCCAGAGCCTGGTTCTTTCAGCTATCCAGAAGACAAATCGTTTCCTGTAAAGGGGATTATTGTCACGTTCATGTCCTTTGATGGTGGGGCTAACTTACTACTTGCAATAGAAGGAAACCTCCCAAGGAAAGACATACCTGGAAGGGAGCGCCACTTCCATCCCCAGGAGCATCTGTTTTCGCGGCTTTTGGCCTGTACTGTTGCGTTCTGTCTTCTTTTCCTAGGGCGTGTGTGTGTATGTGTGTGCTATCTCCCTGCTAGTTATAAGCTCTGTGAGGGCAGGGATGTCTCTGCCATCTGGTGCTAGGAACACGAGAGCTCACACAAGTTCTGGCTGGATTAAGACAATTCCATCAGCCACAGTAGAGGGGTAAGTAAGCCACATGCAAAATTCTATCCATCTTACTCCAGTCTTTTTTCATCTGTGGGTCCATGTAGTAAAGAGGAAACATTTCAGAGACAAACAAGTTTGATTGGATCCTTGGCCTTCAAATGTATTGGCTGAACATTCAAATTTCTTGACCTCTCAGTCTCAGAAGCCCATTTGTAAAATGGTCAGCAAGAAAATTAACATATATGGGACCTTCATGCACACAGTAGGCCTTCGGTGACAGCTAAAGTCTTCCCTTTTCTTTCTGTTCTTTGATCTCATTTTACCTTTTTCCCTTGTTAAAAAAAAAAAAACACCAAATAGGTTTTGGCTTCCTGAGCAACACCGTTCTAGAAAATATGCATGTTAGAACCGCAGTAATGAGGTTTGGCATTAGCCTTGGCGGCTGTGTTTGAATTCTTCAGGCTGTGGAAACTCACTCTGACAATCAGTTATGTCCAGTTTCTGGCCTGGGCAGAGACTAGGCTGGGACCAGGGAGGGGGTTCTGATGAGGTGGGTAGGAGAAGCAACCTCAGGAGGGAATGGCGTGAGGGTCTGCCCCCGGGGCAGGGCCGTCTCGTTGCTTTGCCTGCACTTCATGGCACACCAGTGCAGTAAGTCAGGGTGAGTCCCTAACCTCCACCACAGCCCAGAAACCAGAGAGGAATTCCCCAGGAGGCATCAATGCCACGAAAAGGATGCACTGGTGTGGAGAAAGGGGAACCTTCCTACACCGCTGGCGATGTAAATTACTGCAGCCACTATGAAGAACAGTATGCAGGTTTCTCTAAAATCTAAAAATAAAACTACCATAGGATCCAGTGATTCTACTCCTGGACATATATCTGGAGAAAACTCTAACTCAAAAAGATACATGGACTTCCCTGGTGATCCAGCAGTTAAGAATCTACCTGCCAGTGCAGGGGACACGGGTTCAATTCCTGGTTTGGGAAGATTCCGTGGGGCAATTAAGCCCATGTGCCACAACTACTGACAGCCACATGCAGCAATGAAAGCTCAGAACAGCAAAAAAATAAATTAAAAAAAAAATTTTTTTAAGAAGATACATGCACTCCAATATTCATAGCAGCACTATTTACAATAGCCAAGACATAGAAGCAACCTAAATGTCCATTGATTGATGAATGGATAAAGAAGATGTGGTACACATACACAATGGAATATTACTCAGCCATAAAAAGAATGGAAATATTGGCATCTGCAACATGAGTGGATCTAGAGATTATCATACTCAGTGAAATAAGTCAGACAAAGACAATATCATATGACACCACTTATGACAATATCATATGACACCACTTATGTGGAATCTAAAAAAAAAATGACACGAGTTAACTTATTTACAGAACGGAAACAGACTCATAGACTTAGAAAGCACACCTATGGTTAACAAAAAGGAAAGGGAGGAGGAGGGATAAATTAGGAGGCTGGGATTAACATATACACACTAGTGTATGTTAGATAAACAACAAGGACCTACTGTATAGCACAGGGAATTCTAGTCAATATTTTGTAATAACTGATATGGAAAAAGAGTATGAGAAAGAAAGGATATATGTAAATGTATAACTGAGCCACTTTCTGTACAATTGAAACTAACAAAACATTGAATCAACTTTACCTCAATATAAAATAAAAAATTTTTTAGAAAGCAAAGAAAAGGACCCACTGGATGGGGTCTGAAAGGAGTGAGTGGGTGCCTAGAAGTCATGAGTGATGATCGGCAATGTGGGGAAATCATTGAGGTCTATTTTCTAATTTATTTTTATTTTTTATCTTATTTATTTTTTAATTGAAGGATAATTGATTTATAGAATTTTGTTGTTTTCTGTCAAACATCAACATGAATCAGTCATAGGTATACATATATCCCCTCCCTTTTGAAGCTCCCTCCCCACTCCCTCCCCACCCCACCCTTCTGGGTTGATACAGAATCCTTGTTTAGGTTTCCTGAGACATACAGCAGATTCCCGTTGGCTGTCTATTTTACATATGGTAATGTAAGTTTTCATGTTATTCTTTCCATACATCTCATCCTCTCCTCCCTTCTCCCCATGTCCATAAGTCCATTCTTTATGTCTGTTTCTCCATTGCTGCCCTGCAAATAATTCTTCAGTACCATTTTTCTAGATTCTGTATATATGCATTAGTATAAAACATTTATCTTTCTCTTTCTGACTTACTTCACTCTGTATAATAGGCTCTAGGTTCATCCACCTCATTAGAACTGACTCAAATGCACTTCCTTTTATGGCTGAGTAATATTTCATTGTGTATATTTACCACAACTTCTTTTTCCATTCATCTATCAGTGGACATCTAGGTTGCTTCCATGTTCTAGGTATTGTGAATAGTGCTGCAATGAACAATGGGATAAATGTGTCTTTATCAATTTTGGTTTCCTCAAGGTATATGCCTAGAAGTGAGATTGATGGGTCATATGGTGCTTTTATTCCTAGTTTTTTAAGGAATTTCCATACCCTCTTCCATAGTGGCTGTATCAAATTACATTCCCACCAACAGTGCAAAGAGCCTTCCCTTTTCTCCACACCCTCTCCAGCATATACTGTTTTTAGACTCTTTGATGATGGCCGTTCTGACCGGTTTGAAGTGATATCTCACTGTAGTTTTGATTTGAGCAATCAAATAATGATCAAATATCACTAATAATGAGTGATAGTGAGCATCTTTTGTGTTTCCATATGAATTGTGAATTTTTTTGTTCTAGTTCTGTGAGAAGTCCCATTGGTAATTTGATATGGATTGCACTGAATCTGTAGATTGTGTTTAGTAGTATAGTCATTTTCACAATATTGATCTTCCTACCCAGGAACATGGAATATCTCTCCATCTGTTTATGTTGTCTTTGATTTCTTTTTTTTTTTTTTGGTCTTTGATTTTTTCATCAGTGTCTCATAGTTTTCTGTGTACAGCTCTTTTGCCTCCTTAGGTGAGTTTATTCCTAGATATTTTATTCTTTTTGTTGTGATGGTGAATGGGATTTATTCCTTAATTTCTCTTTCTGATTTTTCATTGTTAGTATATAGAAATGCAAGTGATTTCTGTGTATTGATTTTGTATCCTGCTACTTTTCTAAATTCACTGATTAGCTCTAGTAATTTTCTGATACTGTCTTTAGGGTTTTCTATGTACAATATCAAGTCATCTGCAAACAGTGAGAGCTTTACTTCTTTTCTGATCTGGATTCCTTTTATTTCTTCTCTGATTGCTATAGCTAGGACTTCCAAAACTATGTTGAATAACAGTGGTGAAAGTGGACACCCTTGTCTTATTCCTGATCTTAGGGGGAATGCTTTCAGTTTTTCAGCATTGAGAATAATGTTTGCTGTAGGGTTATCATATATGGCCTTCTCTATGTTGAGGTAGGTTCCTTCTATGCCCAGTTTTTGAAGAGTTTTAATCATAACTGGGTGCTGAATTTTGTCAAAGGCTTTTTCTGCATCTATTGAGATTATCATATGGCTTTTATCTTTCAATTTGTTAATATGGTGTATCACATTGATTGATTTGCATATATTGGAGAATCCTTGCATCCCTGGAATAAACCCAACTTGATCATGGTGTATGAGCTTTTTAATATGTTGCTGATTTCTGTTTGCTAAAATTTTGTTGAGGATTTTTGTATCTATGTTCATCAGTGATATTAGCCTGTAGTTTTCTTTTTTTGTGTTGTCTTTGTCTGGTTTTGGTATCAGGGTAATGGTGGCCTCATGGAATAAGTTTGGAAGCCTTCTTCTCTGCAATTTTTTTGAAAGAGTTTTAGAAGGATAAATATTTGATAGAGTTCTGTTAAGATATCTGGTCCTGGGCTTCTGTTTTCTGGGAGATTTTGGATCACAGCTTCAATTTCAGTGCTTGTAATTGGGTTGTTCATAATTTCTATTTCTTCTTGGTTCAGTCTTGGAAGACTGAACTTTTCTAAGAATCTGTCCATTTCTTCCAGGTTATCCATTTTATTGCCATATAGTGGTTCATAATAGTCTCTTATAATCCTTTGTATTTCTGCATTGTCTGTTGTAACCTCTCTTTTTTCATTTCTAATTTTGTTGATTTGATTCTTCTCTCTTTTTCTCTTGATGAGTCTGGTTAAAGATTTGTCAATTTGTTTATCTTCTCAAAGAACAGCTTTTAGTTTTATTAGTTTTATTAATGTTTACCAGTGTTTCTTTCATTTCTTTTCATTTATATCTGATCTGATTTTTATGATTTCTTTTCTTCTGCTAACTTTGGGTATTTTTTTGTTGTTGTTTTGTTCTTCTTTTTCCAGTTGTTTTAGGTGTAAAGTTACATTGTCTATTAGATGTTTTTCTTGTTTCTTGAGGTAGGATTGTATTGCTACAAACTTCCCTCTTAGAACTGCTTTTGCTGCATCACATAGGTTTTGAGTTGTCCTGTTTTCATTGTCATTTGTTTCTAGAAATTTTTGTATTTCCCTTTTGATTTCTTCAGTAACCTGTTGGTTATTTAGGAACATATTGTTTAATCTCCATGTGTTTGTGTTACAGTTTTTTTTTTTTCTTGTAATTGCTATCTAGTCTCATAGTGTTGTGTTCAGAAAAGATGCTTGATAGGATTTCAATTTTCATAAATATACTGAGGTTTGACTTGTGACCCAAGATGTGGTCTATCCTGGAGAATGTTCCATGTGCACTTGAGAAGAAGGTATATTCTTCTGCATTTGGATGGAATATCCTGAAGATATTGATGAGATCCACCTCATCTAATGTATCATTTAACATTGGTGTTTCCTTATTAATTTTCTGTTTTGATGATCTGTCCATTGGTGTGAGTGGGGTGTTAAAGTCTCCTACTATTATTGTATTACTGTCAATTTCTCCTTTTATGTCTGTGTTTGTCTTAGGTATTGAGGTGCTCCTATGTTGGTTGCACAGATATTTATAATTGTTATGTCTTCCTCTTGGATTGATCCCTTGATCATTATGTACTGTCCTTCCTTATCTCTTGTAATCTTCTTTATTTTAAGGTGTATTTTTTCTGACATGAAGATTGCTACTCCAGCTTTCTTTTGCTTTCCATTTTCATGGAATATATTTTTCCATCTTCTCACTTTCAGTCTATATGTGTCTTTAGGTCTGAAGTGGGTTTCTTGTAGACAGCATATATATGGGTCTTGTTTTTGTATCCATTCAGCCAGTCTGTGTCTTTTGGTTGAAGCATTTAACCCATTTACTTTTAAAGTAAATATTGATATATGTGTTCCTATTGCCATTTTCGTAATTGCTTTGGGTTTGGTTTTGTAGATCTTTTTCTTCTCTTATGTTTCTTGACTATATACGTCCCTTTAACATTTGCTGTAAAGCTGATTTGGTGGTGCTGGTTTCTCTTAACTTTTGCTTGTCTGAAAAGCTTTTGATTTCTCCATCAATTTTGAATGAGATCCTTGCCAGGAACAGTGATCTTGGTTGTAGATTTTTCCGTTTCAGTACTTTATATATATCCTGACATTCCCTTCTGGCCTGCAGAATTTCTACTGAAAGATCAGCTGTTAGACATATGGGGTTTCCCTTCTATATTACTTGTTGCTTTTCCCTTGCTGCTTTTAATATTCTTTCTTTGTGTTTAATCTTTGTTAGTTTGATTAGTATGTGTCTTGGTGTGTTTCTCCTTGGGCTTATTCTGTCTGGGACTCTTTCTGCCTCTTGGACTTGATTGACTATTTCCTTTTCCATATTGGAAAATTTTCAACTATAATCTCTTCAAAAATTTTCTCATTCCTTTTCTTTCCCTCTTCTTCTGGGACCCCTATAATTTGAATGGTGGTGCATTTGATATTGTCCCAGAGGTCTCTGAGACTATCAGTTATTCTCATTCTTTTCACTTTCTTCTGCTCTTCAGAAGTTATTTCCACCATTTTATCTTCCAGCTCATTGATTTGTTCTTCTGCTTCAGATATTTTGCTATTGATTCTTCCTAGAGTATTTTTAATTTCAGTAATTGTGTTGTTTGTGTGTTTATTCTTTAATTCTTCTAGTTCTTTGTTAATTGATTCTTGCATTTTCTCCATTCTGTTTTCAAGGTTTTTGATCATCTTTACTATCATTATTCTGAATTCATTTTCAGGTAGTTTGCCCATTTTCTCTTCGTTTATTTGGACTTCAGTGTTTCTAGTTTGCTCCTTCATTTGTGTAGTATTTCCTTGCCTTTTCATTATTTCTTAAAATTTATTGTGTTTGAGGTCTCCTTTTCTCAGTCTTCAAGGTTGAATTCTTCTTCCTTTTGGTTTCTGCCTCCCCTAAGATTGGTGCAGTGGTTTGTGTAAGCTTCGCATAGAGTCAGATTTATGCTAGGGTTTTTTTTTGTTGTTGTTGTTTTTTTTTTTTTCGCTTTTTCTCTGATGGGCAAGACTGAGTGAGGTGGTAATCTTATCTGTTGATGATTAAGTTTGTATTTTTGTTTTGTTTGTTGCTTGAATGAGGCATCCTGCACAGGGTGCTATTGGTGGTTGGGTGATGCCAGGTCTTGTATTCAAGTGGTTTCCTTTGTGGAAATTCTCACTATTTGTACTCCCTAGGGTTAGTTCTCTGGTAGTCTAGGGTCTTGGAGTCAGTGCTCTCACTCCAAAGGTTCAGGGCTTGATCTCTGGTCAGGAATGAAGATTCTGCAAGTGGTTTGTTATGGCATTAAGTGATATTAAAACACACACCCAAAAATGAGAAAACAAAGATGAACCCCAAACTAATGGCAATTACAAAATCAGGCAAATAGTAATTAAAATAATGGAATATACACATATACATCCATAAGCAAAATCAAAATAATCCAACAAAAATAAAGTACAACAGATTGACCCGGCAAACAAAGGACACTAAAAACTATATCTACCAGTTAAGAACAAACCTAACTAAAGCACAGACTGGAAAACAAAACTAAAGCAAGGTGCCATCTGGGGAATAAAGCAATGAAAACAAAACTAACAAATATGTTGAGAGGAAAGGAAAGAAGGAAAGAATAGATATGCAAAGCTAAATAGAGGTAGATAAAGAAGATTTATATACATTAAAGATTAACTGCAAGGGGAAAAGAACAGTAGGAAAAGCAAACAATGGAACAAATGTAGAAAAAATAATAGGTTTAAAAATTAAAGATTAAAATTAAAAATTAAAAAAAGAAAAGAAAAAAAAAAAAGGAAGAGGAAGGATAAAAGAAAAAAAGGCAGGGGCGGGGTGGGCGGGGGTGGGGGTGGGGGAGGAACTCCACAGAGCTGCAAAAGCCCAATGTAGAGGCAGAGGCAGAGGTTTATAACAATAAAAAGTGTGATTGAAAAAAAAAAAACCACCTCAAAAGCTTAATTAGATTTCATAGTGCCAATAAAATCAACAACTACAACGGATTTGAGGGGGGGAGGGTGGGAAAAGAAAAAGAAAAAAAAATCCAAAAGAAACTACAGAACAAGTCAAAACAAGAATAATAAATGTTTTTCTTGAGTCCCTTGCTGGGAGTCACAGTCCATCTCCCCTCCCTAGGATGCCCTCCAATACTGTGCTGGCCTCTGGACCTGCAGTGGGGGCAGCTCAGACTCTAATCTGGTCCTACTCCTGTGTGTTCTTGTCTCCAATGTCTGCAGCTATCAGAACTAGCGCATTTCCTTTTGTGGGAGCTCTCAATGTTCTTTTACATATTCCATAGACACAGAATCTGCCTAGTTGATCGTGGGGATTTAATCTGCAGCTTGTACAGCTGGTGGGAAGGTTTTGGGTCTCATTCCTTAGCTGCACTGCCCCTGGGTTTCAACTGTGGTTTTACTGCCACCTCTGTATGTGGGTCATCCACTGGGGTTTGCTCCTGAGGCTGCCCTGGAGGACTTAGGTCTGCCTCAGTGAAGGCCAGGTGCAGAGGTGGTGCAGCTACGTAGGTTCTGGCACAGGGGTTCCGGCAGCACCATGTACTCAGGGCAGTTGGTGGCTAGGGAAGCAGGAAACACAGTGCTCTAAGATCATGGCATCTGGTTCCATCACTTCATGGCAAATAGATGGGGAAACAGTCGAAACAGTGTCAGACTTTATTTTTTGGGGCTCCAAAATCACTGCAGACGGTGATTGCAGCCATGAAATTAAAAGACACTTACTCCTTGGAAGCAAAGTTATGACCAACCTGGATAGCATATTTAAAAGCAGAGACATTACATTGTCAACAAAGGTTCATCTAGTCAAGGCTATGGTTTTTCCAGTGGTCATGTATGGATGTGAGAGTTGGACCCTAAAGAAGGCTGAGTGCTGAAGAATTGATGCTTTTGAACTGTGGTGTTGGAGAAGACTCTTGAGAGTCCCTTGGACTGCAAGGAGATCCAACCAGCCCATCCTAAAGGAGATCAGTGCTGGGTGTTCATTGGAAGGACTGATGCTGAAGCTGAAACTCCAATACTTTGGTCACCTCATGCGAAGAGTTGACTCATTGGAAAAGACCCTGATGCTGGGAGGGATTGGGAGCAGGAGGAGAAGGGGACGACAGAGGATGAGATGGCTGGATGGCATCACCGACACAGTGGACATGGGTTTGGGTAAACTCCGGGAGTTGGTGATGGACAGGGAGGCCTGGCGTGCTGCGATTCATGGGGTCGCAAAGAGTCAGACACGACTGAGCGACTGAACTGAACTGAAGAAGTGTATGGCGATCAGTATTGGCCAATACACTCCGGTATTCTTGCCTGGAGAAGCCCCCTGACAGAGAAGCCTGGCAGGCCACAGTCTGCAGGGTCACAAAGGATTGGACATGATCAAAGCAACTCTGTGTGCATAGACGCAAGACTTTTTTTTTGGTCTGTGGCAACTCTGCCCCAGTGAGGGGGTTGAGCACGACGGTGGCACAGCTGCTTGGCTTGCGGGGACCCTGGCGGTGCCAGGTGTGAGGGACATGGACTGCCTCTGCTGCAGGAGTTACGGCCTTCTCAGAGTCTTTTTTCGAGCCTCTGGCAGCTGGTGATCAGAAGGCCTCTTTGGCTAGTCTTTCTCTGTAGCTCCACCCGTTCAGGCACACAGAGGGGCCCTCCCTGGCTAGGGTCCTACTCTGAAGATCGGCGCATCAGGCACTTAAAGGGGCACCCTGGGCGGGGTCCTACTTGGTAGTCCCCTTTGTCAGGCGTTTGATGGGCCAGCCTCTCTATTGTTCAGCTGCCGATGCTGGCGGGTGGGGAGAGAGGCTATGGTGATGGCTCCACCCCCACGCGTGACTCAGCAGTATTGCCTTGCTTCCATGGCTGCCTGGCTTTCCTCCACAGCTATTTCCCACCACGATCTCCTCCCTCACGCCCCCTTGATCTGTCTCTCTGCAGTCAACAGAAGCCCTCTCCCTGGGAATGCTCCACAGTCCCTAAACTCCAGCTCCCAGCCGCTGCGCCTTCCAGGGGACCTGTGTCCCTGCCTGGGGTATATATGGCTGCGGCAAGGACTGTCTGATTCTCATTCCATTTAGGCTGCCACAGATCAGCTGTTTCCCTCTTCAGCCTTAAATGTTTCTCCTCTGACTCAGACAATTGCCCAGATGTGGGGATCGGACCCCCCTGCTTCTATTCCCCCACCAGCCGAGGGCAGGTCCACTCCTACTAACACTCCTGTTTCTCCCCCTAGTTCCTTCATCCTACCGAGTTTTGCGTGGTTCTATATATTCTTTTCCACTGGTCAGGTACTCCTGTCCACTCTCAGCAGATGTTCTGCATGCACTTTTGTGTCTGAAGGTGTATCCCTGATGTATCCATGGAGAGAGATGTACTCCACGTCCACCTACTCCTCCGCCATCTTGTTCTCCTAGCGAGGTTTATTTTTGAAGACTCACGTGAATCTTGGAGACCTGCTGGGCTTTAAACTTCTTGGGGGCAGCTATCGAATCTTCCTTCTCTCACTGCCTAGTCCCTGGTCAGGCACAGCGGGCACCCAGAACTGCTGAGTGAATAAAAGGAGGGGAGGAGACAAACCTTCCACTTTACAGATGAGGAAACTGAAGCCCATATGAAGAGGGCAACTCACCTAAGCTCTAGTTTCAGAAACTCCTTCGCACTCAGGTGTCAGTAACTGAGAACAGGTTGAAACGAGACCTCTGCTGGGTTGATTTTTCCTTTGAAAATTACCTGTGCCTTTGGGAGGGAGTGGGTTTCTATGAGTGGAGGTCGAGGCCTTCACAGGTGAGGAAGGGTCTGGGGTGTGACTGGCACTCAGCTAGTCCGCTATGTGGATGGGTTGCTGACTGGTCGTGGGAAGCTCTGACAGCACCCACAGCCCCCTTCACCAGCCTGACCTGGCCCCAGAGTGACCTGATGTCCAATATGATGTCATGAAAGTTCTTTCTGCCTTTGTTTTACACCCTCATTCTGATGTTGGTCTTCGTGGTCTCTCTCCTGGATGCCTGTGCTTGTGATGCCACACCACTGTCTCCTTCTCTTTAATTCATTTACAAAAGAGAATGGGCTCATGGGACCTTGCTCCCTCTATTTGCCTTGACTTGTAATCCCTTCAGTGGCTTGGGTTCAGAACAAAAGGAAAACTGTTCACTGCCTACTCCAAGCCCACCTCCTGCCTCTGTCACCCTCTATGTCAGCCCACTGCTGTCGTTTAATCCCCGGTAAACACAAAGAATTCCCCCATCTCAGGAACATGCTGTTCCCTTTGCCAAGAACACTTTTCCCCTCAATCATCTCATTCTCATTCTTCTCCTTCAAGTCTCAAATTACACACCACTTCCTCAAAGAGGCATTCCTGACCACTTCTCTGAAGTAGACCCACAGAGGCCCCTAGCATAGGGTTCAATTTGTGTCCTTTATGATACATATTAAAGTTTCATGATTATATATTATTTTGTTTGTCTATAGCCTATTATGTAGCTCTACCACTAGCCAATAAGCTCTACGAGGAGAGGGATCATGTACATCTTGTCCAACACTTTGCTTCCCCAATGTACCCATGGACTGTAGCCCGCCAGGCTCTTCTGTCCACGGGATTTCTCCAGGCGAGAATATTGGAGTGGGTAGCCATTCCCTCCTCCACGGGATCTTCTCAACCCAGGGACCGAACCCAGGTCTCCTTCATTGCAGGCAGATTCTTTAATGACTGAGCCATGAGGGAAGCCCACCTGGCACATAGTAGGCAGTTATTATACATGTGTTGGGTGCAAAATGAATGAATAAAGAGAGGAGTGAATGTCTCAAGTCCCTGGTGGCAGACTTCATCAGATACTATTACCCAGCTTGGCAATACACTTCATAAGGACTGTGTTTAAAATGATCGTAGGCAGAAACTGTGGGCAAAGAGACAAACGAAAGAAAACAAGAATGCAGGAAATCCAGTGTGGAAGGAGAACACAGACTGAAAAATGAACCTTCCAGGGTGGGCCAGACCTGCAACCAGGGCTCCTGTGTGGTGTGGAAACTCTAGAATGTGCGCTAACAGTGTCCACGCCCACTCAGTAGAAGGGATGTCTGCCATCCTCAGCCAGCCATGCTGTCATCTTCGTCAAATGAGGACTAATAAGCTCTCCAGGGACACCAGGGGTGGGGTCTGGGCTGGTGGGTCCTGAATTGCCACCATCAAGGTCATGGTTCTAAGCCCTACTTCCCGATGTTGCTTGTGGGAATGGGCTGTGTTGGAACTTTTCTTGAAGGAAGTTTGGCAAAATGTATTAAAAGTCTTAAATATAGTCATGCCCTTCGACCCAATAGCTCCACTTTGAAGAATCTACCCCAAAGCTAGGGTCAGAAATGCACACTAAGATGTCAATATTAGGTTTCTCTTTAAGTGTATTTTTAATAGCAAAAGAATGGAGAAATGAAATTATCAAATATCTAACATTAGTTGGATAACTAAATAATGGCTAGAAGTATTACAGGATATGATTAACTGATAAAAGTCGTATTTCCAGGGAGAATGTAATAGCATGGGAAAGTGTTCATAGTGCAATTTTGGAGGAAGGCTACAACTGTTTTTGGCCTTTTCTTAAAAATAGAAAGGCTTAAGTGCTTAAAGGTTATGACATAAGAAACTTTACTCCAAAGAAATAGAGCAACACACACATTATCTTTCATGAGTTCTAAAGACTCCTTTGTATAGTCTTGAAATTTTTCAAGAAAGATCCAGCCCTCAGAGGTCTAGTTCTTTGCCTGTTGTAATCTCATTCATACTTCTTTCTTTTTGCAGGATTTCGTTTACATCCAAATGTATTTACGAATGGTGACGTTGAACACATACACACCAATGACAGTTTTTCCTGCGTTCTTATTGTTATTTAGTTGCTCAGTCATGGCCAACTCTTTGTGACCTCATGGACTGTAGCTTGCCAGGCTCCTCTGTCCATGGGATTTTCCAGGCAAGAATGGGTTGCCATTTCCTTCTCCAGGGGATCTTCCCAACCCAGGGGTTGAACTTGCATCTCCTGCACTGGCAAGTGGATACTTTACCACTGAGCCACCAGGGAAGCCCTACCATACAATATCCATCCACAAAGGGCATTCCCAGAAGCTTCCAGGCACAACTGGCCTGGAGCCAGTGGTTCTGTCTTCTCTTCTTATAACCACTGCAAGACTTACCACAGAAACACCTGAAACATTGTAAATCTGCTGCTGCTGCTAAGCCACCTCAGTCATGTCCGACTCTGTGCGACGCCATAGACAGCAGCCCACCAGGCTCCCCCGTCCCTGGGAT
Source organism: Cervus canadensis (assembly GCF_019320065.1). Lineage (NCBI taxonomy): Eukaryota > Metazoa > Chordata > Mammalia > Artiodactyla > Cervidae > Cervus > Cervus canadensis. The sequence continues at coordinate 10,192,308 of NC_057402.1, forward strand.
TCTCCAGGCAAGAACACTGGAGTGGGTTGTCATTTCCTTCTCCAATGCATGAAAGTGAAAAGTGAAAGTGAAGCCGCTCAGTCGTGTCCAACTCCTAGCGACCCCATGGACTGCAGCCTACCAAGCTCCTCCGTCCATGGGATTTTCCAGGCAAGAGTACTGGAGTGGGGTGCCATTGCCTTCTCCATGTAAATCTACTGTACTTCAATTAAAAAAAAATACAAATTTACTGTTAAAAAATTAAATAAATAAAATAGTGCCTGTGACATTAAAAAAAAACAGACCTACCATCGAGGCTTCAAGAAGCCCTCCTGGGGAGGACTATCTGTGGGGACCGTAATTTTGAATTCAGAGATTTTCTGCCTTTTTCTCACAGACTCAGAACTTAGCCTGCATGCACTTGTCTAACGGTTCTAATGGAAAAGAGGGCAAGCAACTTCCTTTATAAGGATGTGCCTGGAAGTCACATACTTCTGCTCATGTCCCATTGGTCAGACTTTCACAGGGTCACATCTAGCTGCAAATAGTCAATGAATATTTACGAAGCACCAATTCTAAGTCAGGAATATCATCTTATATGTTATCCCTCCTCTAGGCAATTCGGGAGCAATGGATTACTCTCCCCATTTCACTGATGAGAAAACAGAGGCCAGGGAACAAGAGGCACAGTGGGGGCCTGAAGCCAGGTTTCCCAGCTACAACGCTGGCAGGCTCTCCTCACCCCACATCTGCCTTATTGCTTCAATGCCTGGCAAAGTTGATGGGCCTGCAACCTTTCATGAAGCTCTGCAGAAATGAACTGCCAAACCTGCTTGTCTGAAATAGCTGTGGTCCTCAGCTTCCTGGAACAAAAACGTGTTCTCTCCCAAGTGGAGACCAGCCCGGGAACCCATCCTTTATTTCATGCAAAGCAGCTCCCCATCACCCATAAATTATTTTGCAGGCCTTTCCGCTAGGCAACTCTGCTTTGGAAATGTCCCACGCAGGGTGAATGCATAGTCTCCTGGACCCCATCAGTCTGGCAAAGCAAAACCAGAAGTGTCGTGTGGAGTTGCAAACCAAAAATAGATTACAACTGAGACCCAAACACCAACACAGAGGGGATCGCAGGCAACAGACACAGCCTCAAAGTGCAGTTTTAAAGTTTCCTGGCCTTGCAAATGGATCCAACAGCGCTAAACCCACTGTGGCCATCCAAGAGGTAGCTTGCTATGAGAGCTGGTGCACAAGAGTGATTTCTTTCAATTTTTTCTTTATTATTGTTTTGTTTATTGCCCTCAATGATTTAATCCTGGATATGTTCTTTGCAAAAATTTTAAAAAAATTTATTACTATTTATTTATTTTTGGCTGTGCTGGGTCTTCATTGCTGCGAGTGGGCTTTCTCATTGCAGAGCATGGGCTCTAGAGCGTAGGCTCAGTAGTTGTGGCCTGTGGGCTTAGTCGGCCCTTGGCATGTAGGATCTTCCCAGACCAAGGATCGAGCCTGTGTCCCCTTCATTAGCATAGTGATTGTTAATTACTGGAGCACCTGGGAAGTCCTCTTTTTAATTTTTGATCAGATTTTGGTTGGGGCATTGAATTGATCTCCAGGAGGCTCATGCTGGCAGTTTACATGGGCCTGGTAATTGGGCCTCTCGCTGTTGAAAAGGATGCCTTCAATTCAGCCTTGACTGCTCTGAGAAGCAAGGCGGTGGAGTGGGGACATTTTCATTTGACAAAACACAGCATCTCTTGGTCCCCGCAATAGACATGAAAACAGCAGAAAGGAGTGGAAGAGGATGATGACTTGCCACTTATCCATGATCTGCTATGTGCGACTCACACACATAGGGCACTTTATGATGACTGCCTTATTTGTTGGATGTCTTTATTTTACAAAAGAGGGACCAGAGGGTTGACAAGTAAAAGGTCAAACTCTCTGTGCTTGGAAAGGATGGAATGGGAATATTTTGGTGGGGGAGATGTGGTTTGTTACATCAATAAGAAAGTGAAAGTATTAGTCACTCAGTTGTGTCCAACTCTTTGTGACCCCGAGGAGTATAGCCACCAGGCTCCTCTGTCCCTGGGATTCTCCAGGCAAGAATACTGGAGTGGGTTGCCATTCCCTTCTCCATACATCAATAAGAGTTCCTGTTAATTGAGGGTGTGAAGCATGCCAGGTCAGGGTCTCAGCCTTTTTAGGTATTAATTTTTATTCCCCTCAATATTATGTGATGGGTGTTATTATTATGCCCGTTTTACAAATGGGAAAACCAAGGCCCAGCAGAGAGGTGCAGCATGTGTCCCAGGTCACACAGGTGGTAACCTGAAAGCCGGGACTCTTTGTAAGACTGTGTAAATCTACGTTAAGCTATGGAAAATGGCAAGGTCAGTGGGGAGCCTTGAGGACTGAGAAGGGCCTTTGGTGACACTTTCTCCCAACTTCCCTGATGCACAGGTGGATTCATCTAGGGAAATAACCAGTTAAAGTCTCTAGACCATTTTAGAGTGGTTTTCCAGGTGGCTCAGTGGTAAAGAATCCACCTGTTAGTTCAGGAGACACAGGAGACGCAGGTTCGATCCCTGGGTCAGGAAGATCCCCTGGAGGAAGAAATGGCAACCCACTTTAGTATTCTGGCCTGGGGAATCCCATGGACAGAGGAGCTGGGGGGGCTGCAGTCCATGGGGTTGCAGAGTCAGACATAACTGTTCAGCTGCACCACCAGGACTTGACCCAGGGACTAAACTCTACTGCCCCATACCATCGCTTCATTCCTGAGTCAGCTGCCATTCCATCATCAACAACCAAGAGAAGTACAATGTGAGCCATGTATGTAATTCAAACATTTCTTTTAATTGACCACTTTCTAAAAAGGTAAATAGGAACAGCTGAAATGAACTTAAATAATATATTTTATTTACTCCAATATATCAAAAACATTACCCTTGAAACATATAATCAATATAAAATTACTAGCGATAGAGACCTCCCTCGTGGTCCAGTGGCTAAGTCCCAATTCAGGGGGCCCAGGTTTGATTTCTGGTTAGGGAACAAGATCCCGTATGCAACTAAAACCCAGCACAGCCAAAAAAATAGATTTTTAAAAATTATTAATGACAGATTTTACATTGGGTGAGTAGAGAGTCTGTCAAACCTGATGTGTATTTCACACTTAATGCCCATCTTAATGTGGACAAACCACATCTCAAGAGCTCAGTAGCTACACGTGGCCAGAATCTACCATATTGGGTAGCATAGTCCTCGATGCTTGTTATTCAAAGTGTGGTCCACAGATGAGAAGCATTAGCATCAGCTGGGAGCAGGTGAGAAATGCAGATGCTCGGGTCCCAGCCCAGACCCACTGAATCAGAAGCTGCATTTAGCCAGGTGCCCAGGAATTCACGTGCATATCTGTTTGAGAAATGCTGATCTGTAGTTCTTAACTTTTTGTGAGAGGAGCTTTTTGCCATTGTTGAAGGCCACGGGGTCTTCTTCCCAGAAATATATAAATATGCAAATGCACACAGACCTCTACTTAGGGTTCCAGAAACTTCCTCCACCTCTTAGAAACCCAGCTAAGGACCTGTAGTTCATGGATTCCACATTAAGAACTTCGATTCTGGAGTGGCGGTTTTCAAAAAATAAAAACTGTTAGCCATGCAAACTTGTCTCTTGTTCACAAATGAAAGCTTGCTCAGAATCCTCATGTGTAAAATGAGCTAAGAGTGAGTCTCAGGGGCCAAACAGGGAAGTGCCCCATTCCTATGTGTCCTGCTCTCCCTCCATCCAGCCCTGAGGACTTTGAGGGTAATCTCAGGCTCAGTGTGGACTCCCAACCCCACCTAACCCCATTCCTGGTCTGAGTTTACTGACCTGGTTCCCTAGCTGCACATGGATCACTCAGAAGTAACACTTGACTGTTTCTGTTTTCAAACTTTCTGGGGAAATTCTGAGGACCAGCTGGACTTTGGAAAATTCATCTCAAAATTAATCTCCTGGCATCTCAGCTGCCAAGAAGGTCCTGTTCTTGTTTGGTTGTCAAGTCATGTCTGACTCTTTTTTGACCCCAAGGACAGTAACCTGCTAGGCTCCTCTGTCCATGGGATTTCCCAGACAAGGATACTGGAGTGGGCTGCCATGACTTTCTCCAGGGGAATCTTCCTTACCCTGGGATCAAACGTGTTCTCCTATGTCTCCTGTATTGGCAGGTGGTTTCTTTACCACTGAGCCACCAGGGAAGCTCTGAAAGTCCTATTATACAAGGTCATGTTCAATGCAAAGTCTTGTAATCCAAGCTGGCCTCAGCTGGCTATCTGGGCCTTCAGGTGACTGCAGTGGAAGGATCCAGAGATCTTTTTTGGTCTCCTCTCTCTGCAGAGAGAGAGACTAGGACCCAGAGGGCAGGTGGAATGTGTCCCACCTTCTACCACAAGGTCTCCTTCCACGTGACCTCCTCCAGTGGCCAAAGACCCTTTTATCCCCAAATGGACTGTAGGTGTTTCCGATGGAGTACAAGATGCAGTTTCCCATTTCTTTCTCCATTCTTCATCATCGTCAGATTTCCCACCTCGCTCCCGCCCATCCTGACATTGTGCTGGGGCCACAAAGGCTCTTCTAAGCCCAGCTGTGACTGAGCTCACGCTCTGTGCAGCGGAGGCCATTTCCTGCAAAGCTAGTGAAACTTACACTCATCCCCACTAGAATGGACCCCTTCTGTGACCCATGAAACCATATACTTTTTTTCTTAAAGAGGGTCCCTCAAATTGTACAAGCTTCAGACCCCACAAAACCTGCCTCTACTGCTAAGACCCTCTGAGGTCTTCAGGACAAAGTCCCAATTCCCCACCCTCCCTGGCCTGTCATCTCCTCCCCTCCTTGCACACAGCACTCCAGCCTTCCTGCATTCTTCCCCACCCCCTGCTTAGGCTGTGTTCCCATCTGGTGTCCCCTTCCTGCTCCAGGTCTTGCACAAATACCTCCATCTCAGTGAAGCCCACCATGGTCTTCTGAGTCATCCCTATCTCTTGTCCTTCTGCACACTGCCCCCGCCCCCCCCCACCTCACTAGCGATCACTTTGGGGTTAATATTTATAAAGCTCTGAGGGGCTTCCCTGGTGGTCCAGTGGCTAAGACTCCAAGCTCCTGATGCAGGGGGCCCAGGTGAGATCCTTGGTCAGGGAGCTAGATGCCACATGCCACAACTAAGAGTTTGTGTGCCAAGCTGAAGACCCCGCATGTCACAGGGAAGATCGAAGATCCTGGGTGCCACAGCTAAGACTGACATAGCCAAATAAATAAATGTCTTAAAATATTTGTAAAGCTCTGAGAAGAATCGGCAAGCATCCTGTGTTTGTTAAAGAAAACAAAAATGAAAGAAGTGTCATGGCTTTGCTCACTCTGAGCTTTTGCTGGGGAAAGATGTGTTTATGTCCCATTTTCCCTGGGGACAGAGCTGGTTTAGGTGCCCGTCCCAGTGTCCTGGGCTTCCCTGCAGGCTCGAACGGTAAAGAAGCTGCCTTCAGTGCAGGAAACCCAGGTTCAATCCCTGGATTGGGAAGATCCCCTGAAGACGGGAATGCCTGCCCATTCCAGTATTCTTGCATGGAGAATTCCATGGACAGAGGAGCCTGGTGGGCTACAGTCCATAGAATCACAAAGAGTTCAACACAGTGGAGTGACTAACACTGACACTTTTCCCAGTGTCCCGGTTTGTATGCAGATTAGTTGGTATCCCATCCACGGTGTTTTCTCCCTGGTTAATCCTTTAGCATCCTTGAAGACTCAGCTAAGAAATCTTGTCCTCTAAGGATATTAACTGCAATGCTTCTTGCTTGTAGGCAACTGAAGGTTTATTGTGGCACAGCAGGAGTCCAGAGATGGAGCAGTTCTGGGTTAATTATCCTAGGAATTTAATTAGCAACAGGGCACAGTGTCACGTACTCATGGGCTTCCCTGGTGGTTCAGGTGGTAAAGAATCTGCCTGCCACGTAGGAGACCTGGGTTCAGTCCCAGGGTTGGGAAGATCCCCTGGAGAAGGGAATGGCTACCCACTTAAGTGTTCTTGTCTGGAGAATCCCAAGGACAGAGGAACCTGGTGGGCTACAGTCCATGGGGTCACAAAGAGGCAGACATGACTGAGTGACTAACACACACACACACACCCCTACTCATACTGAAGACCTGTGGCAGAAAAATGGGATAATTCACCCCAAGTGAGATTGCCTCTTTTTAAAAATCAGTGAAGAATGTGTTTCTTAGACGTTTTGCCTTCCACCCACCCCAGGTAACCTTCCCTCAGATCTAATTGGTCAGAATGTGTCACGTGTCCACGGCTAAACCAATGGCTGCTGGGGAACAGGAGCCTCTTGGTTGGCTTGGACCAATCAGAAGTCAGCCTCTGGGGTCAGGGGTCACTCCGTATTCTGTGACAACCATTTTGAGAAAAATATTGCACTAGGAAGGGTTGGCTGTGGGGGTGGGGCGAGGAGTGTCTCTAGGCCAGGCCACCAACACTGTCTCCTGCACCGTCCCTGACCGCCCCCCAGCCTGGGAGGGGCCACCGTCCCTCCGGATTCACACAGCCCGTTGCGTTCCCTCTGTACCGCTTGGCAACTTGTCTCTGTTCCCTCAGCCCCCTGACATTAGCGCCCCACCAGCAGGAAGCAGAGCTCATCCACCTTATTCTCATCCCAACTTCTAGCACAAGGCCTGACACCTTGTTAGAGCTCAGGGTAATTTAAGTGAATACATTTCCTCCCAGTGGTGTTCCCATAAAGCATAATATACTCCTTGTTTCAGGTACACTTGATGAGACACTTCATTTGGAGGAAATGTAGGAGGTTACTTAAGCCGTGTACTCCCTCAGCACAAGGCCTGCTCTGGGCACATCTCTGTATTCCCTGGTGCCTACTACAGTCCCTGATCCACAGGACATGTGCATATTTTAGGATATAACACATAATAAATAGGTTTCCATGCAACACAGCAAAGAGAAAAATGAACTCAGCTACATGTGCTGTGGATGCATCTCTCCGACACAAGTTTAAATGATAGAAGCAAGACATGAAAGAGTAATGGTGTAAGATTCTATTTATATAAAGTTCAAACATGGCAAAACTAATCCTTGGTGATAGAGGAGAGAAAGTGGTCACTGTTGGGGGGGGGAGGTTGACTGGGAGGGGTCACAAGAGAGCCTGGGGTGGGCTACAAATGTCCTAGCTCTTGACCTGGATGATGGTGACATGTGTGTCCATGAAAAATTAATGGAGCTTTAAACTGTGGTACATCTAGTCAACAGAATCTCACTCTGTTTTAGAAATGAACTATTAAGCCATGGATGAAATTTAAATGTACATTGCTAAGTGAACGCAGTCAACCTGAAAAGGCTACATACCATAGAATTCCAAGCGTATGACATTCTGGAAAAAGCAAAACTAAGGAAACAGTAAAAAGATCAGTGGTTGCTAAGGATGGAGGGAGGAGAGAGGGATGACTAGGCAGAGGATTTTTAGGGCAGTGAAACTCTTCTGTACGATATTATAATGGTGGATACCTGTTGTTACACATTTATCCAAACCCCCAGAATGTGCAACACCCAGAGTGAAGCCTACTGGAAAGTATGGACTTTCTGTGACGATGTGTTAGTGGAGGTTCAAGGAATGTAACATATATCCCATGTGGTGGGGGATGTTGATAGTCGGGGAGGCTGTGTGTTGGTTAGGTTCATGGGGCAGGGGATATATGAAAGTGAAAGTTGCTCAGTCGTGTCCGACTCTTTGTGAGCCCGTGGACTATACAGTCCATGGAATTCTCCAGGCCAGGATACTGGAGTGGATAGCTTTTCCTTTCTCCAGAGGATCTTCCCAACCTAGGGATCGAACCCAGGTCTCCTGTACTGCAGGTGAATTCTTTACTAACTAAGCCACATAGGGGGACTCTCTATACCATCCACTCAATTTTGCTGTGAAACTAAAACTTTGCTAAAAATGAAAATCTATTTCTAAAAAATTCTTGAGCAAGATATTTTGTGCACTGTATAGCATGTGATATCTCCATCATAAAGGACAAAATATTCTCCTTAAAAATAGCATTCATAATCATTCTCTAAAGGCTTACAGGAAGCCAGATCTTGCCTGAGTTCTGTACCTGTAGTATTTTCTAGAATGCAGGTGGTGGGAGCACACAGATTTACCTGGCTTGACCTCCATTCTGCTCTCAGTGGCCAGCATATCATAAAGGTTTATCAGGTGGAGGACTGATGCTGAAGCTGAAGCTCCAATACTTTCTGATGCAAAGAGCTGACTCACTGGAGAAGACTGATGCTGCTGGGAAAGATTGGGGGCAGGAGGAGAAGAGGCTGGCAGAGGATGAGATGGTTAGATAGCATCACCGACTCAAGGGCCATGAATTTGAGCAAACTCTGGGAGATAGTGAAGGACCGGGGAGCCTGGTGTGCTGTGTATCCATGGGGTCACAAAGAGTCCAACACGACTTAGTGACTAAACAGCAACAACAGGTGGAGAAAGGTGCTCCTTGTAATATTACAAAAGCGCCCATGCTGGAGGAACAGCATAGTGTCCATTTCGCAGAAGAGGAAACCAAGCTTCTGAAAGGAAGGTGACTGCATGATCCATAGCTGGTTAAGTGGCAAAGCCAGAACTTCTTGTCTTGATAGAAAAGCCTGCATTCTGAACCCCTGTGCTCTTCCACCTCAAATTTTCCGTGAAGCTGACCCCCAAGAGCTCGAGTGTTGAGAAGGTGCGTAGGTACAACTATTCACAGGAGTTGTCGCGGAGGTTGTGCTTTTCCTAAATTAATTGCTATTGTCTCTGGGATGAGGTTACAAAGTGCCCTGATTGTAGCTGTGATAAGGAGATATTCCAAGTCCAAGTTCAACCCATCAGCCTGTCAGTAGCTTTGACACCTTGATTCCCTGTCACCTGGTAACTACTAAAAGGTGTAATATTCTGAAACCTTTAATTTTACCTTCTGTGGGAGAGGAAAATTGATGGGGGAGAGGTAGGGTGCAATTTGAGACATGTGCAAATTACCTTTTGACTCTCATGAATGTATATTCCACATCCGACGCCTGCCTTGGCGAGAATCTTCGTCCCCCGGACGAGCTAGGTTGATGGCCATCAGCAGCACATAATTGCTGGGCTCAGCCCCGTCTCTCCTGCCAGGGAATGAAATCTTGTTCAAGGTCAGCATCAAGGTGTCAGTCTGAAAGTTTCCAGTGGCAAGGGAGCTGCATCTGGAGCAAGATAGTTTTGTGTGTGTGTGTGTGTGTGTGTGTGTGTGTGTGTGTGTGTGTGTGCATACGGTCTGATGATGCTTAATGAGGTCAAGTAATAGGAGAGGTGAGAAGGTGCTCTAGTGGCACTTCAGAGACATGATGGTGCCCAAAGCCAGACTGCAGGGGGTTGTCATCTGGAGCAAGATAGTTTTGTGTGTGTGTGTGTGTGTGTGTGTGTGTGTGCATACGGTCTGATGATGCTTAATGAGGTCAAGTAATAGGAGAGGTGAGAAGGTGCTCTAGTGGCACTTCAGAGACATGATGGTGCCCAAAGCCAGACTGCAGGGGGGTGTCGGTGAGTGGGTGATGGTGACATGGAAATAGCCCCTATGGACTGTTGTGAGAAGTTTGGCTAATAGAGAAGAGAGATAGAAAAAGAAGCATCATCAGATTTCCCTGATGGTCCAGTAGCTAAGACTCCACGCTCCTAATGTGAGGGGCCCAGGATCGATCCCTGGTCCGGGGACTCTTAATAGAGCCCCCATGCCACAACTAACAGTTCATAAGCTGCAACTAGAAGGTCCTGCGTCCTGCAACTAAGTCCTGGCGTAGCCATATAGATGAACATATAAAAATAAATATGAAAAAAAGCAGCACCGTGAGAAATCCATTGGTGATGTTTTGGGAAATATTTTTCATTGTGATAAAATATGTATCACATAGAACTTGCCATTTTAGTGTGTACACTTTATTAATACATTCAGAATGCTCTGCAAGCATCAGAACTATCACCACTCTCGAGCTCCAAAACTTCTTCATCACCCTCAAAGGAGAGTCCACAGCTTTCCTCGCTGTGGTAACCATTAGTCTGCATCCTCTCACTCTGGACGACCTATTCTGGACTTTTCACGCACATGGGCTCATACAAGATGCAGCCTTCTGGAACTGGCCTCCCTCACTGAGCACAGGGCTTTCAAGGTTCATTACTGCAGCATGCATCAACACTTTATTCCATTTATGGCTGAATAACACTCTATTGCATGGCTGTGATACATTTTGTTTCTCAGTTTATTTGTTGGTGGACACTTGAATTGCTTCCAGTGCTCTATGCTCAGTTGCTAAATCGTGTCCGACTCTTTGCGACCCTATGGTAGCCCACCAGGCTCCTCTGTCCATTAGATTTTCCAGGCAAGAGTACTGGAGTGGGTTGCCATTTCCTTCTCCATAGATCGCTTCTACCTTTTGGCTATTTTTGGGTAGTACTGCTGTAAACATTCATGTATAAGTTTGTTTTTTTATTTCTTCCTTAGAACGGCTGTTGTCAATTCTTTGGGGTAGACACCTGGGAACATAATTGCCAGGTCACTCAATAATCCTAGGTTTAACTTGTTGAGAAACCGTCAAACTAGCGATGTCTGAGGCTTCCAATTTCTCTACATCTTTGAAAACTATTGTTCTTTAACCAATTTTTTTGAAAGGTTTTTTAGAGTGAAGATTCCTTGTAATGAGCACTCACCATGAGCTCAGTGGCTCAGCAACAGTGGTGAGCAAACGGCTGGCCCTGCTGTCCAGGGGTTTCATAGCTTCATATGACCATGGGAAAAGCAAGGACCAAAAGAAACTTCCAAACTCGATCTTGGACCGAGAGCTCCCAGTCAGTTCTTTCTACCTCCAGCTGTGGACAATGAAAGTGGAAATTTAGACACGGGATTCCAAGCCCTTTTCAGGGAAGCAAGGGGAAAGAGCACAGACTTTGGTGTGAAAGCTCTTTAGTTTCATCTGCTCACCGTGGCCTCAAGCAAGTCTTTCAATCATCCAGAGCCTTGGCTTTCCTGGCAGTAAAATGGGAACAATACTATTCCCCTGGGAGAGTTACTATGAGATGTATGCAGATAAATGACAAAAGTGAAGATCCAGCTTGGTGCCTGCCACTTAGTAGGTGCTCAATGAACATGTTTTCTTTTCCCTGGGTCAATGGAGAAAATGTTTAAAAAAAAGTGAAATTAGCAAGAATGTGTGTTTCCTTTACTCCAGAACTAGCTAAGACAGACAGGAGTGTTTGCACAGGTGGCCTCAGTTGTGGGCCAGGAACATACCATAAACATGCTCCCTGCCATTGATCTAGGCCCCCACTCACATAACAGCCTTGTGGGGTCCCCTCTGTCTCCCCAGGAATTCCAGTGCTCAGCAAGCTCTGGGGTATCCCAGTTGCATTATTTTCCGAGAGCTACTGTAACAAAATAACACAAACTGTGTGACTTAAAACAATAGAAACTTGAGATGCCTGGTAGTTCAGCGGTTAAGGGTTCATCTGCTAAAGCAGGAGACACAGGTTCAATGCCTGGTCCGGGAGAATCCCTCATGTTACGGTGCAACTAAGCCTGCATGCTGTAACTCCTAAAGCTGGCTTGCCTGGAGCCCGTGATCTGCAACAAAAGAAGCTATCACAATGAGAAGCCCTGGCACCTGCTCCCCACAAGAGAAAGCCCAGGCGACCCTCTGGGGGTGGTTGGCAATCCTGGCATAGCAATCTTCAGAAAGAGCATGGTCCTGTGCATACCTTGATTTCAGATTTTTAGACTTCTGGACTTTCAGAAAATCACTTCCTGGGTTTTTTGTTTGTTTTTCTGCACTGGGTCTTCGTTGCTGCATAGCTGCAACCCTCCAGTCTCTGCCTCTATCTTCAGATGTATGTGCCCCCTCCCAAATCTTCTACTTCTTATAAGGACACCAATCATTAGATTAGAGCTCACCCTAAACCAGTACGATCTCCTTTTAACTTGATTATATCTGCGAGGTCCCTATTTCCAAACTAGGTCACATTTTTCAGGCACTGGAAACTTAGGACATCTCTCTTAAGGGACATGATTCAACCTACGGAGCTGGTTAATGGTTAAATGCGGGCATGGAATCAGGCTTTACAGAGGATGGAGACAGTTTGGGGAGCCTTCTTTAAGGGGAAGAACACAAAATTATGAATGCAAATTTAGGTAGCGGGCCCTGGATGGGGGCAAGCAAGTGGGGGATCCTGTGGCTTAAGCATCTTTAGTGTCATGGAAAATCTACCTCTGGAAAAATCTCATGTAGCCTGTTTCGGTTCCTATACTCATTACATGGAGCCAAAGGAATAAAACAGTTAAAAATGACAAACCATCAAAACATAAATTTTAAAACAGATGAACATTTCTGCATATATAAAGGAGCAGGTCTGCAAGGAAAATAACCTCCACGTCTCGACGGATTGTGACGGGTGGAGGTGTGTGTGACTGTCACGTATTTATTTTTCCTCTTTGCTTATCTAAATTTGCTGGCCTGTCTACAATGAGCATATATTGCCTTTATAAAAACCATAACCATCTTCTCCTTGCAGGCTTGATGTGTCGATTAGAGTCAGGATGGGTCTGAGGCCCTCGCAGAGAGCCGCACGGCCGGCGATCGTCATTGATATCTGTCCTGGGAGATGCTATTTCCTCAAGGGCTCCGTCGAGCCCACATGACCTCCCCTTAGGTTTCCTCGGTTTTCCCTCATCAGCACCCCCAGAAGGCTGCCTGGCCCAGATTGGGAAGGTACCCAGAGAGCCAATGGCCAGTGTCTGCACAGGAGAGGCCCCACCACAGAGAATGAGGTGCCGTGGCTGTTGATCCGTTTCCCTGATTTACATCAATTTACATTCAGCTCTGGAGTAATCTACATGAAAATCAGGCCGCCTCCATCTATTCCACTGAAATCAGATGAGGCCGCCTGGCCTGTGGGATGATGTGGGGAGATGCTCCCTCACTTCCCAAACCCTGGGCAGATTAATTTGTCAGCCAAAACAAGGGCTGGCATTGTAATCATGGCCACCTAGCACTCTTTCACTTTCCCCAAATTGGATAGATAAATGGATATTTGTGGTTTATTAACCTGAGTGTTTCGTCTAGCTGCATTTTCCATTTCCTCCCCTTCTAGAAGGAGCTGGTATGTTTTCTCATGTGAGATTATTGAGGCCATTCATTCATTCATTCCTCTAACGATGATTTACTGAGGTCTTCCACGTACCAGGCAACTGTGCTTGGGGCCCAGGAGAGAGGGGTGATTGTCTTTGTCCTTGTCTTCAGTTGATGTCCCTGCTCTTGACTTATTTTTAAAAACGGAGTTTTTAATGTAGGTATAACCTACATGTAGTAAAATGCACAAACCTCAAGTGTATGACTTGACAAATACTAGCACATGGAGCCTGTAACCTCCATCATGAATGGATAATGATGTGCCTGCTTAATTTTTTTTTAAATTGAAGTATATTTACAATGTTGTGTTAGTATCAACTGTACAGAAAAGCAATTCAGTTATACATATCTATATATTCTTTTTCAAGTTCTTTTCCATTGTACGCTATTACAAGATATTGAGTATGGGTCACTGCGTTATACAGTGGGTCCTTGTTGTTTATCTACTTTTATATAGTAGTGTATGTATATTAAGCCCAAACTCCTAATTTCTCTCTCCTCCCTAAATGTCCATCGACAGAAAAACGGATAAAGAAAATGTGAGTGTATATATATGTATACACACACACACACACACACACACACACACACTGTGGTACATGCAATGTGTTACATACAATGTGGTATGTAGTAATACAATGTTATACAACATGGTATGTATTAATACAATGCTATATGTATTAATACAATGAATATTACTCAGCCTTAAAAAAAGAATAAAATAATACCATTTGCAGCAACACGGACGGACCTAGAGGTTAACATACTAAGTAATGCGCCTACTTTCTAATTTTGTTAAAGGAATAAATGAGTCAGAAAATGTATAATCCCTGGCACAAAGTATGTGCTCAGTATACCTGAGGGTATTTACTGTGGCGAAACCTCCAAAACCTACTATCTCCAGAAGCAAAGTCCTTACCCACCTATTCTGCAGGTGTTCCCATGGTTACCTGTGACCTGGCACCCAGGTGGGGTCTTCTCTGAGTAGGTGTTGCCATGACCCTGGCTTCTATTTTGATCATCATCTCTACCTCTTTCTCATTTACTGGGAGGAGTTGGAAGGAGACTGGGTTAAAAACGTATTTTTCCCATTAAATAATAACATTTTACAACAGCTTTTCTAAATTTGTCAGAGGTACCATCAAACTACACTTGGCAAGAATTTTGAAGATGCATAGTGCATCTTTGCCAGCCTTGCTGATAACATGATCTGAAGAGGTTTGATCATTATTACTTTTTCAATTCAGCATGAAATGTGGTATTTGCCACCGAAATATATCATTTGGAAGAGCATGTAAAGTGCTTCCTAGAATTTCATCAAAATTTTTTTCTACTTTCATGCAATTTTTAACATAGAAAACAGAACTAAGTTCAATCAGATAACTATTTCGACACTTTTCTCAAAATGGAAATTGTTTTCTTATTATTTCAGATTTTTTGAAGTGTGGCAGACACTCTTGTCTCCCCAACACGATTTCCTCTCCCTAAAGAGACCAGACAAGGGCAGCCCCACTTTCACAGCCTCCCTGGGCTAGAGGCGCTTCCTTACAGCATCCTCTGCCATCGCTTCTTTTCTCCAGGATCACCTGAATCTGGTTTGCAGTTTTTCCAGCGACTCACAGAACCCCTTCACTGTGCCTCGCCCGCCCCGAAGCCTCCACCATTGGCTAGCCTAAGCCCTTCTGGGGGCCCCCTGCACCCCCCTTTAAGAGTCTCACCTGTGATGATTCCAAACTCTTTCTTTTGTTCCCTGACCCCCAGAAGAGGAAGCCGCTTCCTCCCAAATGCCTTAGAGTTGTCTTTCTACCCTTTCAGCTACCCAGTTAACCACTTTATACCTAGTTAACCATCCTGTATGTCTGATTCTCTCTGTTCAGCTACCTCGTGTGGTTTCTGTCTCCTGTCTGTTCCCCACTGACACCCCCACACCAGCCTTCCCGGTCCTCAGTCCCAGCTTCGAGTGAATTGTTGAACATCACTGAACCTTGCTTTCCTGATTGGCGAAGTGGGAAGAATGGTAGCAGACCACCATCAGCATGGAAGGGCTTTTTAGGTTTGCATTCATGGATCTTCTCTGCCAGAAGCTCCCTGCTCCCTCCAGGCTGGTGAGGGGCCGCTCCTTGTGATCACGTGACTGTCTATACTTTGCCCTTGTGTATATTCAGCAAGTCTTTGTAGAGTGCTATTATGGACTGATCGTGTCCTTTAAAGTTCACGTATTGAAAACTTAACCCCTCCATGTGACTGTATTTGGAGATGGGGCCTTTGAAACCGGTCGGTCCTAAAGGAAATCAACCCTTAATATTCACTGGAAGGACTGATGCTGAAGCTCCAATACTTTGGCTACCTGATGCAAAGAGCTGACTATGTTGGAAAAGACATTGATGCTGGGAAAGACTGAGGGCAGAAGTGGGCAACAGAGGATGAGATGGTTAGATGGCATCACTGACTCAAGGGACATGAGTTTGAGCAAACTCCAGGAGGTGGTGAACATCAGGGAAGCCTGGTATTCTGCAGTCCACGGGGTCCCAAAGAGTTGGACACGACTGAGTGAACAACAACAGAATTACGTGGGAAGGCAAGAAGGCAAGCCAGGAAGAGGGCCCTCAGCAGAAACAGAACCCTGGCAGAGCCTTCATCTGGACTTCCAGCCTCCAGAACTGTGGGAAAATAAATTTCCACTGTTCAAGCTCCTGTCTGCAGGTGGGACCAGCCAATGCTGGACATTTCTGTCCTCCCAGAAACAAACCCACCGTGTGTCACACAGCGGGTACTCAATCAACGTTTGCTGGCAAGGAATGTCTAAAAACCTGAGTAGCCGAGAGCATTCTGCAATCTGTGAAGCCCTGTGCGCTAGGTCTCTCTCCTTGGTCTGAAGCACTCTTTGATGGACTCGCTCACTGCAGTCCAAATCTCAAATCCCATTCATTCTTGGAACAGAGCTTGTGCTGGCCCATAGTCAGTGATTCTCTCTGGCCTTCCCTGACCCACCCTTGAGTGTAGTGGGGTAAAAGTTTCCCTCTTGGAGGATCTTCCTGCTGTGAAGGGCTGGATCGGACAGTTATTAGATTCTCTACAGTGTCCCCAGTTCTCATTTCCCTTTAACCCAGAGAACTCATGAGAATGTCCAAATCGCCTTCTGCACTGTTTCCAGAATCTGAAGCTGGGGGGAACTCCATCTCCTTTATCTCCTTGGGAGTTAATGAAAGCAAGAGGGACGGCAGTGAGGTCTGGCAGAGTCCTTCACCCTCAAATCCCACCACCTAACCATGGCAGGGGTGACTAGCTCTTTACATCCATGGCTAAGCCAGCTCCTCTTCAAAGAGCACTGAAGTTATAAAAAGAAAAAGTATAAGAAAGAAAGAGATGAACCACTGTGTTTACATGGAAAGTGGTTCCACATTCCTGCCGTATGGAACACAGAGTGTCCTGGAGTCGGCAGCTACCTGGCTGCGTTCCCTACCTTATTATAGAGCAGGGGAGCCAAATTTCCTTCTGGGTATCTATAAATAAAGTGCTTTGTCCACAAGCAGTTCGGTGAAAGCATTTTTCCGACCAGTGTACATATGAGTTTCATTTCTCCACAAGAGACACATCAGATCGGAGATGTTAGTTTAAGTCCACTGCTATGTGTAGTAATAATAACTTTTTCACAGCATCTAGTTCCCTTCTTTCCAAACTACGCCCCCCTCCCCCTGCTTCAATCTAGGCTTTATGTAGAAATTCTACCTAGGAAAGGCAGGCACTGCATTCCAAAATTCTTTCAGTTTAAGAAATTTAGAAGGGTATGGGATATAATTTCTTCTGCTGCAAGTCAAATGCTCCATTTATGATCTCTGGGGATGGCTGGTGGATTCTCCTTTTTCTGCTAATAGGAGCTAAGTAACTGGATGCATTCCCCTTTTCACCTCGTCTGCCAGGTAGCTCAGTGCCAGCAACAGCTCATGCCTGTGCCTCTGAATCCTCTGTTTTCCAAATTCCTGATTTCATCTTTGATTATCCTTAGCAAACCTAAATGTTAACATAAGCTTACCCATCGTATCCCAGAAAGAGGCACGATGCAAAGAAATGTTAGTTTTAAAATAGTTTTTCTTTTTAGTGGCTGCCGGTCTTAGAATGAAAGCACAGGATGGATGGGGCACTGGGCAGGGACTGGCAGAAAAAATCAGGATAGAGGGAAGGAGAAGAGGAAAAGGACCTTCGATGGGTATGAACTATGCATCTTGCCTTATGTAAGTACTTAACAGATATAAAAAATTAAGATGCACAGCAGCAGATCCTTTAAGGTAGAATGGCTGAGTCAAGCTTGGATCTAGGTCCCTTAATTCCAGAGCTAGAGCATACTGCATGCCATCATATCACTCCCTGCCAAGTAGCAACAAGGAAGAGGCCAGCTGGTAGCAGAATGTGCCTGTGAACACACAGTACCGTGTGCTAAAGTGCACAGAGCAAGTTGGGTTGATGTCAACAGGGAGCACCAAAGGGAATGGATTTTGTGTGAAAGGTTGAATACAGCAAGTCCAAGGCATCCATTCACTCAGTGCTAGAGCCTCCTGACTGGTTTTGCTGTTTATTCTCCCTGATGCCCTGTCCTTCCACCTGCCAAAGGCATCTGGTCAAGAAGTGAGATTTCACCCTCCTTGAAAGCTCACACACGAGCATGCTGGTTTCATGCATGTTGATAGAAGACATGAGACGCCCACGTCAGAGACAAAAGACTGTGTCACTCCCACAAAAGCAGCAGGTGGTGTCAGCATGGTCCCCAAAGGCTCCTCAGCCCCGATTTCCACAGATGTGACAGGGATGGCCCAAGACAAACAGTTGCACATGTCCTTGTTTTGCATTACAAGAGGATCTCTGAGCTTGGGGGACTTGCCATGTTCCAGCAAGCAAGAAACAAGTCTGCTCTTTGTCATGGAGGGGACATTACTTGGTGTCTCAAGCTCCATCACTTGCAAACACAACCCTGAGAAACCGGCTCGAGTAAAGAGTGGTCAGAGCCTTGTACTCTTGGCCACGCCTGGTAAGATGAATTCCCAGTGACCTAGGACAGGATTCACACTCCTTAACATGGCCCTGTAGGTGCAGAACCACCCGACTCCTGCCAGCCCCCTGCCCTCACCTGCTCACCCCACACCCCTCACTCACTCTGTGAGCGAGGCCTCCGGGCCTTTGTCCTTGATCCTCTCCCATCTCTTGATGTGGATGCTCCTTTTCAGCCTTTGGATGGCAGCTCCTTAAAGACATCGTCCTCAGTTTCAACTACTGCAGATTCACACCCGCATCGTTATATCATATCTGCCATGTCCATCTCAAACGCTATCAGACTCTGAAATGACCTTGATTTATAATTGTGTTTCCTCTCCTTGTATGTCAGGATCTCATCTATCTTATTCCCCACTGTACCCTTCAGAGCCTAGAGCAGGGTCCAGGTGCTAAACAAAGATTTGGGCTGGGGTGGGGAGGGGCTTCCCTAGTGATCCAGTGGCTAAGACTTCATGCTCCGAATGCAGGGGGTCCAGGTTCAATCCCTTGTCAGGGAACTACATCCCATATACTGCAACTAAAGAACCCTCATGAGCTCAAATCTGGTGCTCTGTGACAAACTAGGGGGGTGGGATGGGGTGGGAGGTGGAAGGGAGGCTCAAGAGGGAGGGGACATATGTATACCTATGGCTGATTCATGCTCATATATGGCAGAAACCAACACATTATTGTAAAGCAATTATCCTCCAATTAAAAATAAATAAATTTAAATTAAAAAAAAAGAAAGAACTCTCATGCTGCAACTAAAGAAACTGCGTGTCGCAACGAAGATCGAAGATCCTGCAATTTGCAACCAAGACCCAGCACAACCAAATAATTAAAATAAACAAATATTTCAAAAAGAGATGTGGGGACTCTCTAAATGCAGGGCAGGGAGAATCCCAGCTCAGGAGGCTGGAGGCTCCAACAGCATCCCCAGGGGTGGGATATGCCAACCAAGGAGCTTCCTGCTATTTCAGAAACGTAAAATTCAGCCTGACTCAGCTTAATGCCAGTGTGCAAGTATTGTGTGACTCACTGTTGTGCTTCAAACACGAGGTTTCTCCTTCCAGCGGCTTCTGAGAACATCAACTGGGATACCATGGTGTGACTGTAGGGGAAGCCAAGTGATGGGTGGCCAAGGGATGGAAAGTCTTCAGAAAAGACTCAGATACAGAGATCCAACCAGTCCATCCTAAAGGAGATCAGTCCTGGGTGTTCATTGGAAGGACTGATGTTGAAGCTGAAACTCCAATACTTTGGCCACCTCATGCGAAGAGTTGACTCATTGGAAAAGACCCTGATGCTGGGAGGGATTGGGGGCAGGAGGAGAAGGGGACGACAGAGGATGAGACGGCTGGATGGCATCACCGACTCGATGGACATGGGTTTGAGTAAACTCTGGGAGTTGGTGATGGACAGGGAGGCCTGGCGTGCTGCGATTCATGGGGTCGCAAAGAGTCGGACACGATTGAGTGACTGAACTGAACTGAACTGAACAGAATTTACAGGGATGCAGGATCTATTCAAGGGAATTCAGGGCTTGGTCAACAATTAACCAACCAGGCTGAAGGCAATGGCAGCTTGAGTCATAGGATGGTGAGGTACCCATGGGGGATTCCTAGACTCCTGGGCACACACAGCTGGGGGTGGAAGAAAACCAGAGCCAGAAGGAGGACTGAGAAGGAATAGTATGGGAAGCTGAAGGCAGCGAGAGGGTGTCTTCACAGAAGGAGATGACAGAGAAATGAGGGGACAAGAGGGCTGGCCAGTGGATGTCTGGGGTGGGAGCAGTGGTGGTGGTGATGGTGGTCAGCAGAGTCTAATGCTCATAGTGAGGAAGTGAGGACAAGGCCCTCATTACCTGGGTGAGGAGGGGCAAGTCTCCTAACCTCTCTGGGCCTTCATAAGTGATCACTGTCATCAGTGAAAGAAAGTGAAAGTCACTCAGTCGTGTCCGACTCCTTGTGCGGTCATGGACTGTAACCTCCCAGGCTCCTCTGTCCATGGGATTCTCCAGGCAGGAACACTGGAGTGGGTTGCCATTTCCTTCTCCAGGGCATCCTCCCAACCCAGGGATCGAGCCTGGGTCTCCCGCATTGCAGGCAGATTCTTTACCATCTGAGCCACCAGGGAAGCCCTGATAAGAGAAGGAAGCCTCTGTCCTCAGAGATTCTCCTGCTGTTACTATCACTATTATTAGCAGTGACAGAATCTGAGAATAGAACAGGAGAATCTCTGGGGACAGTGGCTTCCTTCTCCTAGACCAGGTGGATGGGTGGGGGCGGGGGTGCCTTTTCACTCAGCTGCCGCCCTTCTCAACCACTAGAGGATGTCTGAGAACCAGCTACAAAACAGTGGCTGGGTTTTCAGGGCCAGTGAGTGGACTTTATTGTGAGCTGGATTCAAAGTCAGAGAAATAACAAGCAGCCACTTCTTGGGGTCTGGCAATACACAAGGGAAGTCCAGGGAGACTTTGTGTTTGTCCATTTGTCAAGCATGCCATGATCCCTTACTGGGTTCCGGGCTTGGGCTGGGCTCTCAGGATAAAGGATAAACGAGACCCAGTGGCACCATACGGTGGAGAGAACAGGGCAGCTCTGCATTCACATACCAGGCCCAGGATGCCAGTAGCAGTGAGAGTACTCCTCCCCAGCTGGTCTCACGGGACGTGCTTAGGGAAGTGGGGCAGAGAGGTCTTGAGAACACAGTCACCTTTGGGGACAGACTGCTCCTCATCTTTTCTCCTGGAGATCACACCTGGGTGCCTTCCAACCAAAGGAAGAGATACAGAGGAGGCAGGTAAGCTTCCCCAAGGACTGTGGACTGTGGTTCACCACCCCTTCTACCCGCTTTGGCTGTGGAGACCTGACTGTGGGGTGCGGACACATCAAGAATCCACACTGGACTTCCCTGGTGGCTCAGCGGTAAAGAATCCGCCTGTCAATGCGAGAGACACCGGTTCGATCCCTGGTTGGGGAACTAAGATCCCACATGCCATGGAGCAACTAAGCCCATGCTCCACAACTACTAAGCCTGTAGCCTGAGCCCAGGAACTGCAACTATTGAGCCCATGAGCTGCAACTACCGAAGCCCGAGAGCCCTAGAGCCTGTGCTGCACAACAAGAGAAACCCAGTGAGGAGCCTGGCCTCCCTACATCTGCCTTGGGTTCCTGGTATCAGTGACCTCCATGCACATCAGGAGAACACTCACTTCATTTCAGGAGAACAACAAACTCAGGGAGCAGCGTGTACCTCTGGTCAAGGGATACCTGATCTCCTTTGCTCTTGTCAACTTCAAAGAGCTGGAGGGGGATGGGTACTTCCCTGGTGGTCCAGTGGTTGAGAATCTGCCTTCCAATGCAGGGTATGTGGGTTCGATCTCTGGTTGGGGAACTAAGATCCCACATACTTCAGGGCAACTAAACCTGTGTGCCGCAACTGCTGGGCCTGTATACTCCAGAGGCCGTGAGCCACAACTAGATAGGAGCCTGCCCGCCACAACTAGAGAAGCCTGTACTGCAATGAAGAGCTGTAATGAAAGATCCCACTTGCTGTAACTAAGACCCAAAGCAATCAAATAAATAAATAAATATTAAAAAAAAGAAAAAAAAGAGCTGAAGGATCCAGGGAGTTGAGGTCGCCTACAAGGCTGGCAATTTAGCTCAGTCTGTTCAGGTCAGAAGCCTTCAGACCCCTCTGCTTCCTGATGGGAAACTGAGGCCCAGAATGTGGAAAGGACTGGCCCAAGGCCATCAGTGAACCAGGGATGGGACTGGAGCTCAGAACTCCCAGTGACCTGCCAAAATGGCCTCCTGAAAGCATGTTGAAACTGAACTGACATTGACCTTAAAAAATCACCCAGAGCCCTGATTTAAAACAAACAAACAAACACAGACTCTGGAGACACACCGCAGACCTCCTAAATTAGAACCTCTAAGACAAGGCAGGGGCCAAGAAATCTGAATTTTGAAATTCAAAACCACCCCTGGTGGTGGTGACTGGTTTGATGGGCCAGTGTGGTCTTCTCTGCTATTGAAACCCATGTGCCAGGTTTTCTCCGCCCGCCTCCCAGACCTTCCCCTCTTTCCACCCTTCTGGTACCCCTTGAGCCTAACTTGTCTGGAGTTAACCCAGACCCCTGGTCCTCTGGCCCTTTAGGGTTTTGTGGATGGGAGATGGGAGAGAGATCAGGGGCAGAAAGAGGGGGAGGGAGGGTGTTCACTGCCCTCACTTACTCCATGCTGGGCAGCTGCTGGTCAAGTCCACGGCTCTCTTCCCAGCCCTCTCTTAGGCCTCCTCCCGCCTTGTTCTTTCAGACCTGGCAGCAGTA
Organism: Cervus canadensis; assembly: GCF_019320065.1. Lineage (NCBI taxonomy): Eukaryota > Metazoa > Chordata > Mammalia > Artiodactyla > Cervidae > Cervus > Cervus canadensis. The sequence goes on from NC_057402.1 coordinate 10,214,870, forward strand.
ACAGGTCTCCCCTCCGTTGCTAGCCCTGGGGCACCTTACACCCCTTGGAGTTTCTTCCCAGCCCTGCCCACCCCTCTGTCTTCCATCCCTTCATCCCACTGACTTTGGTGAAACCCCCTGCTATGCCATCCAGGTGCATGCAGGCATTGATCTCTATCAAGGTGGAGTCCACCTTGCCGTCCAGCCTCGGGGAGAAGATTTTGGAATCTGATTGTGAAGGGAGCACAGAGGAAGCCTGTAGGGGTGTCCCAGACAGGGTGATGCCCCCGCTGAGCCTTGCAGGGCCAAGTGCCTGTGAGGAAGGGAAGGGGAGCAGGTGAGAAGCTGACCTGGCACCAGGCAGAGGGCCCCGCGAGCCACGCAGACCCAGCAGGAGGAGGGGGACAGAGACGGTCTCAGGAGGCGTTCATGAGACTTCCAAAGCTGGTGGAGGGTAAGTTCTGACAGCCCCACCCTGCCAGTGGGAAGGATACACCTGCGAGAGGGAAAACGATGCTTTGCAGCTCGCCTCTGGAAGCAACTCAAGCTCACGGCAGGCTGCCTTGCAGGCGACTTGGTTCCCTTAACCATAATGCTGGGGTGACAATCCTGCCTGACCTCGCTTGCGGACACATAGGGAAGACCTGTGAATGTGAAAGCGCTTTGCAAACTATAAAGTGCTGGGCCCAAAGGAACAATGATGACCATTATTGAGGCAAAAGAAATGAATGGGGCTGTTGGCTTTCCCAGAAATGAAGGCTTCCTCGCCTCCCCCCTCCCTGGGCTCTCTCCGACGCTTTGGACTCCCCTGATCGAATAACCAAATGTCCAGCTGCTCCCCAGACAGACGGACGCCTGCTGCTGTCTCCAGCAGCCCCGGACTCCCGGAGCCACTGCACCACTGTCCCCAGCACAAGCAGAAGGTGCTGAAAATCTATTTTCAAGCTCTCTGATTAGGTGATGACAGCTCTGGTTTTAGCCAATTAAATACCATTTTCATTCACATATATCAGGCCCTGAAATGGGGGCGTTTGTTTTAGGAGGACTTCCTCGCTGGGTTTCCGTCTCCTCCACATTTATGTTTCAGCCAGGGCTTGGTGGTCTTTAGACAGCCAGGGGTGGGGCTTTAACCTGTGCTGGATGCCAGGGTCTGGGGACAAGTCCTGACCCCCTAGAGTCCAGAGTGTGGTAGAGAGACAGAGAAACTTCATTATTCCTCTAATAGTACTGAGCTCGTCCTTGCTAAGTCTGGTCTCTGCCCTCAGGGAGGTTCCATTCTAGTGTGTGCAAACAGACAGTGAAATTCCATGGTTAAGTAATGTACTAAGGGCTGTGAACGATGACCTATCAGAGCATCACAGTTGGGAACTGGGTGGTCATACTGAAGCCATGTGCAAATGTTCTGGCCAATGTCCTGTCTTCCTTTCAAAGGTGCTCACTATAAAACGGGACACTTGAGATCATGAACGCTGGCCAAACAGGTCTGCATTGGAAGCCTCCATCTTCCCATCTGTAAATAGCCATTGCTTTATAGAGCTGCAGGTTCTGTAGAGGCAATGGGCTAATTCGTGGACACACACAGTGCACAGTCCCTGGTGCAGAGCAGATGCCGGCCACTGTTCCTTGCTGGCATTGTAATTATTCCTCGCCTGACCTGGCTCCCACGGAGCTGCGGGGCTGGGCAATGTCTCTATGAAGAAGAGCTGGCTTGACGAGAGGGCCAAAGAGGGGGCACAGAATGGCTCCCCATGTCTGATAGCCCAGGGTTGAGGTCAAGAGCCCAGGCCAGGAACCAAGAGTTTGCTTCCACTTCCACCTCCTCCCGGCCTCTCCGGGTCTCAGTTTTCTTATCTGTCAAACAGGAGAAGGAGAGTACCTGCGTCCGGTCTCTCCCTCCCTCTTCACATGGCCTTCTCTCTCCTCCTCTTCTGTCTCTCTCTCTTTTTTAAAAAAAATTTTAATTGGAAGCTAATTACTTTACAATATTGTAGTGATTTTTGCCATACACTGACATGAATCAGCCATGGGTGCACATGCGTCCCCTATTCTGAAACCCCCTCCCATCTCCCACCCCATCCCATCCTTCAAGGTCATGCCAGTGCTCTGGCCCCGAGCACCCTGTCTCAGGCATCGAACCTGGACTGGTGATCTATTTCACATGTGGTAATATACATGTTTCAATGCTATCCTCTCTCTTCTGCCTCTTGAAAGGACACTTGTTACTGGATTGAAGGCCCACCTGGACAATCCAGGAGAATCTCATTTCGAGATTCTTAACGTAGTTACATCTACAAAGACTCTTTCAGGACTCCCCTGGTGGTTCGGTGGCTGAGACTCTGGATTGAGAGGGGCCCAGGTTTGATCCCTGGTCAGGGAACTAGATCCCGCATGCCACACCTAAGAGTTCTCGAGCCACAACTAAAGATCCCGCAAGCGGCAACAAAGATCAAAGATCCTACGTGTCACAAGTAAGACTGGCGAAGCCAAATAAATACACATATTTTTTTAAAAAAGAAAATAATTTACATTTTTAAAAAAAGACCCTTTTCACCAATGGACGTCTTTGGTGGGGGGTGGGTGGCATCAATCACCAACTGCAGCTGGGAGGGCAGACACGGGCTCTTGGTCTCTGCAGATCCCTCACCTGGCAGCTGGCTCTTCAGGGATTATCACAGCACTAGCAGCCTTTCGGCCTGGGTAATTCTTTGTACAACGGGTAGCAGCCTCCCTGGCCTCCACCCACCAGATTCTTGGAGCACACCGCACCCCATCCCCCAGCAGTGATAATCAAAAATATCCCTGGATGCTGCAAATGTCCCCTGAAGGCAAAACCATCCCTAGTTCTGAACCATAGGAAAACGCAAATACTCTACACCCGTCCTCCAGAAATTCACCTTCGTCTGCTGAGGACTTCAGGAGCAAGCATCCCATACAGAGGTCTGTATAGCCGGAGGCCTGTGGTTGTCTCCTGGGCTGCCTTAACACAGCACCACAAACAAAGGCTGAAAACAGCAGGAGTGTACAGTCTCACGGTGGTGGAGGCTGGAAGTCTGAAATCAAGGTGTTTCAAGGCCAGGTTCCCTCTCGCTTCCTCGCCTCTCCTGGCTTCTGCTGGTGGCCAGCAACCCTGGGCGTTCCTTGGCTTGTGGACACATCACTCCAAGTTCTGCCTCTGTCACCAGGTCATCTGCTCCCGTGTGTCTCTTCTCCTCTTGTAAGGATCCCAGTCCTATTGGCTGAAGGCCCATCCTATGCCAGCTCATCTTAACTAGTTATATCTGCAACAACTCTATTTCCAAAAAGTGAAGTCAAAGTCACTCACTCATGTCTGACTCTTTGCGACCCCATGGATTTCTCCAGGCCAGAATATTGGAGTGGGTCCCCTTACCCTTCTCCAGGGGATCTTCCCAACCCAGGGATTGAACCCAGGTCTCCTGCATTGCAGGCGGATTCTTTACCAACTGAGCTATGAGGGAAGCCCCAAAGAGTGGACTTTAAAAAGAAATGTCACAAATTTATTTACAAGACAGAAACAGAATCGCAGACATAGAAAACAAACTAATGGGGACTTCTCTGGCGGTCCAGTGGTTAAGAATCTGCTTTCCGATGCAGGGGATGTGGGTTCAATCCCTGGTCGGGAAACTAAGATCTCATATGCCACTGGGCAACTAAGTCCACACACCCAGCTACTGAGCCTGCGTGCCGCACCTGGGGAAGCCCAAGTACTGCAGTGAAGACTTAGAGTAGTCAAAAATGTTAAAAATAAAAAAGAAAACTAATGGTTACCAAAGGGGAAAGGGGGAAGGTGAGCTAAGCTAGGAGTATGGAACCGGCAGATACACACTACTTTCTATAAAACAGATAAACAGCAAGATCCTACTGTCTAGCACAGGGAACCATATTCAATATCTTATAATAACGTATAATGGAAAAGAATCTGGAAAAAGAATATACACATATATATTCTTTATATATTCATATATATATATATATATGTACAACTGAATCACTTTGCTATACATCTATAACTAGCACATGGAAAATCAACCATCAGTTCAGTTCAGTTCAGTTCAGTCACTCAGTCGTGTCCGACTCTTTGTTACCCCATGAACCATATTTCAATTAAAAAAAAAAGTGGCATTCTGAATTTCTAGAAAAGATATAAGTTGGGGAGAGAAGTATTTAATTCAGGACAAGGCCTTGAGAAGAACATGGAGTCCCTCCCCATCTTTGGAGTGGGAACACCAAGGACAGAAAAATCAGGTTACTTCTCCGGGGTGAGGTGTCAGACAGAGGGTTGGCTCGGAGCTGTGACGGGATGCCTGACACCACACACAGCCTCCGGGGGTGTGTGGACCCAATGGGACCAGAGCTCTGACCCTGAGTCCACAGCTAGCCCACTGCCCAGGTGCATCCCAACCGAAGGGGCTTCCTGGAACGGCCTCCCCCCCAACTCCTCCAGCTCTGTCCTCAGGAATCTCTCCCTTCTTCCTACTGCCAGTCAGACCCAGTCACCCAAGGAGACGAGCCTTGTTGGTTAATTTTTTTCCCCTTCAAAAAAATAAATTCATAAATGGTCCTTGGCAAGCTGTTTACTACCTGGTTTTAATGGCCTGTTTATTACCTTGAGCCTGCATCTGTTAACACGCCCCCTCGTCATTTTCCCTCATTAACTGTCAATTTGGAGGCCAATTTTGGCATTAACCATGCCTGGGCCTAAATGGCTGCGGACAGTTGGTTTTATGACCGAGCCTTGTCTTGGAAACACGGGGCTTGTCGTCAAAGAAGGGCTGAGAACTGAGGGGTCTCCGCAGCGGGCAGCGGTGGGGCTGCTGGCAGAAGGTGAGGCAGGAGGGGACTTGGGGGCCTGATTCACAGGTCACCTGGGCTCCAAAGAAGAACATCCTTTCTTCGGCAGTTGAGGGATAGCCGCATATTTAGAAGGAAGCTTAGGGACTTCCCTGGTGGTCCGGTGGTTAAGACTCTGCACTTCCAATGCAGGGAGTTGTGGGTTCGATCCCTGCTCAGGGAACCAAGATCCCACATGCTGGGTGGTGCAGCCAAAAAAAAAAAAAAAATTGAAGTTTCTTTTGAAAAAAATGAAAAGAATCTCTGATCAGGAAAAACCACACTCTTATAAATGCAGAAAAGCAATCACCTCTTTGGAAACGAACCCTGACAGGTCAGCACCTGATGGGGCTGAGGCACATCTCACGCTTCCCATCCATGCTGTCCCCAACCTTGCCGGGAGCAGAGGATACAGGAATGAATGAGAGATGGCCCTGACCCTGAGAGCTCCTATCCAAGGAGGAGAGATGGACGCGTCCACAGGTCATGACAAGTCATGAGCCGGGAAGCCCAGGGGAATTCAGGGCTTGGTGGGTGTCGGGGAGAGAAGCAGAAGCCAGGCAGCAAACTCCTCAGGGCTGGTCAGAGATGGTTCTGCACAGGCGCTGCTGTGAGCCTGGAAGGATGGGTTCTCACAGGCAAAGAGGAAGGTGGAGATGGGGAAGAATGTTGGGATAACGGCCACATCACTGTTATGCTTAAATTCTTCATGGGTGCAGAGTAACGTGCAACCAGCATCCCATGCACCCTCTCCCATCACCCCGAGTTTCAGCCGCACCATCCGTAGTGAGGTGCACAGTGTACCCAAGAATTCAGAGCCAGAACCTCAGAATGTGACCTTATCTGGAAACAAGGTCTTTGCAGATGTCATTCGTGAAGGTGAGGTCTTATTGGAGTAGGGTGGGCCTCAAATCCAATGACTGGTGTCCTTAGGAAAAGAAAAGAGGACTCGCAGGGACACAGGAAGAAGGCCTTATGAGGACAGAGGCAGAGGCTGGAGTAACACACCTACGAGGACCACCAAGGGTTGCTGCAACCCCTGGAAGCTAGGGAGGATCCGAGAAGAGTCCTTCCTCAGAACATGGGGGAAGACGCAGGGCCCTGCTGCCGCCTTCCAGATTTCAGACTTCCAGCTTCCGGACCAGTGTGAAAACACACTCCTGTTGCTTTAAGCCACCCAGTTTGTGGTCCTTTGTCACATGACCCTAGGAGAGCAAACACCATCCTCCTTTTATCCTGCTCCAGCCCTATAGGAAGACTGCTGCTCTTCAGGGGTCTTCCAAACCCTCTTTATTGTTCAAACATCTGGCCAAAGAGTTCTGGGTTAACAGGCTAAGTTGAACACACACTTCTGATTTCGCTTCCTTAAAAAAAAAAGAAAAAAGGTTAGAGTGAAGAGATCTTTAAAGAAGACAGTTCGCTAGGATGGGAGAAAAGGAAAGCAGGAAACCAGGAAAGTCTGAGTTGCCCTGCACTCAGCTGGCTGGTTGTCCTGGGGCCAATGCTCAGCCTCCATGGGGCCTCCAGAGCAGCCTAGGATCCCACCATCAAGGTCCCATGTGGTGCGCCCGGCTGCTTCCCACATGCTCTTGACCAGGAGTGGGTGGAGTTCCTGCCTTTGAGGGCAGGGCCCAGGTTCAGCCAAAACACTCCTATCACCCCATCACCCCCACCGTTCTGCTGTGACCTATTCCTGAACGTGTGCACCGAAAACACAGGTCAGACCTTTGCTTGCCCCATCCCTGGGTCACATGGCGGGCGACCCCTCCAGATGCCCCACAGAGATGCCTGCACCCCAACGTCCCCTCCAAGGAGCTTGCAGAGAGGCTGAAGTGAGTTCGTCCCAAAGACAGTGCCCAGCACTCAGCCTGCAGCAAGCTCCAAGGTGCACGTGAGTCACCTGGTTCTAGGTGAGGGGCTGGCAATGCTGTCTTTCCAGCTAAACCCCAGGTGAGGCTGATGCTGGTCAGGGACCAGGCTGAGAACCAACACTCTGAGATACTGGTAACATTCAATTTCTCAGCCGGAGTAGAAGTAAATGGGTGTGCATTTTGTTTAAACTAGGTGTACATATTTTATGCTCTTGACTACATTTGCTATGTCTCAGGATTTATTAATTTTAAATATTTATTTATTTGGCTGCACCACATATCAGCTGCATCACGTGAGATCTAGTTCCCTATCCAGGGATGGAACCTGGGCCCCTGCATTGCCAGTGTGGAGCTGTAGCCACTGGGCCAGCAGTGCCTCAGAATTTAAAAACAAAAAGCAAAACCTTCTCCGAGAAGCCCTCCTTACCCTTCTCAGGCCGTGCAAGGCACATCTGGGCTCCTGGCACACTTCCTCCAAGGGTTACAGATTCCAGCCTCTAAAGGGACCAGGCAGGCGACATCCCCCCACTGAAGCTACACGCATCAAACATCCCAGCTACAAAGAGAGGGTGAACTGTTGTTGACAGGAATGTGAGCCCAGAACTGCCAGATCTAGCCTTTCAACAGAAGTTGGATAGTATTCAGATTTTTTTGTGTAGAATCTGATTTTTTTCCCCCAAGACACCATGGGCTGGAAGGGGTCTGTGTGCTGCTGAGGCTTTGACCCAACTGATATGTTCATATGATCCGTAAGCACACCTCGGGTCCTTGGTGAAGGGGCTTCTCTGTAACCTGGATGGTCTTGGCGTCAACAAGGACAATAATAAAAGCAAGCACTTGGGCAATAGTTACTCCTTGGAGTCAGTTACAGCTCCAATTGCTTCACATGTATTAACTCATTTAATCCTCAAAACTGTGTGTTAGGCACTGTGCTAAGCTCTTTAGATTTTTTTTTTTTTTTTTTTTTTTAGTATTTATTTGGCTCTGCTGAGTCATGTAGGATCTAGTTCGCTGACCAGGGACTGAACACCAGACTCCCTGCATTGGGAGCATGGAGTCTTAGCCACTAGATCACCAGACACGTCCCTACATATTTTTATCTGATAGAATCCTTGCAAAAATGCTCTGAAGCTGTGTGTTGGTTCCCATTTTACACGTGCAAACAGCTGAGTCTCAGAGCAGTCACTTGCCTCAGGTTCCAAAGGTGGAAGGGGGTAAGGCTTGAGCTAGGATGTGAGCCCGGGGTTACCTTCCCAACCTCTGTGCCAAGTTACACATAACCACTCAGCATAACCACTGTGCTCAGCTGACTGATGGGTCTACAGAAAAAGTACAATTCCTACTCCAACAAGCCTGTGACCTTGGGCGAGATATACAACCTCTCTGTAGCTTCAGTTTTCACATCTGCAAGATGGGTTTAAGAACAGTGCCTGCCTGGGTCCTAGGAAGGGAATGAAAACTAAATTGGAAAAAATGTGTAGTATATTTAGCTCAGATTCTGGTCAAATGACACCAAACTTCATTACTGTGATCATCTATTTTATTGATGTCAATTTTTATCGCGACCATAGTGTGTAATTCCTAAGTGGTCCCCTCCATCCATCATAGCCCTAATGGAAGCTTCAATGCTCTGGCCACCTGATGCAAAGAGTTGACTCATTGGAAAAGACCCTGATGCTGGGCAAGACTGAGGGCAGGAGGAGAAGGGGGCAACAGAGGATGAGATGGTTGGATGGCATCACCGACTCAACGGATATGAGTTTGAGCAAACTCTGGGAAATAGTGAAGGACAGGGAAGCCTGGTGTGCTGCAGTCCATGGGTCGTGATGAGTTGGGCACAACTGAGCAACTGAACAACAGCTATCTGCACTGTGATATATTCACTTGCTTCCCCATTTGGGGTTTGGAAATCAGTTTACCCAGGGTAAAACTGCTGGTTAAACGTTGAGGACAGTTGAAAAGGGAAAACTTTGGAGAAGGGGAGGAGCGCTGAGGGAGGCAGGAGAAAGGAACTGAAACCACAGCAGGTGTCACTGGGCCTCCCAAGGGAGAAGGAGCCCGCGGAACTTGACTGAGCACCTACTGTGTGCAAGGCTTCAGGTTACCCAAGTGACACAGGTCATATCACATCCTGGGTGTGTGGTGGGGGGGAGGGGAAGGTGTTATCACCCCACTTTTACAGGAGAGGAATCTGATGCTCAGCGTTCTCAACCTGCCCGAGGTCGCCCTGCTGGCCCCAGGCCGGAGTGCTCCTCTGTCTGACATCTCAGTTTGCAGGCTAGATCGCTGGGACTCTGGAAAAGCTTTTGCCAGGGTGCTTGTAGAGCTCCAGGCCATAGGATCGCCAAGAGTCAGAGACGACTGAGCAACTGAACAACAATGGCATTCATCTGCCACTTCTTCCCCTCCTGTGTCCTTCAGGGCTCCCAGCTCACTGTAAGATCCAGCTCATCCCGGCTCCAGAAGCTGATAACTCATCACTGGGAAGGGACCCGACCCCCACCATTGATAAAAAAATTGCCCTTCCTTTCTAAAATACTTTGCCTATATCTTAATCCCATTAATATAATCCTAGAAGGCAATAAAAACAGACTTTTGATTTTCCTATTTACAAAACAGTTTTGCGTATCTCCCGTAAATCATCCGGCAACACTCCCTGTCCTAACCTGACTCTCCTCTTCAGCCGGCTACCTACAACCTCTTGGGAAGCCGTTATTGCCCCTACTTGGAAACCTTCCTCAAAGCAGAAGGGCTCCATTTCTTCAAGGTAAGAGGACTCACGTAAAACATAGTTTTTAACTTTCTCCTAGGACAAAACTCAGAGATCACCAAAAATCGGAAGTACCCTTCTGCTCATACCTCAGAGAATGGGAGGATTCCTTTATCAAAACAGTTTCTGTAAAGCTGTTTGTCTTTTTCCTCATCAGATTACAGGAATCCTTCTGTACCCTGGATGGTAATCCTTTGTTTATTAAAGTGTGTCCATTGTCTCTTTCCAGTTTGTAGTTTGTTGAAGGTGAATTTGAACAACAGTTCTTGATTTTACTTAAGTCATGTATTTACCAATCTTTCCTAGGACTGTTCTTAAATCTCTTTAAGAAATAAGAAAATACTTCCTTACCTGAAAGTCATGAGAACATTCTCTATTATCTCTTAGAAGTTGTTAAACCATATCTTTCTTAAAATAAATAAATATACTGTATCTTTCTTATGTACACCTTCATCTGGATCTAGTTTTCCTAAGGGACAGCATGGGGTGAGGATCTATTTTTGTTTTTTCCCTCCTATGGATACCAGTCACCCCAGCATCTTACTGACTGGTTCTTCCTCTTGCTGGTGGCCCGAAATGCTGCCACGGTCAGTTATCAGGTTACCGAGTGTGTTTGGGTTTCTTTCTGAGTTTTTTTTTTTTTTTTTTCCTGCTTCACTGGTCAGTTTCTCTGTGCCAATAACACACTGCCATAATCCACATAGTTTAATAATAAATTTCCACATCTTCTGGGCGAGTCGCCCCACTTCATGCTTCTTCAGGAATGTCTTGGCTATTCTTGGGTCTTTGGTCTTCCCTATAAATCTTCGAATCGGCTTGTTCAGTTCCTTTAAAAATCCAGTGGGGATTTTGATTGGCCTTGTATAAAGTCTATGGCTCAATCTAGGGATATTTGAGACCTGGGACATATCAAATCTTCTGGCCATGAACTGAAAACCTTCCTCCGTTTACTTATGACCTCTTTAATGATTTTTCTCTAAGAGTATATACTTTTCTCTATAAAAGTCTTCCACAGTTAAAACATAATTATCTGCAGGGGTCTCATAGCTTTTCTTCTGTTGCTATTACAAATAAAATAAATTTTGAAACTACATTTTCTCTTTCAAGCTAATACATCTTCTTTTCCATTAAATGACTTTTTTAGATTTTTAAATTTTACATACAACTTTTAAAGGTTACTTTCCATTTACAGTTATTACAAAGTATTGGCTATATTTCCTATGTTCTATAATATAACACATCCTTGAGCCTACCTTACACCCAATAGTTTGTACCTTCCATACCTCCAGCCCTATACTTCCTCTTTCCCCTTCCCCACTGGTAACCAGTAGCTTAAAAACAAAACAAAACAAAAAAAACACCTTTTATTTTATATTGGAGTATAGGTGATTAACAGTGTTGTGATGGCTTCAGATGAACAAGCAAAGGGACTCAGTCAAACATGTACATATATCCATTCTCCCCCAAACTGCCCTCCTGGCCGGGCTACCACATAACATTGAGCAGAGTTTCATGTGCTATACAGTATGTAGTAACCACTCATTTGTTTTCTGTAAGTCTGCTTTTCTGTTATATTCACTAGTTTGTTGATTTTTTTAGATTCCATATTATCAGTAATATATAGTATTCATCTTTCTCTGTCTGACTTATTTTGCTTAGCATAATGCCCTCCAAGTGAAACTACATTTTCTAATTGCTTGTTGCTGGTGTATAGAAATGGAATTCACTTTATTATTATTATTGACCTTATATTTGGCTCAAACGGTAAAGCATCTGCCTACAATGTGGGAGACCCAGGTTCGATTCCTGGGTCAGGAAGATCCTCTGGAGAAGGAAATGGCAACCCACTCCAGTACTTTTGCCTGGAAAATCCCACGGACAGAAGAGCATGGTAGGTCCATGGGGTTGCAAAGAGTCGGACATGACCGAGCAACTTCACTTTATATATCTATTTTCCTGAACTCTCATTAACATTAATTTGTAGATTCTTTCATATTTCCTATGTAAATAATCATATCAGCTGTGAATAATGACAGTTTTATTTCATTTTTTCTAATTATATCTTTGACACTTTCTTCTTGTCTTATTGTGCTAGTTAGGACCTCTGGGGCAGAAGTAGGGATTGAAGGCACTCTTGTCATAGCTCTAACTTCTGAGGAAAAGGTTCAAATTTACCAACGTTAAGACTGGGGATTTTGGTACACACATTTATCTCGCCAAGGAAGCTTTATACCACTTCTATTTTGGTAAATATTTTTGTGTTTGTGTAACTAATTGGTTACAAGTGGGTGTTCAGTTTTCCAAAGTCTTATTTCTATACATACTGGGATGATTTATTCCAATCTGGTAAAGTAGTGAATATTTATAATGTTTTCCCAATATTAAATCACCTTTGCATTTCGGGAATTAAACCCAACTTAGCTCTCATGCATTCTTTTTCAGATACTGCCAGATTTCACTTTGGTAATATTTTAGGGCTCAGACGGTAAAGATATCTGCCTGCAATGCAGGAGACCTGGGTTTGATTCCTAGGTCAGGAAGATCCCCTAGAGAAGGGAATGGAACCCACACCCCCATTAGATAAGACTTTTGCATTCTTGTTAATGAATTAGCTTGATCTATCATATTCCTTCCTCATACTGTACTTGATTTTGATATCAAGGTTATATTACCATCACAGAATCAGTTAGGCATTTTTTTAAATCTCTGGAAGATTTTGTGTAAGACTGGGATAAGCTTGAAAGATTGGTTGAACTTCCCTGTTATTTTGTTTTTTTAAATCTGTAGTTATTTTTTTCCTGTAGGAAGGTAGTTAACCTCTTATTCACTTTTTATAGTTCTAAGAAAATTGGGTCTTTTTAATCCTGAATCAATTTTGGAATTATGTTTAAGCATTCAAATTTTTGGCAAAAAAATTTGTACACAATTTTATTAGATCTTCACTGTAGTATAGATTTAATCTATTTTAATTCCTAACATTGTCATGTGTACATGTGCTTTTTCAAAAAATTAGTTTTACCAAAAGTTTGACTACCTTATTAATCTTTCCAAAGAACCAATATTTAGCCTAGTTGATCTGCTCTGTTATAGCATTTTCCCCCCTATTTCATTACTTTCTGATCTATGTTTATTGTCTTCTTCTTTCTACTTTTTATGGGGGTATTCTTTTCTTTCTTTATTTCTTTTCTTCTTTTTTTTTTTAGTTTATACATTTTCAGCTTTTCCTTCATTTTAATATACTATTGAAAGGTATGGATATCTCCTTAAAGGATCATACTTGCTACTTAACTGAAGTAGTAGCATATAGTATATTCAGAATCAGTCAACTCAGATTATTTCAAAATTTACTTTTTTTTTTTCATTCATTAGCCAATCTGAAGTCTACTTTTAAACTTCCAAACATAGAGGACGACTAAAATTTGTCTTTGGATTATCTATATCAACATTCTTAATTCCATCATGCTTAGAGGACATATGATATGTGTATGATAATGATTATTTTAAACATAATGACAAATGTTTTCTAGTTAATAAAGTCTGTATATTTCAACCATTTTTTTTGACCACAGTGGAATTAAATTGTTGGGTTGGTCAAAAAGTTCAATTGGGTTTTTTCCATAAGATGATGTTTACAGAAAAATCCAAATAACCTTTTTGGCCAACCCAACAGAAATGAATTTTTAAAAATGTTAAGGACTCTTAAAACACAAGTTTCCATATTTATTGAGAAGAATGAAAGAAACAAAGTGCTGTTTAATTTTAGGAGAGTCTATATTTGTCCATTAAATCATGGCTGCCAACTGTAATTCAAACCTTCTATGTCTTACTAATTTTTTGTCTATTTGACATTTCAATAATTAACAAACGTGTGTTGAAACTTCCTATCATCATGGTATATTTATCCATTTCTCCCTTTAGCTATTTTCAATTCTTGTTTGACATTTTTGAGGCTATATAAAATGAAGGCAAGTTTACAACTGTCATATCTTACTGGCGAACTGAATGTCTTCTCACTGTTGATCCTCTTTATCTTTAATATTGCATATTTTTTTTTCCTTAAAAATTAACTGGTATGTTTCTAATCCTCTTTTTACTTATAAACTTTCTATATAGCTTCACCTGTTTCTTATATTAATATGAAAAGAAAAGTGAAAGTGAAGTCGCTCAATCGTGTCTGACTCTTTGCAACCCCATGGGCTATAGCCTACGATGCTCCTCTGTCCATGGGATTTTCCAGGCAAGAGTACTAGAGTGGGTTGCCATTTCCTTCTCCAGAGGATCTTACCAACCCAGGGATCAAACCTCGGTCTCCCACATTTTAGGCAGATGCTTTACCATCCGAGCCTCCAGGGAAGTCACAAGTCACGTGTATTAATATAAGGCTAATTTAAAAAGAAAATCTAATGTGACTATCTTTGTCTTTTAGCTGGTGGTGATTTAGTCCCTTTATATTTATCTCATGCTGCGCTGGTCTTAGATACCAAATGCAGGATCTTCAGCTGCAGCATTTGAGCTCTCAGTTGTGGCATGTGGGATCTAGTTCCCTGAACAGGGAACTGAACAGTTCCCTGAACCTGGGCCCCCTGCATTGGGAGCATAGAGTCTTAGCCACTGGGCCACCAGGGAAGTCCCCTGTTATATCTATTTTTATTACTGAAATACTTGATTTGTTTACATCATTTGACTTTATGACATTTTTTTTTCTTTTCTTGCCCATATCTTTTCATTCCAATCCCAAAGAAAGGCAATGCCAAAGAATGTTCAAACTACCACACAATTGCACTCATCTCACAAACTAGCAAAGTAATGCTCAAAATCCTCCAAGGTGGTCTTCAACAGTACATGAACAGAGAACTTCCAGATGTACAGTCTGGATTTAGAGAAGGCAGAGCAAGAGATCAAACTGCCAACATCTGCTGGATCATAGAAAAAGCAAGAGAATTGCAGAAAAACATCTACTTATGTCTCACTGACTACGCTAAAGCGTTTGACTGCATGGATCACAACAAACTGTGGAAAATTTCCTTAAAGAGATGGGAATACCAGACCACCTTACCTGCCTCCTGAGAAATCTGTATGCAGGTCAAGAAGCAACAGTTAGAACCAGACATGGAATAATGGACTGGTTCCAAATTGGGAAAGGAGTATGTTAAGGCTGTATATTGTCACTCTGCTTATTTAACTTATAAGCAGAGTATATCATGCAAAATGCCAGACTTGATGAAGCACAAGCTGGAATCAAGATTTCCAGGAGAAATATCAACAACCTCAGATATGTGGATGACACTACCCTTAGTGGCAGAAAGTGAAGAGGAACTAAAGAGTCTCTTGATGAAAGTGAAAGAGGAGAGTGAAAAAGCTGGCTTAAAACTCAACATTAAAAAGAAATTAAGATCATGGCATCTGGTCCCATCATTTCATGGCAAATAGATGGGGAAACAATGGAAACAGTGACAGTCTTTATTTTCTTGGGCTCCAAAATCACTGCAGATGGTGACTGCAGCCATGAAAATAAAAGATGCTTGCTCCTTGGAAAAAAAGTTATGACAAACATAGACAGCATATTAAAAAGCAGAGACATTACTTTGCCAACAAAGGTCTGTCTAGTCAAAGCTATGGTTTTTCCAGTAGTCATGTATGGATGTGAGAGTTCGACCATAAAGAAGGCTGAGCACCAAAGAATGGACACTTTTGAACTGTGGTGCTGGAGAAGACTCTTGAGAGTCCCTAGACTGCAAGGAGATCAAACCAGTCAATCTGAAATTAGTACTGAATGTTCATTGGAAGGAGTGATGCTGAAGCTGAAGTTCCAATACTTTGGCCACCTGATGTGAAGAAGTAACTCATTGGAAAAGACCCTAATGTTGGGGAAGATTGAAGACAAGAGAAGGGGATGACAGGGGATGAGATGGTTGGCTGGCATCACCAATTTGATGAACTTGAGTTTGAGGAAGGTCCAGGAGTTGGTATGGACAGGGAAGCCTGGCGTGCTGCAGTCCATGGGGTCTACAAAGAGTCAGACACAACTGAGCAACTGAACTGAATTTTCTTGCTTATCTTTAGAGATTCAGGGCTCATGTGGATTGTCAGGTTCAGGTCCCCTACCTTTAAGAGCCCAACGTTTAAATTCTCATTGGTGGTGCCGATGTAGGTCTTTGACCTCAGGACAATCATGCCTTAGAATTATTGCTGAATTAACTTGCTTACTATTTATCATTTCTTGCTTTGGTTTTAGCCCTCTGACAGGTATACATTTACTTATTTGCTTGCTTATTTATTTATCATGGCCCTTAACATTTCCTTTATTTCCAATAAGCTCATCAATGCCCTAAAATGTATGTTTGCTTTAACTGAGATAACATTCTGGGGAAACAATGTGTTGAGGGAAGGACATACTCCTTCATCCCTGTTTCTGAAAAAAAAAAATATTGTTTCTTGTTACATCTTATTTTGGTCAAACAATAGTTACTATATATAAAACTACTAGAGTGTGAGGACCATGTTGATTCACTGTAAACAGTGTTTATCTCTATATGTTGGGCTGGTGGGTGATATTTATTATCTTCTATTGATTTTCTATGCTTCTAGAGTTCCTGCTGTGAGCATGTATTAATCTCTCCATTACAGGGGAAAGTTATTTTAAGAAGCGGTCATCATATTTAGAGAGTTGGGGACCACTGCTTTGAATCATGAGTTAGAGCATTAGAGGAAGAAAAGCAAATTTAAAGGTTGATGGGGCCAGGCCTATGACAGGAATGAGGAAGTGGGCCAGGTAAGTGTGTTTAGAGCGACCTCATGGGAAAGGCTAGATCCAATAGGAGCAAATGCAAGTCAGCCCAGCCAATTTTTGTCTTACAGTGAGGCAGGTTTGATATTGTCAAATCGTTTGGTTCAGTGTGAATAGATATGTAAATTTATTTGAAGTCTTAAGAGAGTCTTAAATGTTGGCAACTAGTTTCAAGCAACATTTCAATACGGTGCAGTTCATACCAACCATCTATGTAGACTGGATATGGTTCTTGGCTAGCCCCTCTATATCCCTTGTTTTGGGGTCCAGTCTCTTAGGGAAGCTTGGCATGCTGCAGTCCATGGGGTCTCAAAGAGTCAGACATGGACTCTTCTTAGTGACTGAACAACTCTTTATCTCTCTCACCACATGCAAACTCCACGGTCACTAAGATCAAGTCCAACTCTGAAACATTTCTGAAATAGAAGGACCACACCAACAAATAAGTCCATCTTCAGTTCAGATCATGGGCCGACTCTCCAACCACCCTAGCTTCCATCACATTGAAAACGAAAGTGCTAGTCACTCTGTTGTATCTCACTCTTTGCAACCCATGGACTGTAGCCTACAAAGCTCCTCTGTCCATGGGATTTCTCAGGCAAGAATACTGGAGTGAGTTGCCATTTCCTCCTCCAGGGGATCTTCCCGACCCAAGGATCGAACCCAGGTCTCCTGCATCTTCCACGTCGGCAGGCAGATTCTTTACCACTGAGCCACCAGGGAAGCCCAGTGCAGGGCCGTGCCCTCCCACAATCACACTGAAGCAATCGGCAAATCTGTCTGTTAGTCTATCCATCCATCCACCCATGTATCCACGTGTTGCTACAGACAACTATCTTTTGGACATCTACCGAATGTCATGTGCTGTCCCAAATAATGGAGAGAAAATAGGGAATGCAGCTAGACCCTTCAGGTGTGTATTACATTCTGAGGGAGGAAACAGACAATTACAAGCCAATAATGTGATTTGAGATGGTGAGAAGTGCTATCTAAAAACGGGAAGACAGGACAACAAGCAGGAGTTGTGGGGAGAGAGGAGGATGAGGAGATGACAGTGTTGGTCAGGAAAGGCCTTTCAGAGGTGGCGTTTGAATAACACCTGCTTGCTGATAAAGGGGCAGCTGTGCAAACAGTGAGATCCAACTCAGCTGCTTGGAAGAGCAAGTGCAAAGGCCTGGAGACTAGGGTGGAATGATCTAGATTTGTTAGACTTGTTAATCCTCATCCTGAGGACCCACCCAATGAGGCCCTCCTCCCCACCTCCACTACCAAGGGAGCAGGCCTGTGTTCTCTCTTACACTTGGGCCCTGGGCAAGGCCTTCCCCCCAGGTCCATCCCACAGGCCTGGTTTACAGGAAGCTGGTTTCCAGGGAGAAGACAGAGTTGCAGTTCTGGCTCTCCTCACCCTCCCTCCCCCAGCTGAGACCCAGGCCATGCTCAGGGTCTCCTCCTCTTTATCACCCATTAGCTATCTCCCCTGAGAGGGGCCCACCTCTGCCAAAGGGTCTCCTTCCTGCTCCTACAGAGAAGAACCAGTTGACTCTTTTCTCATGCCATTTGACAAAAGTCCAACCTCCCGTAATATCTTTTCAAGCCCTTCACAGTTTACCCATCCTCCAGCTCCAACCATGCCCTGTCTGTCCCCCACCACACCCTTTCTGCCTAGCCAAGTCCCCAAACTCCCAGGGCCATTGCCTGCTATTTGACTTCCATATGAATGTTTTATTTTTTAAATTAGAAATGTCATGTCTGCCTCTCCTTGAGTCTTACATGTGCAAGATACCACTCAAATGTCTACTCACTTGAGAAGGAAGCTACTTCTTCCATCCTTCCTGGATATCGGGTCCACACAGTGGTCCTAATGCTGAGCAGCATCTCCATCTGTCTCACCATGGACCTTGTCCCATCTCCCTCTCTCTCCTCCAAGTCTCATCAGTCTCCCATGGGCCCCACGTCTCCAAGTTCCTTGCCTGGCTCCCCTTCAAGCTCCTCTTAGCCTTGTCTTGTCACCTCTTCTGTTACTTCCTCCCACAGTTCCAGGCTCGATTATTTGGTGCAGGAAGTGCTTATAGAGTGAACAACTGTTGAATAACTAGGTCCCTAGTTATTCATCCCTAGGCGCTCAGAATGGTCCAGCTTTGAGTTAGGAGTCAGGCCATCTCAGGGTATGATGCTTCTTCCTAGTATCTTTAGTATGCATTTATCATAAGTTCAGCACTGTCAGCATTGGTTTGAATCCACACTTGCGCAGGGAGTGTTTACTACCTGCCAAGCACTCTGTCTGGAACTGGTAACCCCTCCATGTTAAATGGGTTGAATGAAAGGATGGATAAACGGGTGCATAATAGCCCATAAAGTAACTTTATACAGATTGCTACCTTTAATTTTGAAAACAATCTGGAGAGATGGGTTCCCTAGTCAAATCCCATTTTACAGTTTAGGAAACATTAAGGCTGAAAGTCGTTAAATGATCTGTCCAATGTTCACAAAACTAGTAAGTGGCGGGGTTGGGATTTGAACCCACCACTGTCTTGTCTCACGGTCTAATCCTGTGCTCTTCTATGTGGGGGCCACCAGCCAATTAGCAACTTTCTCCTGATTCTGGCTGGCAACTAGGATTTCATACTACATTCAGTTGTCATGTGTCCTTAGTCACCTCTAATCTGCAACAATTCCTTAGCCCACGCTCATCTGTCATGGTAATAACATTTTTTAAGGTCACAAAGAAACTGTTGTATAGAGTATTCCACCATGTAGATTTGTCTGAAGGTTGTGCTCATTATTACATTCAAGTTAAAAATGTTCTGCAAATATGCAGCATGAACAATGTTGGATCCCTCCCACTGTATCTCATGGCAGGGCTGGTAGGATCAATCAGTCCTATCCCAGTGAGGGTAACTACAGTCACTCACTGAGGTGGTATCTCAGATTTTCTCCTTTTTAATTATTAAGAAATCTCTAGTCTCTTTTTCTAATTGATCAGGTGGATTCTTTACCATCTGAGCCACTGGGGAAGCCCTTGTAATTGATAAGTAATCTGTAATCCTCATGTGCTGTGAGGTTTTGAGTCTGTATTCATATCATGTTTCCCAATAATGTTCACCCAGAGATTTTAACATCCATCAATGACTTTTGCCCTGAATTAATTTTTATGAGAACGGTTGCAAATTATTTTTAAATATATAAAGCTGGCGGAGGGGAAGCACAGGTGAAGGCTTGAGTTTATTTAAGATAAAGCCCTGGAAAATGTTGCCCCACTGTACTGAGAACTTTTAATTGGCAAAGTATGGCTTGGGAGGAGGGTCCAAAGATAACCAAGATGTGGTCCCTGCCACCAGAGCAGCTCATGATCAGAGACAAAGCAGACACAGCACAGAGCACGCGCGTGCACACACACACACACACACACACACACACACACACACACGGAAGGAGAGGCAGGAAAATGCTGAGTGAGGGCTTCAGAGAGAATTAAGCTGCCTGGAGGTGTCCACTGAGGCCTGAGTTCTGCCCAGCTTGCTGGCACTATGTCAGGGACCATCCCCCATCCCAAATAATGTAAGTTGCTGTGTCCCTTCCAAATTCATATGTTGAAGTCCCTACCCTCAGGACCTCAGAATGCGACCTTATTTTGATGTAGGGACTTGAGTGAAGAAATACAATCTTTAACCTGATGAATGAGGCAATTAGGGTGGGTCATTATCCAGCAGGACTGGTGTGCTTATTTAAATGTGGGAATTTGGATACAGACACACATATAGAAGGAAGATGCGCAAAGACATACGGAGACCATCCTCAATGCCCCAAGGACGCCTGAGGCTGTTGGCTCCTGGGAGAAAGATCTGCCATAGCCTCTCCCTCACCATCTCAGAAGGAGCCAACCCTGCCAATGCCTTGATGTTGGACTTCTGGCCTCCAGAACTGAGTCAACAATAAGGACTTACCGTGTAGCACAGAGAACTCTGCTCAATGTTATGTGGCAGCCGGAATGGGAGAAGAGTTTGGGGGAGAATGGATACACGTATATGTCGGCTGAATCCCTTTGCTTCCACATGAAACTATCACAACATTGTTAATTGGCAATCTCGGGAGTGAAAGTTGCTCAGTCCTGTCTGACTCTCTGCAACCCCCCATGAACTGTAGCCCACCAGGCTCATCTGTCCATGGAATTCTTAAGGCAAGAATACTGGAGTGGGCATTTGCCATTTCCTTCTCCAGGGGATCTTCCTGACCCAAGGATCTAACCTGAGTCTCCTACATTGCAGGCAGATTTTTTACTGTCTGAGCAACAAGAAAGCCCCTCCAAAATAAACTAAAAAGTTAAAAAAAAACAGAACTATGAGTCAATTTGGGTCATTTAAGTCACCCAGTTTGTGGCACTGTGTTAGAGCAACACTAGGAAATGGATACGCCCACCATGGATGTAAAAACCCTGTGTTCCTGGGCTGCACATCATGAAGGAAGGGGCCAGGGGTCTGAGGCCCAAGGTCATGATCAGATGTAGGTCATAATCTACACTTAGTAGCTGCATGAACTTTGTAAAGTCTCTCCCCACTCTGTTTCCACATTAGTCACCAGAGGGGAATGACATTGATGTCATGATGTCAATGACATCATGAATGATGACATTCATGAAACTCCTGCAGATAGGGTGCCCGCATTCCACTGCGGTGGCCCGGGTGACGGGCCCACATAGATGGGCTGGACCAGCCCTTGCAGGTCACAGGACTCCTTCTTGGGTACCCTCATCTAAGTTTCACTCTGCTGGCTAGAGGGCATTCTTACTCCCTTCCACACTCAAACACAGCTGGGATGGGGCAGAACAAGACATGCAAGTCAGATACCTAAAATGTCCAGGTACTGCTTCAAAGATGGATGGGTTTGCTTACCTTTCTGAATGTGGTCCTCTGTGTCTCAGGTGTGATGGATCTCGCCTGTCACTGGCATGGTGCAGGTGTTGTCCCTGAATCCAGAACATCACAGAAACCTTCCCAGTGTCCCTAGCCCACTGTGGCAGTGATCTCTCCTCCCACTCAATTTCTCAGCTCTATAATCACTCCTCTCTCTGGGGCCCCCAGTGCCTTGTCTTAAGCAAAGGGAGGTGGTTAAGGAGGGAAGAGGTGAGGAGCTCACCCTGGAGCCACGCTCTGGGTCTGAATCCTGGCTTTGCTGTGAACTAGCTGTGTGACCAGGCAGCTTCCTCAGCCTCTGTGTGCCTGGGTCCTAGGCTGGTTGTGAAGATTGGTTGGTGCCAGGGCACATAAAGATCACTCGATAAATGTCTGATGTTTTGTTAGAGCTTTGCTTATCAGCTTATCTTCTTCCACTTGCCTTTGGAAGCCAGGATTTTGGTGTAGAAACAAAGAGATAGCAATATGAATTTAGAAAAGTTAAAATAGCCTTTATCTGGACTAGAAGCATCAGTCCAAACCATCAAACACACGATGTATTTTACTGTTAACTCTAGATCCACTGAAAAGTACTGGAAACAACATCCTGTCAGTAAAAATGAGCAAACCCAGTAACCAGACTGTGATCTCTAAATGTTGTTTCTTCTCTCTTGCATGCCCTGCGGCTCAGTCGCGTCCAGACTCTCTGCGACCTCACAGACTGTAGCCCTCCAGGCTCCTCTGTCCATGGAATTCTCCAGGCAAGAATGCTGGAGGGGGTTGCCACTTCCTTCTCCTGGGGATCTTCCTCACCCAAGGATCGAACAGGCATCTCTTGAGTCTCCTTCATTGGAAAGGGTGTTCTTTTACCATTGAGCCACCACCTGAGTGAGAGAAGCCCCTGTTTCTCTCTTAAAGAAATCTAGAATGATCGATTCCAGGTATCAGGCAGGAAATGAACAAGGTGATTCTGGAACATCTTGTCATATAACAGAGCAAGGCAGCTATGAGAGACTACTGGGGCCGGCTAGAAGGGGTCCTGGGGTGATGGCTGCGAGTCCTCCAGGGCGCATGCGCGGTGGGCGGGGGGCGGGGCAGACGGAGAAGCGCCCCGGTGAAGACTTCCTGGGGCTTGCGCCCTGGACCATGCTGCGCATGTACACTCTGTAGGTCACACACCCATAGCCTCTGTGATTGGGACCGCAGGCTACCTCCTGGAATGTTCATCAGGAGGAGGTCCCCCAGCCTGTGGAGGGGCAACAGAGCATCTCAGAGTGCGGGGAGACCCACAAGCGGGATGAGCTCCTAGACCAGGACGATTTGCAGGTGGTGAGCCTTGGGGACACGCTGGAAGCTGTCCTGAACCGACACCACCGCGAAGAAGAAGGAATGGTGGACACAGGGCCCTATGGGTCTTTGCAGGGGCCGTGACTGGCCCTGTCCCCATGTCCACCCAGCCCCAGCCCCACATCTGGTTTGCTTTATTGCTTCTCCGGCCCCTCCTGTCCCGCACAGCCACACGCACACGGGCGGCTCCTCCCCAGCCTGGCAGACACGCGTGCGCCTGAGGGGCTGGTGAAGAACAGGGTTAGTGAGTGCTCTGACCCAGAGGCTGCAAATCTGGCTGGTGGCCACACTTCTCGGGCTTCTGTGCTGCTGGGGGCCCTGTCGGGTAGAGAGCTGCCCCATGGGGAGCCGTGTGGCCTCAAGTGGGAGTGGCTGGGATTGGGGGGAATGCCTTTAGGAGGGGTACTTGTATGCCAAGTTCCAGTTTGCATTGGGAAGAACTAAAAAAAAAAAAAAAAATCTACCTGCTTCCTTAACTAAAGAAAAAGAGAGAGAGAGAAAGAAAGTAAAGAAAGAAGAAAAAAGAAGAAAAATACCTGTGGCCGCATCAACTTGGGACTCGGGAGCAAATCTGAAAAGATTCCCATTCACAAAAGATGGAAAATGTGAGCATAAATGAAACTAATTTTACTATGTGAAGTGAAAGTGTCGCTCGGTTGTGTCTGACTCTTTCTGACCCCGTGCATTGTAGCCTGACAGGCTCCTCAGTTCATGAAATTCTCCAGACAAGATTACTGAAGTGGGTAGCCAGGCATTCCCTTGTCCAGAAGATCTTCCTGACCCAGAGATTGAACCCAGGTCTCCCACATTGCAGGCAGATTCTTTGCCATTTGAGCCACCAGGGACGTCCTAAGAATACTGGAGTGGGTAGCTATTCCCTTCTCCAGGGGATCTTCCCAACTCAGGGATCAAACCCAGGTCTCCTGCACTGCAGGCAGATTCTTTACCATCTGAAATAATAAGGAAACATAAATTTAAATCCATGAATTTGTGACCCTTAGAGGAAAGAAAAAAAAAAAAAAAACAGAACTCATTGTCTCTCTCTTGGAATAAAACTAGGGAACCACCTTGTTAGTCTGAAAAGTGGTGAATAAAAGGTTTAAAAATGCATAAATGTTCATCACTGAAGGGAATGCAAAATGATACAACCACTTTGGAAATCATTTTTGCCACTGTTGAGAAAGTAAAAAGAGGGAATTCCTTGGCGATCCTGTGGGTGGGACTCTGCATTTCCACTGCAGGGGGCAGGGATTTGACTCAGTCAGGGAGCTAAGATCTCACAAGCTGCAAGACATGGCCAAAAAAAAAAAGTAAGTAAAAAGAACACACAGAATGAGACAATACCTCTGTAAATCACATACCTACTAAAGGGAACTGTATCCAGAATATATAAAAAATTCTTACAATTCAACAATAAAAACAACCCAATTTAAAAATAAGCAAAGAACTCAAATAGCTATGTCTCCAAGGAAAATATACAAAAGGCCGATACACCACAAAAAAATTGTTCACCATGAGTTATTAGGATAATGTCAATCAAAAGTACAATAAGATACCACTTTGCACTGTTAGGATAGTTACAGTTAACAAAGACAGACAATAACAAGTGTTGGTGAAGATGTGCAGGAGATGGGACCCGCTCACATTGCTGGTGGGAACGTAAAATGTTATATCCACTTTGGAAAACAGTCTAGCAATTCCTTAACTGATTAAATACAGAGTTGCTACATGATTCAGGAATTCTATTACTAGATATACACCCAAGAGAAATGAAGATCTACCTCCACACAAAGACCTATACATAAACATCTGTGGTAGCAATAGTCAAAATAGCCAAAAGGTGAAAATGACACCAATGTCCATCAACCAACTGATTGATAAACAAAATGTGGTCTATCTATACAGTGGAATATTAGTCAGCCTTAAAAAGGAACAAGACACTGACACGTTACAACATAGAGGCATCTTGAAACATGCTAAGTGAAAGAAGCCAGCCACTAAAGGTCACATATCATATCATATGATTCTGTATATTTGAAATGTCCAGAATAGGCAAATCCATAAAAAGAGTAGTTTAGTGTTTGCCAGGGGATTGGGGGTGGGGGATGGGGTGGGGTGGGGGGGCGGAGAATGGCAGTGATTGCTAATGAGTATGCATTTTCTAAAAAGCAGAGACATTACTTTGTCAACAAAGGTCCATCTAGTCAAGGCTATGGTTTTTCCAGTGGTCATGTATGGATGTGAGAGTTGGACTATAAAGAAAGCTGAGCACCAAAGAATTGATGCTTTTGAGAAGACTCTTGAGAGTCCCTTGGACTGCAAGGAGATCCAACAAGTCCATCCTAAAGGAGATCAGTCCTAGGTGTTCATTGGAAGGACTGATGTTGAAGCTGAAATGCCAATACTTGTGGCCACCTGATGGGAAGAGCTGACTCACTGGAAAAGACCCTGATGCTGGGAAAGACTGAGTGCAGGAGGAGAAGGGGGTGACAGAGGATGAGATGGTTGGATGGCATCACCAACTCAATGGACATGGGTTTGGGTGGGAGTTGGTGATGGACAGGGAGGCCTGGCGTGCTGTGGTTCATGGGGTCGCAAAGAGTCAGACACGACTGAACGACTGAACTGAACTGATGCATTTTCTTCATGGCATAATAAAAATGTTTTGAAATTAGATGGTCATGATGGTTACACAGTCTTATGAATGCTAAAAATCAGTGAAGTGTATAGTTTTGAAAGGGTAAACTTTATAGGATGCAAATTATTCCTTGATAAAGCAATTTTTAAAAAGTCTCTTTAAAGAAGCCCCAGGGGCATCATTTAAAAAGCAAACTTGGACTTCCCTGGTGCTCTAGTGGTTAAGAATCTGCATTCCAATGCAGGGGACACGGGTTCTATCCCTGGTCCAGGAATTGAGATCTCACAGGCATGGAGCAACTAAGCCCATGCACCACAACTAGTGAGCCCGTGTCCTGCAATGACTGAAGCCCACACACCCTAGAGCCCATGCTCAGCAAAAAGAGAAACCACTGCAAAGAGAAGTCTGCACACCACAGGAAGAGAGTAGCCCCTGCTCTCTGCAAACAGAGAAAAGCTCTCGAAGCATCAAAGACCCAGCGCAACCCAAAAAAGCAAAGACTCTGGCAAATGCCTTGTTTGTTCAAATGCCCAATAAATGGCAGCTGTTACTAACATTATGGTTCATATGAGACCCTGCTCCTGGGGGACCAAGACCACGTGGGAATGAAAGTAAATCAGTTCTTTTCCTGGAGGATCTAATAGAAGCAGGATAGAAAAGTACGAATGCGTAGTGAGCACAAAGTGCCGTGTGCCACATGCTATAGTGGAGATGGAAGCTCCCAGACACAATGAAGGGGGGCTTGGTGACTCATCTGAGCAAAACTGATGTATAAGCAGACGGCAGGTGACTCAAGAACAGCAACTCTGCCCTATGTTTTTCCAAACCAAAGGGGCCATCCAATGTCAGATGCACTACTATTATTTTTTTTTAAAGACAAGTTTGTTTTATTTATTATTTTTAAATTTTTGGCCCCACTTGCGGTATGAGGGATCTTAGTTCCCCAACCAGGGCCTGAACCCACACCCACTGCATTGGAAGGTGGAGTCTTAAGCACTGGACCACTGGGGAAGTCCTGGCACCATTATTTTAAGATTACAAACAAAGATAAATGTGTTGCCGATTTAATGATGGCTAACCATTAGTGAAAGTCAACACCAAGGTCAGATGCATTAGAATATGGTTAATAGAAAAAGCACATCTAGGAATGATGAGCTACAGGAAGCGCTAAGCACTTAATCTGAGTTGACTCTTGCTGCTGCTGTTGCTAAGTCACGTCAGCCGTGTCCGACTCTGTGCGACCCCGTAGACAGCAGCCCACCAGGATCCCCCGTCCCTGGGATTCTCCAGGCAAGAACACTGGAGTGGGTTGCCATTTCCTTCTCCAATGCATGACAGTGAAAAGTGAAAGTGAAGTCACTCAGTCGTGTCCGACTCTTAGTGACCCCATGGACTGCAGCCCACCAGCCTCCTCCATCCATGGGATTTTCCATGCAAGAGTACTGGAGTGGGGTGCCATTGCCTTCTCTGAGTTGACTCTTAACCACTCAGCAATTCTGGGAGATGTACAGTCATCGAAGCCAATCCAAGTACTTCTAAGACCCATTAATTCCCCAGGGGTGGTCCCTAACTCTGACCACAATGTAGACCTAAGTCTGACCCCCGAGTGGAACTTGTAGGCCGAACCCTAAAGGTAGGCCTGTCCTTCATGAGGACAGCGACACCACTGTCAGTATCACTCTACCCCAGCTCTAGCAGGTGTGTCTTTATTCCCACTTTAAGGAGGATCACAGTGAGTGCGAATCAAACTTAAAGGGGTTTACCCATAATCCTACTGCTAAAAGTGCCAGAATGTTTAAACTACCATGCAACTGCACTCATCTCACACGCTAGCAAAGTAATGCTCAAAATCCTCCAATCTGGGCTTCAAAAGTGCATGAAATGTGAACTTCTAGATGTACGAGCTGGATTTAGAAAAGGCAGAGGAACCAGAGATCAAACTGCCAACATCCATTGAATCATGGAAAAAGCAAGAGAACTCTAGAAAAATATATACTTCTGTTTCACTAACTATGCTAAAGCCTTTGACTGTGTGGATCACAACAAACTGTGGAAAATTCGTAAAAGAGATGAGAATAGCAGACCACCTTACCTGCCTCCTGAGAAACCTATATGCAGGTCAAGGAGCAAAAGTTAGACCCGGACATGGAACAACAGACTGGTTCCAAATTGGGAAAGGAACACGTCAAGTCTGTATATTGTCACTCTGCTTACTTAACTTATATGTAGAGTACACTAGATGAAATGCTAGACTGGATGAAGCACCAGCTGGAATCAAGATTGCCGGGAGAAATATCAACAACCTCAGATATGTAGACTGATACCAGTCCTATGACAGAAAGCAAAGAGGAACTAAAGAGTCTCTTGATGAAGGTGAAAGAGGAGAGTGAAAAAGCTGGCTTAGAACTCAACATTCAAGAAACTAAGATCATGGCATCTGGTCCCATCACTTCATGGCAAATTGATGGGGAAACAATGGAAACAGTAACAGACTTTATCTTTTTTGGTCTCCACAATCACTGCAGATGGTGACTGCAGCCATGAAATTAAAAGACACTTGCTCCTTGGAAGAAAAGTTATGACAAACCTAGACAGCATATTAAAAAACAGAGACAATACTTTGCTGACAAAGGTCCGTCTAGTCAAAGCTATGGTTTCTCTAGTAGTCATGTACGAATGTTTGAGAGTTGGGCCATAAAGAAGGCTGAGGGCCAAAGAATCGATGCTTTTGAACTGTGGTGCTGAAGAAGATTCTTCAGAGTCCCTTGAACTGCAAGGACATCAAACCAGTCATTCCTAAAGGAAATCAATCCTAAATATTCTTTGGAAGGACTGATGCTGAAGCTCCAATACTTTGGCTACCTGATGTGAAGAGCTGACTCATTGGAAAAGACCCTGATGCTGGGAAAGATTGAGGGCAGGAGGAGAATGGGTTGACACAGGATGAGATGGTTGGATGGCATCACTGACTTGATGGACCTGAGTTTGAGCAAGCTCTGGGAGGACAGGGAAGGACAGGGAAGCCTGATGTGCTGTAGTCCCTGGGATTACAAAGAGTCAGATACGACTGAGTGACTGAACAACAAAGTGTCAGAGGTGATGTCTGAACCCGGAGCAGTCTAACAGTGAAATCTGTACAGTTTTTCCACATTCCAGGGGACCTGAGCCCGTGATAGAGAAGGAACTGCAGAGGGTACATCTGATAGAACTCAGACCCTGCTTAACCCTGGGGCGTGGATAATCGATCCATAGTAAAGGTCTTTTCTTTGTGTGCCAGGGTGCTCGTTACTTATGCTAAGTATGTTGGAGCCAGGACCAGATAGCCAAGCTACTCAACAGGGAGTGAGGGGTCCCTTCAGCAGGACCCTCCTCGGCGAGGTACAGGGAACCTGCCCCTCTTTACTGCAATTCAGGCCAGTGGTCAATAACGTCTCCCAGAGCATGCCTGCTGCTTTGCAGAAGGCTGCCTGTGTCCCAAGGCATGAGTGGCATTAGGTGGGTTTCCAGCACATTCTTCCATTGCTGGAAGCAGTCTTGCTGGGCTGGATTCTCAGCTTTGCGCAGTTGACCTGGTT
Organism: Cervus canadensis; assembly: GCF_019320065.1. Classification (NCBI taxonomy): domain Eukaryota; kingdom Metazoa; phylum Chordata; class Mammalia; order Artiodactyla; family Cervidae; genus Cervus; species Cervus canadensis. The sequence continues at coordinate 10,243,574 of NC_057402.1, forward strand.
GTCAGTTGGCCAGTGACGTCACCCCCAGTCCTGGGTGGGCACTCCAAAGAGGAAGTGATCTAATGGGATTTGGCCACATCCCATATTTGCAGTCAGCCCCATTCTCAGAAACACTCCACCTGTCCTAAGTCATGCAGAGGGGAAGCGGGTGTTGGTGAGGCTCACGCCTTGCCTTGCTTCTGGCAATTTGCAACTCTGCCTCAGATCCTTTCTCTTTGAGTCTCGGCAGCATCCAAGGGAGGCAGAAAGGAACAGCAGTTCCCCACTTCCAGAATCTAATGCCTGATGATGATCTGAGGTGGAGCTGATTCAATGCTATTAGAAATAAAGTGCACCATAAATGTAATGTACCTGAATCATTCTAAAACCATTCCTACCCTTCACCCCACCTCCCCCACTTGTCTGTCCCAAAATTATCTTCCATGAAGTCAGTCCCTGGTGCCATAAAAGCTGGGGACTGTTGGTCTAGAAGACAGTCAGCCAGCTGCCCACATGTGTTCAGTCGGGCATCTGGTTCAAACCCTGGTTTTACCTGCTCACCAGATCTCCGAAGTAACTGTGTCACAGCACCTGCTAAGCGCCAGGCTAAGCTGTAACGTGTGTCTGTGCACACCTTCATTCTCCTGTGATGAGATCTTGAGGCTTATGCGGCCATTTGGTTTTTGTTTAGTCACTAAGCTGTGATCGACTCTTTGTGACCCCATGGACTGCATCATGTCAGGCATCCCTGTCCTTCACTATCTCCCAGAGTTTGCTCAAACTCATGTCCATTGAGTCGATGATGCCATCCAGCCATCTTATCCTCTGTTGTCCCCTTCTTCTTCCGCCTTCAATCTTTCCCAACATCAAGGCCTATGGTAATTTTTATCATCTATCACACTCTATGTGCACATAAAGGAAATCCAAGCAACATAGGGAAGGGTAAATTAGGGATTTGGGATTAACATATACACACTACTATATATAAAATAGATCATCAACAAGGACCTACTGTATCATGTAGGGAACTTTAGTCAATATTCTGTAATAACCTATATGGCAAAAGAATCTGAAAAAGAATGTATATATGTTTATGTGTAACTGAATCAACTTTCTGTACGCCTGAAACTAACACAACATTATACATCAACCATATTCCAATATAAAGTAACAATTAAATTAAAAATATATTTAAAAAAAGAAAAACATAAGCAACAAAAATGTTTTTTCTCTAACCACAGAGTCTGACTTCTGTGAATAGTATCATCCTCCTGATCACCATGTTGCTAAAGCCACTCACAAATAGTCCCTTTAGTGCCCTCAACAATGTGTGTGCGTAGGCCACCATTAGTCCCATCTTATAGATGCAAAGCGGCTTCCCTGGTGACTCAGTGGTAAAGAAGCCACCTGCAATGAGGGGCCACGGGTTTGATCCCTGGGTTGGGAAGATCCCCTGGAGAAGCGAATGGCAACCTACTCCAGTATTCTTGCCTGGAAAATTAAATGGACAGAGGAGCCTGGCAGAGTATAGTCCAGGGGGTCGAAGAAGAGTCAGACATGACTTACTAATTAAACTACAACTACAAAAATAGATGTGAAAACTGAGGATCAGGGAGGTTAAAAACCTGTTCAAGCAAACTAACAAGGAAAGCCCTTGGAAATTTCCTTCCTACTCCATCTCCTCCTTACCTCCCTGTGTGTTGCATGAAAAGAATACAGGCTTTGGGCAGATTTGGGTTTGGTTATCTGCTAAATTCTTACAATCTGTGTGATCACTTAATCTCCCAGGATCTCAGGTCCTCATGTGCAAATGGAGATGATAATGCAAGATAAAAGGGCTTTAAAAGATATTAAAGATAAGGAAACACTATCAAGAGTCCCTTTATCTTTCTCCTTCCTCCACTGAAGAGAACCTAGGTGGATTTTCTGAGTCAAATTGAGTTTCCATAGAATGACTGGGGTCTTAGAAGCATTTAGGGCTGTGTGTGTGTGTGTGTGTGTGTGTGTGCGTTAGTCGCTCAGTCACGTCCGACTCTTTGCAACCCCGTGAACTGTAGCCCGCCAGGCTCCTCAATCCCTGGAATTCTCTATGCAAGAATACTTGAGTAGGCAGCCATTCTCTTCTCTAGGGGATCTTCCCAACCCAGGGATCAAACCCAGGTCTCCTGCATTACAGGAAGATTCTTTGCCATCTGAGCCACAGGGAAGCCCATTTAGGGCCTAGGTGAGGCCCAATCTGAACACTCAGGGTGCTCCCCTAGGTTACAATAAGTGACCTGTCTCTGCACCGGGGCAGGTGTCTTGCTGGCTGCTCCTGCTCTCCAGGCCAGAATGCCTCCACTGACTGAGCCAGTATATGTTGGGGCCTGGAACCTACGTTCCTTCTCTTTCATGTAACAACACCCCCAAAGCAGTCCTAACATGCAATCTGCACTGAGGCTCAGACACCCTGAGAACTTGCCCTGTCATTCCTATTACCCAGCCAGAAGTTGGTAAAACCAGAGTTTGAACTCAGTTCTGAGTACAATAGCTGGTCCAGGAGTTCATGCCATCAAATCTACGTTCCCCAAGTTCATCTGTCGACTGATAGATCTTTCCTGAATTGAAGATAAGTAGGCTTATTAGAAATAGCTATATCAGGATATACAAAGATGCATATATATATATAAATAAATTGCATGGGACTTCTTTGGTTGTCTAGAGGTTAAGACTTTACCTTCCAGTGCAGAGGGTGCGGGTTCCATCGCTGAGGGGATCTAACATCTCACATGCCTCTTGGCCAAAACCCAAAACATAAAACAGAAGCAATGTTGTAATACATTTAATAGAGACTTTAAAAAAAACCAAATGTGGTATATACATTTGAGTTATGAGCTTATGTTCAGTTCAGTTCAGTCGCTCAGTCGTGCCCGACTCTTTGTGACCCCGTGAACCGCAGCACGCCAGGCCTCCCTGTCCATCACCAACTCCCAGAGTTTACTCAAACTCATGTCCATCGAGTTGGTGATGCCATCCAACCATCTCATCCTCTGTCATCCCCTTCTCCTGCCCTCAGTCTTTCCCAGCATCAGAGTCTTTTCAAATGAGTCAGTTCTTCGCATCAGGTGGCCAAAATATTGGAGTGTCAGCTTCAGCATCAGTCCTTCCAATGAATATTCAGGACTGATTTCCTTTAGGATGTACTGTTTATATCTCTCTGCAGTCCAAGGGACTCTCAAGAGTCTTCTCCAACACCACAGTTCAAAAGCATCAATTCTTCAGCACTTAGCTTTCTTTAGAGTCCAACTCTCACATCCACACATGACTACTGGAAAAACCATAGCTTTGACTAGACGGACCTTTGTGACTCCCAATAATTCAGACATTGTTCATTGCAACTTTGAACTGTGATAAGAGTTTCCTATTATTGTCCACTGCTCTGAGCAGTTAAAGTCCCACATTTTATTTTCTCTTTAGTCTCAGCTTTTTTATTGCTGAAAATCTCTTTTGAATGTAAGCAAGCCCTGTGAGGTCAGGGACTTTTCCACATTCATCACTTTTTTCCAGCATGTGAGCACAGTGCCTGGCACACAAAAAGTAAATGATAAATATCTGTTGAATGAGTAAACTGCAAATATGAATTTGAAAGATCAGAATGTTAATTTCAGGTTTTATAATAGCAATTCCTTTGTCATTAATTCAATTTCACAAATATATGAGCATCTGTGAGTACCAGGCACTACTAGGTACCAAGGGGCAAAGATGATTGTAATTATAATTATGCTCACATGCACTCCACTTGTTTCTCAAGAATTAAGAGGGACACACTTTTTTTTAAAGTCAAACTTTTGAATGTGTGTCATCTTTAACCAAATAACTTCACTGATTAGGTTATCTGTTATATATGTTCTGTTATATATGTTATCTATGTTCTAAGATAATCATATACATACTTGCATGTGTGTGGCACAAATAGTAAAACTTAGTATTTTATATAGGTTTCCCACGTGGTGCTAGTGGTAAAGATTCCATCTGCCAATGCAGGAGATGCAAGAGGCTTGGGTTCAATCCCTAAGCAGGAAGATCCCTTAGAGTAGGAAATGGCACCCCACTCCAGTGTCCTTGCCTATAAAACCCCATGGGCAGAGGAGCCTGACTGGCTACAGCCCATCAAGCCCCAAAGAGATCAACATGACTGAGCATACACACAATGTTTTATATCCAGTTAAATGCATGCTTAATAAAAAGAATTAAGAGATGCATAAAGATAGAGGTTCCTGCCTAGGAGATCAGAAGTGATTTACACATACAAAGGGTGTATTTGGGGACCTGAATCCAGTCTTAAGAACTTAAACTTGTAATTTGTCCACTGGGGACCCTCCCATCTTCCCCATATCCCCAACTGCTGTCCAGGAAGCCAGGAAAGTGAGTCATTAGAAGGGGGACTCATTTCCAAGGATACTGTTTGCCTGTGATGAGGTGTTAGTTGAGGAAGGGGGAGCGGGTGCCAGCTGGGTCTTATCTCGACCTGTCTGTTTCACCTTGGGGCTGTTTTCCTTCAATGCTGTCTGTGCAGAGGAGGAAAGGAGTTTCATATTTTGGAGATACTGGGCTGGGGTATATATTGAATTAAAAAAATTTTCTTTTCTTTTATCATTTGGCCACGCTGCACAGCATGTGGGATCTTAGTTCCCTGACCACGGATCGAACCTGCATCCCCTGCATTGGCAGCATGGAATCTTAACCCCTGGACCACTAGGGAAGTCCCTGAATTTCAGTATCACAAATAAAACATGAATCGCAAAAATAAAACATTAGAGATAAGGCTTGAGTCCCCTTTAATCATCAGCCCCCATACCAGCCCCTCCAACAGAAAGTCAACCACAACTCTGAGATCTAGAATGGAACTTCCTCATCTTTTTCTCTTCCAGTTATATTTATTTCTCAAACACAGTACAGATTTAGTGTTCCAGGTATTTTTCTGACTGCCTTCCAAATATCATCTCATTTATATTTACTTTTGTTGTGTAGTCACTAAGGTGTGCCCAATTCTTTTGCGACCCCATGGACTGTAGCCTGCCAGGCTCCTCTGTCCATGGGGATTCTCCAGGCAAGAATACTGGAGTGGGTTGCCATTTCCTTCTCCAGGGGATATCCCCAACCCAGGGATTTAATCTCAGTCTCCTGCACGGGCAGGTGGATTCTTTACCTCTGAGTCACTTGGGAAGCCTAATAGTGCTGTCATGAATATGTAATAGACACACATACAGAAACACACACACAGACACACACACACACACAGAAGTCCCAGGCAAGAGTTCCACAACCTGCCTCTGTCCCTACAATCCATCCTGGAGCTTCTTCCACAACAGTTGTATGTTACCTCATTCTCTTCAACAGCTGTGGGGGTGGGGGGGGTTCCACTGAGTTTGTGCTGGTTATTTAATAAGTGAAATTTAACTGGTGAAATTTAGGTTGTTTCTAACATACTTCATTATCCTTCATGAGTATCCTTCAACAGACTTTGTGTATAGTAAGAGTGGAGGGGATTTGTCGGGTAAATCTACTTAGGGGGGTCTTAAATCTTAACCCTTACTTAGTACATTAATCTACGGATAATATATGCTTCATTCAAACAGGTTTGGGGGCAGAGTCCTTATAAACCCTTTAGTAGGTGGTGGGTGGAGAAGAGATAAGGCACCGGTTACAGTTGAACTCTGACCTAAAAACTGGCCACTTCCCCCTGCTTTCTCGGGAGGCAGAGATAGTCTGAGGGCTACTTCCACCTGGGCAGGTCGGTATGCACAGCTTTGCAGGATGACCTCACCCTCCCAGCAAGAGGTCTAGCAGCTTTTCAGACTCGTCACCGTTGGAAGTCACCTTGATTTTGACCCAAACGGAGTTGGACTGGCTTGTTACTTGAAAGAGCCAAAGGGCTCCGAGGCTGGACTTGGAGGTCTGCTACACAGGAGACCAGGGCTGCCCGGAGGCCCGGCCAGCAAGTCATTGAACTTGTCTGGCCCAAATTCCCCATCAGGAAAGCTGAGTGACCAGTCCCTACTGTGGTACCCCACCTCTCCCCGTCCTCCATTGCTTTAATCTGAGGATCAAAGAAAGAAGTGGAGAATTACGATTTTTCAGTGAAGCACCTTTTGCCTTGGAAATTCCCCTGGGATAGGATTTGCGCCTTTTGTTATGCAGGATGCAAAGCCCAGTCCACACTAAACTGTCCGCTTCTCTGTCCCTTGATAAATAACTTCCTTAGTTTGGGGGCATGGCAGAACTGGGGGTCTTAATCGGTAAAAATCTCTTAATGTGCCTTTAAGCCTGCAAACCTTCCTGCAGCTGTCTGATGAACCCTCACCCACCCAGAGAAGGGTAGGGGGCGGGCGTCACACCATCCCCATTTTACAGAACGGAAGACTGAAACGCAGAGAGGTTCTAGGGCTCCTCTGACTCACCCAGCTTGTAGACAAAAGAGCTGGGAGTCAGCCTAACAACAGAGCCTGGACCTGTAGTCACCAGGTCACCCAGGGGGGCAGCATCCCAAGTTCCTCTCCAAGGCTGCCTCCGAGGGGATTAGAAGCTCTGGAACCAGACTGAGATGGCTAAGCTCTGCCGGTGCTCAGTACCACACTCTCACTAGATGAAATGCCAGTGCTGGAGTTCCACCACTGGTGTGACTCTTTTGCTGGGCCAAGCGATCATCTTTCCCTGACTTGCTTTGTCCATGTGGAGGGGCAGAGAGTGGCCACCTGATAAAAAAGCTGACTCACTGCAAAAGACCCTGATGCTGGGAAAGACTGAGGGCAGGAGGAGAAGGGGGCGACAGAGGATGAGATGGTCGGATGGCATCACCGACTCGATGGACATGAGTTTGAGTAAACTCCGGGAGATAATGAAGGACAGGGAAGCCTGGCGTGCTGCAGTCCACAGGCTTGCAAAGGACAGACATGACTTAGCGCCCAAACAACAACAACAACAAGGGAGTGGGAACCATGGTCTTGAAATAGGACCCCCAAAGTTGGCAGAGGATCCCCCAATGATATGTCACTGCTTAGGTGTTAAGAGCAGCGCTTTCAACCACCCACGGCCAGGGGGGAACATCTTGGGAGGTCAGTTGTGTCCGGGCAGCTCTGTTCCCACACCCCCGTGTGGCCTTGACCTAGATTGTGACCTTTTCTGACCCTTCTAGGCTGTCCCGCTGGGAACCTGGGATGCATCTTCCCTGAATGCAACCAGAACTCAAACTAACATTGGATGGTGGCAAGTGTCTGAGCTGAGAGGGCCTCGCAGTTTGTTCCCTGATGTTTTTTTTCCGCTGCTTCACAGATGGGAAGAGGAAGGCTCTGACGGGACAGAACCCAGGCTGGCCTGGGGAGTCTTCATGCCAGCTTCATTCGGGACCCACTCAGATGACCACTGGACACTCCATCCGGATGCGCCCATGCTCAGTTCAAAGGGGACAGTCGGTCTGCCAGTGTACACAGGTGTGGCCGAAGAAGAGACACCCATGCGATCTGCAGGCTGACCCCTTCTAGGCACGTGCTGGCTGTGCAATGACCCCAGCCAGCTTTGGGGAGCTGCTGGCCAACAGACGGACAGACCCTCTCCCTCCTCCTCTTTTATCCAGCTTAGGAGAGCACCCATGGAGGGTAAGGAACACTCTCCTGCTAATGGTCTTCGGCCTGGAATTTGGAGAGCCCTAGAAGCAGGGAGGTGGAGCTGGGGTGAGGATGACAAGGTGAAGCCGTACTCTTTACTTAAACAGGGAGCTATTTAGCCCACCCACTGACCAAGGCCTGGGGTCAGCTGGTGGGAGATACAGAGCTGAATCGATGCTGATCCTGCCTGTGTGGCCCCAGCTTGGACACCTCCGACTCCAGGAGGACTTGCACAGAAAATCCCCAACAGTGACCTCCAGGTCATCAGACTGGCAGAGGCCACGTCTACACAGCCAGACAGGGAGGCCAGTGGACATGCAGAGCCTGCAAGGGAAGGCCATGTAGGAGGAGGGGACAGAGCCAGCCAAGGCACAGAGATGGGGTGGTCCAGAGAGGAGCCGTCCATGAGGCTAAAGCCCTGACAGACCTGGTGGGAAGAAAGGCAGGAAGGGGACTTGGTGCCAGGGAGCCAAAGGGCTTGCTTGCCAGGCCACAGAGCTGGGCATTTCACCTGTTTTATAAGAGCTGTCATAATCTGAGAGCAAAAGGAAGGCTTTAGAGCTAAACAGTGAAGTGAAGTGAGTGAAGTTGCTCAGTCGTGTCCGACTCTTTGTGATCCCATGGACTGTAGCCTACCAGGCTCCTCTGTCCATAGTTTTCCAGGCAAAAATACTGGAATGGGTTGCCATTTCCTTTCTCCAGGGGATCTTCCCAACCCAGGGATTGAACCTGGGTCTCCTGCATTGCAGGGTAAAGCAGACACTTTACTGTCTGAGCCACCAGCGAAGCCCAGGGAGCTAAACAGAGCTGAGGTCAAATCCAGACCTCAGCTGGAAGGCCTTGGGTAGGTAGATAGTGAGCTGACCTGACCTGGGTGACCTATCTGTAATGGGAGATAGTAACAGGCTCACCTTCCAGGAGACGCGGAGAGTCTCCTCCTTCACCCTCGCTTTGGGAAAAGACTTTCAGAATTTTGTGCCAGGACCATTTGCTCCATTTTCTAGAACAACCAGATTAGTGTGGTCACGGCTGGCCCCCATACTAGGCTCTACGGCTTGATGCCTCGGAATGCAGATGTTTGCTCTCAGTTCGAACATGAACCCATAAAAAGGCAATTTGTTACTAGGTCGGGAGGCTAGTTCAGCCCCGACGGAGATCCGAGGAGTGAGGTTTCACAGTGACTCCAGCTTTGCAAGCGAGAAATATTCAATAAGGAACTTCCCCGTAATACAGAGTGGGGGCATTCGCCACACATATTCAATATCCATCTCTCGGCAGAAGTGCTGGAATTCCTCTGCCAGGCAGAGTTGCTTTTCAAAGCAACTTTCCTCCACTGCTGCTCTTTTATTGAAGGACTTGAACGGTGAACAAGTTATTTTAAAAATTATTTGAAGTCAAACATTCACTGGATCACCCCGGTCTCGTTTAACTTGGAAAGCTACGTTCTGAGGGTTTGGGCAAAAAAAAAAAGAAAGAAAGAATGGCCACGGCTTAAATCAGAATGTGGATAGTATTATCAAAAACTTATGTTGCCGTCTCAAAGTCAACTGGAGATACTTTAAGATCCAAATAATTCCAGAATTCTAGAGTTTCAGAGAAAGTACTGTCGTTAGTTGGACGTGAATGTGTTTGGCTGTCACCGTTTCACTTGCAAATGTTGTGCTGACCTACCCGCTGGAACCAAAAATGACTGTATCTCCAAACCGTCTGAAAAGGGAATGAGATGTTCTTTGGGGACCTATTTAAAAAAAAAACAAAAAAACCCTGTGGGGTATCACGCAGACAAGAGAGGGTCTTTTCAGCTCAATTGTCCTACATTTGGCTCATATACAGAATTCCCTGAGCTATCATTACTAGGAACAGACTACTTCCACCCCACCCCCCATAATACATAAATTACAAACAACCCAATGACATGGGAGATGGGCTCCTGCAATTTTAAACCCAAGACCTTCTAGTCTGCAGAAAGAATTTTACTACTAAGTGAAACCAAATCCTCACCATGGATCACGCATCCTTCAGTTTTTGTCCCTGGCTGCAGGTAGATACCCCAAACAGGAAAACACACATAAACTCCAGAAAGGAGATGACCAGGGAGCTGATACTGAGATGGACTGGCCCAGAAATGATCAAGTATACAAAATGAATGAGTAAAGAGTTGGGGGAGGAGGAGCATGCAAATGTGAGTATGTGAAGAAGGTAGTAGATTTCAAAATTCCTTATCTCTTGGCTAAGAAAAGACAATGAAAGCCCCCACACAAGTCACACAAATTGAAAATGCAGCTCTTCCTGAGAATTCTCCCCCCTTTTCCCACCTGAGGCAAGCAGAGAACTGAATTACTCAGACAGGCTGGTAAGGGCTCAGCCTCCTCTGCCCAAGGCAAAGCCAGGCTACACGTAGCGTCAGATCCTTCAGATGGTGGGATCGGACAAATGGCATGACCCGTGACCTCTGAAAATGGCTTTTTTGTTTGTTTCTATTTCCCATGACTCTACCTGACGATTAGGCTTCAGAAATCTTGGTTGCTGCATGTGACCAGTAGGCAAGGGAGTCTGGCTGCTTAAGTGCCCATCTAGGAGTTGGGAAAACTATTTAAAAGCATAGAGCCACAGTGACACGGGAGGAAGCTGAAGTCTTCAGTGGCTACTTTCCAGGACAAGATACACCTGGGAATGTGTTTGCTTACTCACTCTGGTGTTCTAAAAGAATCAACATTGAGAGCTCATAAAAATTTCATCCAGATCTTAAGATGATGTACCACCAAATGACCATTTTATCGAGTCCTTTTTAAAAAGATGAATACAATAACCAAGTTCCATGTTATACACCTTTCCACTGCTACTAACCTTTCTAGATGAGTAGATTCATAGTTTTATACATAGAATGTGACTACCCAGGCATGGCTATTTTTTCCCTACAATTTTCAGTTTATTTTATGAGTCTTTCAAAAAAAAAAAAAGCCCCCCTCAATTTCCCAAATTATCTTTTAAATACAATGTCCTTCTTTTACCCCAAATACAGATCTTGACTAGCTAACTTTGATCACAAACACACTTTGGGGGTAAGTTTCTCAAAGTTAAGTAGCTAAATGCTACAGAACTATTTTATTAGCAAATCAATTGTTTTTTTTTTTAAACCCTCAAAACTATAGCAAACGAAAAAAAAATTATACCCATATTCATTTCAAAATGGACAGAAAGGCTAGGCAGGAGTGTAGTCTGCTTAGAAAAAAACAAACAAAAAAAATCCGCTTGGTGCCTTCTTTATGGCATGAAATGTGTCCCTTCCTTTCTGGTTTGCTGACCACAATTTGACGTGTTGGAATGCATAAAAAATGTAAATAAAACATCTCTCTCTCTCTCTCTCTCTCTCTGTCTCGCGGCAGGTCTTTTTTCTTAATTGCATTTCTCCCCAGCACAGTCTTTATAAAGAGAATCTCAATTTGCTCTAAGGCTCAAATGTATACAAAGAAACACTCCCGCTGCCTCCTGTTCAGCAATTCCTCCAAAACTTCACATTCACAAAAAGGACGATGTCTCTCAGAAAGTCTGTACATGACAAAGCCGACTTGGAGAATAAATGCGGGCAGGGCCCTTCGAAGAGAGGGGAAGGAGTAGCATTTGCCCTGCCACAGCAATCTGGAAGTCAAAGTGTAGCCCCCGTCTAGCACTTGGGTAACCTACCCTCCAATCCACATTCCAATGCTTATTTATAGGAGAAGATATACTAACAACAAACAAGTGTATGCAGACTTAAAGGTGTTTCAGGCACCCTGGCAGCCCAGAGCAGCCTCTAAACGGTACCTATAGCAGTTCTGCATCCACCACGAACGGCCCCTCACTTAGAAAGACCCCTGTGCCTGGCTGAGTGCTGTCATCTGTGTCCAGCGATTTTGTGCCCAAGACTGATTCCCTACCAAGACTGAGTAATTTTTTTTTTTTTTTTTTGCATCTTAATGGCTTCTGTGACATGAAGTCATTTTGCTGGTAGCATCCTGAAGTGATACCTAGATTTTTAACACCTATTTGTGTGTTGGACTAAGACAAGCATTTAATAACATGCCAGTCAGTCCCAGCTCTGCTTAAGTGTCCCTTCAGCCAGGCTGGCTTAAAGAAAGATGACAGAAAATGTTCTTTAATAACTATGGTTTATCCATTTCTCTCAGATAGTAAGTGGCACGTTCTCACCTCATTTGCAGCTTTTAATCCCAAATGGACATTGCTTTTGAAATATCCTTTTTCTTTTTTTTTCTTTCCTTCCTTTTTTTTTTCTCCCCGAGGCTGCCACTTGAAAGTTGAAATCTAGCAAGAATGTAATGGTAGGTGCCAGCTTTCTGAATTACAGGGTGACTGCCTGAACTGATCCTAAAAAGCAAGTGTCTTTTTTATACCGCATAAAAGGCTGAAATGTTTACATATCAAAAGGCTATAGGCCAATTTCTGTCAAAATTACACATGAAGTTAAGCAGTACAAGCAATTTATTTAAACACTAGTCATTGTAGAAAAATTCAAAACCATATGCTCTTTTAGCAGTTTTTCACAAATGCATTTGACCCATGACTTGGCTAGACATACAAGCTTCATAATTTACTCTAAATTTCAAATCCCCTTGACGTTTAAATAAAAGATCTTCATTAATGAGGTTTACATGAATGAAAACTTTAGAAGCTGATATCGGTTAGCGCACGGCTTCGGGAACCGTCTGTGCAATCGTTCTAATTTTCAAATGACTGACTTTGCTAATCATTTCAAGAGAAAGTTCCACTGAGAACAAATTATCATCATTTGCATTCTGTGATTTGCAAAAGCAACGGTGCAGTCACTTTGAAACAAACTTTGGTAAATAGCTCGCCTGAAAGAGAATTTCTGTAACCAACCCTGGAAAACTGGAACTTGTTTTTTTTTCCCCTGATGCCTTGGGAACGCGTTATTTTTGGACACCCTCTTCTTCTCCCCCAGTGTTACAAGTTTTCCTAATACCTTGATAATTTCGTCCTCAGGGGCTAGGGGGGTTTATGTGGAATGTTCCAAAACCTCTATCAAAATTCAGCTAGTAAACGTCCCTAAATCCGACTGAAAGTCAGAGTCCCAGCCCTCCTAAGCGCTGCTTCTTAGTCCGGTGGCATTTGCGTTGTGTTCAACTTCATCCACCCAACCTCATAGGGAAACCCCCCTGGGGCTCCCGACGGTGTCCTCCAGGGAGCCGCAGGGTGATGGAAAGGGTTTTGAGCACTAGTTTCCAGACTCTGGATTTTTTTTCTTTTTAAGTCTAAATGTAAACAATAAAACCGACAAGCTTTGTGCAGACTGCGCGGGTCTCTACTCTGTGCCCAAGGCGGCAGCCGCATCTGCCCATTGTGCCTAATTCTTCAGACTCGGCTAATTCGCCCTGCGAGGGGCTCCATACTTTTGAAAACGGCATGCCAGCTTTTTGCACATGCCACTTAATATCCTACTTAAACGCATCCAATTGTGAACTCTGCTCTGTGACCGGGCAAGAGGCTGAAAGAAATAAGAAAGTTCCTGGAACCGATCTGTAAGCAGTTGGGGACCATAAACGTATTTTTCTTTTTATAACCGTGTGTGTGTGTGTGTGTGTGTGTGTAGTGGGACAACAGTTTTCCCCATGATAAAAATATCTTTGGGCCAGAGGAGATACCCAGATGCACACTCCAAACTTGGGCACTCGGTTTTAAATCAGAGAAGCAATTTAATCTACACTCTATGAATCAATCTAACGATGACCGCAGTGCAAATGCATCTTGAGAGATGTTGAACCGCAAATACACCTTACCCATGTGGAATCCGCTGATCTAGTCTTTAATATTTTAAAAATGAAGGCTATTACCAGAGCGACTGACTCTTCAACAAACACATCTTCATAGACTTCTGTATGGTGATTGCTTTGTGTGAAATCGTGTTTGGGTGATAATAGGGAAAATCAGGAGCGTGTTTACTGCATTTCCGACCTAAGCTCTGGCCGGCCGCCTCCAGACGCTCCCGGTCCTCCCATGCTGAGCGGTGCTTGCAGGGTGACAAACAATCGCTTAGCAACACGAGGCGGGCAATTTGCGTGCGTCGCATTTGTTATTCCAATTGCACCGGTCAACAGGAGCCTATTGATTGTTTAGTGCGCGTTGTGGACACTTGTGGGTTTCAGCCCGCAAAGGAGGCGCAGCGCCCCTGACTGACTTCCGCGGCACTCGCCTCCTACCGATTCAGTGGAGCGTCTTGTGATTGAGCCGAAAGCTGGAGGAAGAGGCCCCATCACTTCGGGGTGAGCTCCCCGAAAGCCCACTGCATAACTGGAGCAGGGTGACCCAGGAGTCCCTGTGACTTCTCGCCTTAAAGCCACCATGCACTGCAGGACAGAGCTTTCGCACTTGCATTTCCTCATCTAAGACCCAGCTCCTACAGAGACCCTGCCCTCGGGTGGGGGAGGGGACAGCACACTCCTTTGTCCCAATGAAAAGTACTAAAAAAGCTTCTAATTCCACCCCAGGCTCCTTGGAAAACGGGGGCAATTGCCCAGCCTCGTTAAATGTTCAGGTCGTGAGGGACCCAATGAATGTTGCCATTGGCTCAAAAACTAAAAAAACCCGAGGCCTGAAGAGGAGGGTTGAATTGCAAGGTGGCAATGTAGGGTCTAAGAACTCCGAAGCTCCAGACTCACTTGCTCTTACCAAGCTCTTCTTCCAGGAATCGGATGGCACAGGGGGAAGGCTACCGAAGAGCAAAGGGCGAAGCTTAGGGGTTTGCTAAATCTGATTATTAAAGAGAACTCTGTACCCAGCAGAAGGAGGCAAGACCATGCTGTGTGTTGCCAGTAAGCGGGGAGGTTGCCTTATTTAAAAATTTGGAGGCGCTCTGAGATCTGCCACTGAAGTCTCCGCGTGGAGCTGGTCTCAGCAGCTTTGCTGAAACCCACGAGGAATATGTCCCGCTTTCCCACCGTGCTTCTGCCCATGCCTGGCTCATCAAAGGTATTAAAAGATCCACGCACGCACGCGCGCACCGCCGCGGGCGCCTGGCCACGAACAGGAAGGCACCCACAATACCTGCTGAAGTTGCAACATCGAGCTGTGTTTCATCATTTGCCCTGTAGAATTAAACTCGGAAAGGGCTGACGGGGAATATGTGTGCCTGGAATCTACCTGATGATTTTTAAGTCTTTACGAACGAAAAAAATAAAATGAAATAAAAATAAAGCCTCCATCCCTAGTTAGTACGAGAGGAAGACGTGATGTACTTCTTTACTTTTTTCCCTAGACTTGACCTCTCTGAAGGGGCGGGGGGAAGGGTCCCACACTCTTTCCTATGAGAGCAGAGTTTATTATGTCAAAAAAAAAAAAAAAATCCAGCGCCTCCCCAAATTGACACCCATCTCTGTCCTACCCTAATCCCCTCCTACAACCACTTCTAAATTCGCTCAGCGCTCAAAGCAGCACATTTCTCAAGGCTTGAGTGGGTAAGACGATGGGCATGAGGGCGCCGAGGTCCACCCGGGGAGGCCTAGGAGGAGAAGCGCCGCCGCCTAGCTTCTGCAATCAGCGCCTCGCGCCTCCCGAGTTCTGCGCGCGGGCCGCACTAAACCTCCGCGCAAGCTGTCCTCTGACCCGAAAACAGCAGTTGACGAGTACCCTTTCCCCTGTGCCCCAGAGCCGCCGAGGAGGCCGGCCACAGACTTAGCCTTATGGCGGCGACTTCAGACACCCTTGCTGGGGCCCCAGGTTAATTAGGCAGTAAGAAATAGAGAAAAACGGGCCTGAGTTAAAGTCGACCTTCCTTCGGAAAGCCCGAAGTGCCCCGGTACCCAGCGCTAGGCAGTCTCGCCTGGGCCGGGCACTACCCCTTTCCCTGGAGTGGCCGGAGTTGCCTGCGCGAAGGGCCCAGAAAGTAAGGCTCTGCCTCGCGCCGGTGTCAAGGCCCTCGGGTGCTGCTTTCAAGCGGTGCGCACCGTCTCCTACCTTTTCTCAGGGCGCTCGGCAGCCCGCGCTCCGTCGTGGACCGGACGCGCCTCCAGCAGCTCCGGCTGACGGGGCCGTGACGCGCCGAGGAGCCTGCAAATCACGGTGGCCGCCTGCCGCGAGCAGAGCCGAGCTTCGGCCAGGCCACCAGGGCCCAGGGAGCCCAGCTTGGGCCTGGTGGGGGAAGGTCAGCTGGAGGGGTGGGGGGAATCGGTCTCAGTCGGGGAGCCAGCAAGTCAAAAGGGGAAAATGAGATTCATTTGCCGGGAAAGGGGACAGAGAATCCTAAAGTCCCATTTTGGGGATTTTGCGTTGAAAACAAATACAGTTAAGAAAGAAGACACTCTACTTCCGAAAAAAAAAAAAAGCGCACACACAAAACCACAAAACCTACTGACACCCACGCAGGAAGCAGTTGGAAGCATCGCTTCTGATTGCTGTTCTGGGTGGCGAATTTTAAACTAGTGGATGAATTTGGGTCTCCGCTGTGTAAGGGCCTAAGGACTACTATGCTATGCTAGCTTTCAGACCTAAAGTGACTACAAAGAAAAAAAAAGCATATATATATATATATATATACACACACACACACATATATATACATACATATATATGTAATTAAGAATCACGGTGCACTTCTTTCGTCGTTTTGTCGTTACAAATTTTGGCTCCTGCAAAAACGAGGGCTTTCTTTTTTTTTTTTTTTTTTTGGAGGGGAGGGCTTAACCAGTTCCATTCGGGAGAGAACGTCAAGATAAAAACCAGAGGTGAAGTAAGGCGGTCAGTGCACGGGGGCCGAAGGCAAGAGAGGAATTTCAATCTTGCTGGATTGAGGCCACAGCCTCACATTTTCTAAAACAAAACCAATTCCGAAAGGAAAAGGAAAAAGTAGCCTCAAAGTAAAACTAGCCACAATGAATTTGAGTTTCATGCAGAGGAAATCGCACCCAATAAGAGGACCCCCAAACTGAGGGGAAAAGGTGGGGAGCGGAAAGGTCGGCGGACGGAGTTGTTAACTGCGGCCCCACGGCGGAATTAATGAGATTAACCGGGGCAATTAGGACGCCCGCCCAGCTCCGCCGGCCCGCGGCGGGACGGCTGAATGGAAAAGATTAGGTTAATTTCATTAATTCGCAATCCACAATCTCTTTTCAGGTCCCCGTAGCCCCCTTTCCTTGGCACCTCTTCCCCTCCCCCTCTCTTCAAGCCCCCCCCACCCCACCCCCACCCACCCAAAGGAACAGAAAGGGCCAAATCTGGTTCTGTTTGTCATCTGCATATTACCAGGAACTAAATCCAGGATGACGTCGACTCAGTATAAAACCAACAAGAGGTTCAGCTGGTCTAAGCTCCGTCCTACCCGCGGGTCGAGTTCGGCGAACGCTGCAGCGAGGGGCGGGCGGGCGGGAGGAGGGCGACGGACGCAGGGGGCGGGGAGGGGCGCGGGGCTGCGCGCTCGCCGGCGCTCTCTTTCGGTTTGGTCCTCCGCCGGAGGAGCGGGGACCCCCCCGACCCCCCCACCGCACTTGGAGGCTTTTTTCCTCGGCGAGTCCCAGCCGCCCCCCGGTCCCGGCACGGGGCTCGGGGATGCCCGCCAGCATGTTCAGCATCGACAACATCCTGGCCGCCCGGCCGCGCTGCAAGGACTCGGTGCCGCCCGTGGCGCCCAGCGCCGCGGCTCCCGTCGTCTTCCCGGCCCTGCACGGGGACTCGCTCTACGGCGGCGCCGGTGGCGGCGCCTCCTCGGACTATGGCGCCTTCTACCCGCGCCCCGTGGCCCCCGGCGGCGCAGGCCTCCCGGCCGCGGTCGGCGGCTCGCGCCTGGGCTACAGCAACTACTTCTACGGGCAGCTGCACGTGCAGGCGGCCCCCGTGGGCCCGGCCTGCTGCGGGGCCGTGCCGCCGCTGGGCGCCCAGCAGTGCTCCTGCGTCCCGACGCCCCCAGGTAGGGTCGCGCTCGCGCCGGCCTCGGCTTCGCCGGCCCGCCGCGCTCCTCGGCGCCCGGGGACGCGGGTGGGCGGCGGCGTTTGCTTCTTTCACTTGCCACCGACTTTTCTCCTCTTGCAAACCTGCCCCCAGGCCCCGTCTTTGGGCGGATCGGGCGCAGGGGCTTGCACACTTGCTGCACACTTTAGGCTAGAGTTAGCAGCAACTGTAACCGTGCGTGCGTGGGGGAGGCTGGGCTTTTAGGATTCCCCTAACCCGCGTTGGGAGTGTGCGAGTGGACGCGGTAGCACTGTACGCACCCAACCCCCCCCCCCCCACCACCGCGCCGCGTTCCTTGCACCCTGCTTTCCGCACACCCCCTGGTTCCCCGCACCCGCTGGCAGACGCTTTTAAATCCGAGTGGGTCGCCGGCGGGGCAGGAGTGTTTGTGCGCGCGGCGGCGGCAAGGAAGGCGGCTGACCCCGGACGCCTCCCTCTGTCGCAGGCTACGAGGGGCCCGGCTCCGTGCTGGTGTCCCCCGTGCCGCATCAGATGATGCCCTACATGAACGTGGGCACCCTGTCGCGCACCGAGCTGCAGCTCCTCAACCAGCTGCACTGCCGGCGGAAGCGGCGGCACCGCACCATCTTCACCGACGAGCAGCTCGAAGCGCTGGAGAACCTCTTCCAGGAGACCAAGTACCCAGACGTGGGCACCCGCGAGCAGCTGGCCCGGAAGGTGCACCTCCGCGAGGAGAAGGTGGAGGTAGGCTCGGGACCCCGCCGGGGCGCGCCCTCTCCCACGAAATCAGCTCCCCCCCACCCTCCTCCAGCCGGGTATGCTCGGCTCTCCCTGGGTCTCCCCGCTCTTTGGAAACATCCCCGGGGCGGCCCGCAGGCTGCGGGAGGGCGCTTTAGGCCCAGGAAGTCAAATGAAAATACGGAAGCGGGAACGGGCCCCCTTCTGCTGGCGTGCGCGCGGGGTCCCTCCGCTTCCCTCGGCGAGCCTGGGGGGGGGGGGGTTGGGGGTGCTCGGGCCTGGCGGGGGAGCGCGCCTTTGATGCTCACCGATGTTTTGTTCTCCTTGGCGCAACAGGTCTGGTTTAAAAACCGCCGCGCCAAATGGAGGCGGCAGAAGCGGTCCTCTTCGGAGGAGTCGGAAAACGCCGAGAAGTGGAACAAGACGTCGTCGAAGGCGTCGCCGGAGAAGAGGGAAGAGGAAGGTAAAAGCGATTTGGACTCGGACAGCTGACGGCCGCGGGCCGGCCGTGGCCCTTGCCTAAAGTCGAAGGACTTGCACACCAGACGATGCTACTTTCTTGCACACGCGCTGCCTTGCGGGAGGAGGGGGGTGGGGGTCGAGGAAGAGGAACTGTAAATAGTGTACCGTCCGAAGGGTGGGCGCCTGGGGTCGGGCCGCGCCGGGGCTTGCAGCCCCGAAGTTCAAGGCCGCCGGCGAGTCGCTCCCCACCGTAGTATTTATAGTTAAATTAACGGTGACAGTACAATAAAGTGACGGCGATGTAGACGGGCCGCATTCTGTATTTCCTACCCCACCGCCAGCACCATCCGAGGCCCCCCCCACACAAAAATATCTAGTTAGTCGGTAGGTTCCAAAGGAAGATTGGACAGCTCTGATCTGCCTCCCAAAAAAGGGAAAAAGACAAAAGAGAGAGAAACAGAAAGTCTGGGTCCGATGGTCGCAGGACCGGGTGTCCTGGTTTACACTTCGTGCTGAGGTTTCCGGGCAGGGTGGAGAGGAGCATTGCCGGCTGCCTGGGGGAAGTGTTATCCCGGAGAGGAAGCAGCCTGGGGTCCTGTTCTCCTCGCCCTCGGGGATAGTCAGGACCTTCTCTCTCGTTGCTGCCTGCCGATAGATAGGGTAGCCGATAAGAAGAAGGATCCTCTGGAGCTCCCCAGAAATCCCCGGAAGTAAGGCGGCGGGTCGGCGTGAAATTAGGCACACTCTCTCCCGAGAAACTTTCCTGGATCTTTCCTGGTCGCTCTCACGGCCCCCTTCCTCCCTGTTAAATGTTTCTGCCTCACAACCCGGCCGGGAGGCTGGGAGCTCTGCTCCCCAGAGCTCATGGGGGACCTCCGCCGCGCGGCCCTTCGCGCTTCTCAGTGGGAGTTTGGGATGACTGTTGTTATCCCCTAGTCTCGTCTGGTCACAGACTACTGGGCTCGAGATGAGCCTCTGAATTTCTCAGCCGGCTGTCTTGGGTCTCTGCCCGATGGGGCGAGAGTAGGAAAAGCCCGCGAGGGGCTGGAGCCGGCGCTGGTAAGCAACTTGGGAAGGCCTAGAGAAGCTTGCTGGTACCAGGGAGGCGCTAGGGATGAAGATGAGAGCCTGTGGTTCTCCAGACCAGGGGAAGGATGGAGTGGAGGCCGAGGGCCAGCAGGAGTGGGTTTTAAGGTGTTAAACTTTATTGGTTTTGAGCTAAATACCTTTTATAGACAGGGAAGCTAAGGTTCAGAGCGCTTGGCCGCTGCCAAGGAGGTGAGCTTGTCCCTTCTCCTGGGGGGCCTCCAACGAGGTCCCTCTACGGGGAGGCTGTGCATCCTGGTCCGGAGCACAGCACACCAAAAATTACAGTTTTTCTTTTCTTCTTCTTCTTTTTTTTTTTTTTTTTACAAGAAGCAGTAGTTTTTCCCAGCTTTTTTGGAGAGGGTTTAAAAAAAGATAGAAGTGACTCCTGGAGCAGGTGAAAGCATTTAGGATATATGGGCTCCCAAGCATCACCTTTCAAATAAAGAGAATCCCTACCATGAAAGGGGGGGCAGGGAGCAATTTGGAGACCAAGTCTGCCTCAAGGGGGAAGATTGCCTTGGTTTTTCACCAGACTCTTATTTGTTACTTTGGGCAAATGATGAACCCCTCTGCGCCTCACCTTCCATGACTGTGAAATGGGCACAGCAATGGCACCTGCTTCCTGGGGTGTGTGAGTGTGAATGTGTGGACATTGGTCACTATCTCATTAAATTACAGGGACATCTTTCCTGGCTACTTTTTTTTTTTTTTAATTTAATGTGATTATGACTTATAGTGTGTCAAACCTAGCACTTCAAGATTTATGCACATTATCTCATTTTACCTTCCAAGTATTCTGAGATGGGAAATGTTTTCACCACTTTACAGAGGAGGAAGTTAAGGTTCAGAAAAGTGAACTACTTTTAACAACATTCAACTTGTAAGAAACAAGGGTGTGTGTGGGGGAGAACTGCCTCTTTGCTCAAGTAAATCTTATACTATAATTGGAAATGTTACCCCTAATACCAGTTCTGGTGAGAAATAATCAGGCTGTTCCATTCATTTCAAATGAATCCTGCAGTGGCCATTGTTGTACTTCCTCCTTAGACATCAGACTCCCAGGGGGAGCGCCCTGCCTGTGCAGAACCCCTTCACTGTTCCTAGATGCTGTTCCTTGCCCTATTTGGAGAGGGGTGAGCCCTGCCTTCCACCCTTCCTCCAACACTCCCTTAGTCTAGAACATTCGGAAACACAGCAGAAACAGGCAGCATCATTCCAGCTTGAGAAATCTGGCATCTCCAGAACCCTATAATCTCCTGTCTGTCTTTTTGCATGGCTTGTCCTCGGCCTCCTTATAAATAGGATCTTTTCATTTTTTAAAAAATTGTACTTGTCTAGTCTGGAGAAGTGTTCACAACAAGTAACAGGAGAGGGTTGGAGGGAGCTGTAAGTTCTCAGATAAACCTCCCCCAGGAGCACTTGGTGAAAAGCCACAGCTAGTGGGGTATGCAAGGAGGGGGTAGGTTGGGGAGTCAGAGAACTGCTACGACCTTGGCCGGGGCAGGGCCAGGATGACAAGAGAGCTACCTGTCCAGGTCTTCATGCAAGAGGACCCTGCAAAGCACTTTAGTACTGGTCCAGCTCATAGAAAATAAACATAACACATATCTGGAGTGAAGAGGCAAGTGTCAGGATGGTCTAGTTCCAGTCCTGCCACCTCCTGCATTCCCTGGGCACTAGTGGGCCTCAGACCTTTGTCTTAGCCTGCTGTCAGGGTCAGGGAGGGCCACGCAGTATCTCAGTGGAAGGCCTTCAAGAGCTGTCTTTGGACCTTGTCATTGTCTCAGGTGGGAATTCAGATCTCTGTATTAGAAAAGTGATGTGTATGTATTGAGGTGGGCAGGTGATGCCAAAGTGGTTCCCAGTCCACACAGCACATCTTCAGTTGAAGGTAAACTGAGACACAAAAGGCCAGGATAAGAACTGCCACCTGCAAGGGCCAGGGCTCTTTTCCATAAATCAGGCTGCCTCAGAGAACCTGGGCTGTTCTTTTTGGTGAGAAGCTGCATTTAAGTGAAAGCAATTGCCCCCAGGGGACACAGGAATTAATCTATTGCAAAGTGCCAGACAGGCTCTTGCAAAGAACAATGACGACCATTTAGAACCCCTCACATAGGTCTGGCGCTTTCCACTGTCATGCTCTTCTACACGCCTCTCAGGCCCTCAGTAGGTGGGAGTCACAGCCCATTTTGCAGATGGGAAATGGAGGTTCAAAGAGACTAAATGCCATTCCCTGAACACTTAGTAAAGGGCAGAGCAGACCTGAGCAGACCTCCCCCACACCTCTTGGGATTAGTGGCAAGATATGGGGTGATGACTTCCGGGTATCCCAAGTCACCTGAGCCAAAGAGGATCTTAGCTGTAAGACCCTGAACCAGTAAGAGACCATGGAGTGGGTGGGGGAAGGTGTGAGGATTCTTAAATTCTGCCTGTGTTTCAGGGCGGGTCCGTTCAGTTTAGCTGCGGGGTCGGGGAGGGGGAAGGGCTCAAACAATTGCCTTGCAAACCGGACCCACAGAGAGTATATCTCAATGACAGTTCTTCAATCAAGTTTGCCTTTTACTTTGAGTAATTTTGAGTTAACATGCTGCATCTAGTATAAAGGATGTCATTTTGATGGATGTGTATGAGATCCAAGTTGGCAGATTCCTCTTTCATTTCTCGGCATATGGAAGAAAACGGGGAATGAGAGGTGGGAGTGCTAGGGAACACTCTGTCTGAATTGTACCAAGTTTTCAGTAAAGTAATTCAGGGCCCCACCCAAAGATCCCCTGGATCTGTCACCTCAGGCCCCCCAAAGGAACTCTCCTTTGTTCAGTGCTCCTCCAATTAGTGGCCACTTTAAGTGAAACAGATGCTAGCTTTCACCTGTATGAAGACGGAATTCCAGCCCAGGGCAACAGGGAGTGGTGAGTGGACAGCTGGGTGGCTGGCCCTTGAGTCACACTGGGCCAAGCCTCCAAGTGGATGGGGCCGTGGGTTCGCCAAGTGACCTGGGACAGGTTCCTTCCTCACCTGCAAAGGGGGCTTCAGTAGAGGATTAGAGATAATACAAGAACCCAGCAGAGTGTCTGACACATTTATTATTGTGTGTTTTGAAAAACCACCCTCGAATCGACTGGATAATGCTTTGCCTAAGTAGATTGGAATTAGAAATTTAGGAATGCACCTTGTTTTTCATTGTTGCTGGTTTAGGAGTTTATGCGTGACCACAGGACACAAATTCTAATGAAATTAAATGTGATCGCCCTGGATTTAAGACAAGGAAGTGTCTGATAAGGTATAATAGGTTACATTCTGCCCAAGAGCTTTAGGACAAGGCGATTGACAGTAGAGAAGGGGTGAATTGGGAGTGGATTCAATTTCCAAGTTTTGTCAAATGACCTTGGAGTTTTTCAAAAGGAAAACGAAAACCAAACAGCAACCAGTGCAAAGCTCCTTGAGAATTCTGGGAGAAATGGATCCAGCTGGATCTTTTGGCTGTGGGGGTTTCTCACTTGCTGGGGGGTGGGGATGGGGGGGGATCTGGGGTATCCCCGAGGTCTATCTGCTGAGTCATGTGACAACATGGAAGACCTCTGTCACGGCTTGGTTTTAAATCTGGGTAACATAAAAAGCCATTGTCTTTACCATCCAAATGACCCATAGAACAAACAGGATGAATTATGGCATGTTGTGGTATTTTCAAGTGGCTCTATAATTTTTGGATTCCAGGAGCCCTCATTTGTTCTCAAGTGTCCAGCCCTGGGAAGCATCAGTGAAGAGAGATCTTAAGAATTCCTCTCCCCGCCTCCTCCCCTTAGGCATTCACTCCGCTTACACTTTCTGTTTTCCTAATTTTGAGATCCTCGGGAGTCTGCTGACCAGATCAAGCGGCTGGGTTCAATCGGATGAACTTCGTTTAGCTGGGGGTTTGCACACCCTCCCTTAAGCTGAGCTGATTTATAGAAGCTGTAGTTAGTGAGATAATTTTAGCTGGGATGGACAGTTTTAACGTGTCCGTATCATTTCCTCACTGATTTACTAGCAGTATGATGCTGAGCCCAGGAGAGGCCTTGGCCTGGCTGCGTGATGAGCGGGACTGATCCCAGAAGGGGCCCCCAACGGGTTAAGGAGACACCTTCTCCTTGTGGGCCTGGGGGAGGCTGAGCATGCTCTCCTGGCGATTGCCATGGCCCCCCAACCCCCCACTCAGAAATAACACAGGGGAGCTGGCTTAAAGTTGGGAGGAGGGCACAGAAATATCTAAAAAGTAAGAAATTTTTGGAGAAGAGACCCGTGTTTTCCAGCAGCCTGCAGTGAGAAACACGACGTGTCATAGGTGTAGTGTCGGCGGGTGCAATGTCCACAGGCTGCCTACCGCACAGTGGCAGCGGTCCCACGAGGCTGCAGGGCTGCCCAGAGGATGAACAGGCTGCCATCGGCATCCTTCCTGGGAGGGGCAGCTTGTGGTCTTGGGAGGGCCTGTCCCAGCCAGGTAGGAGCTCGGCTGCAGAAATAGCCCTGGAGCCAGTGTGGTCTGAATCGCAGCAGCCAGCGTGTGACCAGCCAGCCTCACAGTGACTGTGTCTGTTTTATATGTGTCCTAAAGACATTCTTGACGTCACCCGGCAAGACCAAGCGCTGCTTCTTTCCAGATGGAGTAGGGCTAATCCTCCTTTGAAAATCCTCAAAGTGCTAACTCTGGGACCAGAAAAATCAAACTGCCCTTCTCCAAGAAACAGGGAGGCCCAGAGCATTTGGAAAGATCCCCCCTCTGTGAAGAAGACTCAGAACTCTGTGAAGTCGGAATCCCAGCTGCTCGTTTCATCTGAAGATGTTCCGACCGAAGGCCAGATGGCTGGGACATTAGGGGATGTGCCTGTTCAACATTGTTTTGTATTTGAGGAATAAATATTTAAATCTGAAACCAAGTGAATCACTTTCTACTCAAGTGGGCAGGGATGGAAAGGTGTGTGTGTGTGTGTGTGTGTGTGTGTGTGTGTGAATGCCCCCTCCCCCTCCACCACACATCCTAACTGTTAAGGGAGTGAGTGATTCCTGCCACGCTTGGAACCTTCAAAGAGCTGTCCCGCTCTGCTGGTGTGGATGTCAGAAGCGGGGTGGTGCTAGCTACCTCTGTTTCAGGGTTGCCGTTTTTTGTTCACTGTCTGCTTTTGCTGCAAGAAGATTCCCAACGTGCATGTTTTGAAATGGAGACCCCATCCTTTTGTCCCTAGCGTGGTGCTAAGGATAACCTACCCGCTCCCTGCTTGGTTTCGTTTTGCTTTCAGCCTGTATGGTAACTGGACTCTGATATAAATGTGAGCAGATGGAAACGAAACCCTTTTCTTGACTACAATTAAAGCTCTGAAAAGATCATAGGTCTTTATGGTTTATTTTTGTCTTTATGGAAGAGGTTCCTATGTAGTTTTTTTCTGCTTTTTTGTTTTGTTTGTTTTTTTAAGAGGGGGAATATTTTCTGCAGTGCTTGGAGGGTGTGGTAAAAAATGCATCTTATGTCTGGGGGAGGATTGACAATTTCATAATCGTGTCCTTATCTGATCCCTTCTTAGCCTTATGAGGCTGGGTGGAGGTGGCTGGTGTCATCTTATTACATAAGGACAGTTACCTTGATGGCTTTTGCCATGTCCAGCACTGTTCTGACTGCCTTATCGCCTGCATCTTATTTAATACTGTTCCTGCCTTTGTGAAGTTGACATTATCATTGCCATTTTGCAGAAAGCGAAGTGACATTGTCCATCAAGTAAGGTTGCATCTGAGACTCCGTGTCCAGTGCTGTTTCCACACTGCCAGGCTACCTCCCTTAGGAAGGACCCACCAGGAGATCCGGGTTCCAGCCTCTCTCCGGTCACCAGCAGGCAGTGTCTCCTGTAAACTTCAGCCTCCTCATTTCCGATGTGGGAGGCTAATCAGGTCCTGCAATACATGAGAATCACCCGGGGTATTGCAAACACAGATGACTGATCACGGTAAATGCATCAGCCCATTAAAACTAGAAGCACATGAATAATATTATTTATTGGAGGTTTTCAGCAATGATAGTAAGAAAAATAATGGCCTCTATTCAGTGCACAAACATGAAAAGTATGCCTCGTCTGAGCCGGGCACTAGTCCAGGTGCTGAGGATACTGGAGGATCCCGGAGTTCCTGGTACGTGGGGGAGACGTTTAGTCCCAACAGACAGGCTGTGATGTCAGATTTCAGAGGTGAATGCTGGGAGGAAAACCAATACTGCTGCAGAGATTCAGGGAGCTGGGGTTGAGGCAGGTCTTGGGATGTTTTACTGTGTGGTCTGAGGTCTATGTGAAGAGGGGATTCAATGTCATCTCAAGTAACTCTAGAAAGCTAGGGTGGATAGGACTTCCCTGGCGGTCCAGTGGTTAAGACGCTCCCTGCCAATGCAGAGTACATGGGTTTGATCCCTGGTCTGGGAAGATCTCATATGGTGCAGGGCAACTAAGCCTGTGAGGCACAACTACTGAAGCCCGTCCACCTAGGGCCTATGCTCTGCAACAAGAAGCCACCACAATGAGAAGCACAACTAGAGAGCAACTCCTGCTTGCCACAATAGAGAAAACCCACAGACAGCAATGGAGACCCAGCGCAGCCAAAAAAAAAAGAGCTGGGATGGACAAATTACAACCAGAGGATCAGGCTGGTCCACTGTCTGTTTTGCCAATAAAGTTTTATTGGAACACAGTCATGCCCGTTCATTTATGTGTTGTCTACATCTGCTTTTCCCCAATAATGGCAGAATTGAGCAGTTGCAGTGGAAACTGTAGGGCCCGCAGAACTGAAGATACTTACTGTCTGGTCTCTCATAGAAAAAGTTGGCTCCTTGTCTGTCTAAAGTTTAGAGTTTGAACCAGAAATGGAATCTGTTGTTAATAAGGGACGGAGGCGGGGTTTACACCTGTTTGCCTAATGCTTTGTTCTTTTTCTCAGAGTCTCAGTGAGACCCGCTGTGATGGGGGTGGAGGTGGGATATGAGGCAAGATGTGGAAAAGCACAATATGGCACCTGCTGCCTGGGAGCTGCTCTCTCGAGGATGTAGTCTGTGCCGGAAATGATTTCAGGACAATAGAAAACAGGATGTGGGGAAGGGCTCTGTTATGTGACTCTGACTTGAAGACCAACAAGAGAGACAACTGCAATCCCCAAAGACTTCCTGGAGGAAGTGGGAATTGCAGGCCAGTTAGTATTGATATTTGGCCAGGCAGAGCAGAGGCACAAAGATAGGCAGGTATGGCAGCAGTAAGGAGACCACCCTGCTCAGACCAGAGAGGAGGCTGTCACACTCCAGCATTTCCATGTGGAAATGGAGACGGGCAGGAGACTGGCTCCCTCCTCCATGCATCCAACCAACTTGCCAATCCGACAGTGCCGGGCCCTGTGCTGCGTTGACTGACAAACATGAATGAAGCAGTGTCCGTCCTCAGGCAGGAGAAATAGGTTGATTCAGCAGGAGATGACCAGTGCTGGGGTGGAAGGTGGGTGGGCAGAGGAGGGGTCTGAGAAGGCTTTTGGTGGTGGATCGTTGGAGCTACCTGGTTGGAGGCACCTGGTGATTTGCAGGGGGAGAGGGTGGGGGTGTTTCAGGAGAGCAAGCAGCCTGACCAAAGGCTTGGAGAGGGGTAGGCAGGGTGCCACCAGCAATAGCACTTGGCTGGGCAGAGCAAGGAATGGATGGAATCCACAGCCAGGCACCGTGGCATGTTCAGTTCACTACTTAAGGCCCCACCCCTCCCCACCTGTAGAATACGCTTCTTCCCATTCCCAGATGTCGGGAGACAGTCACGGAGATGACCTGGGTCCTGCAAACACAGCATTCACATCCACCGTCAGCCACAGGCTTTCTGGTCCAGAGACCTCTGCGCGGCTACATCTCATCAGCATCTGCTTGGCGTCCTCTCCACCTGCTCTCACGGAAGGAGAGGAAAAACATCTCACTCGGGGCCTTCTTCAAAGATTTTTTTTTTTCCAGATTGGATTTTAAAATACAGTGATTTGTGGCTACTAGTCCAGTTCAACAAAGTGATTTTTCCAGATGCTGTAATTCTTGGGCTGCTGACCCATCAAGGCTGCTCCCGCTCCCATCCCCCAGCCCCTAGTCCCTCTCTGACCGTAGGTACCAATCCTCATCCCCGGGCCCCAGCCCAGGCATGAGTGCGGCAGCTTCCAGTTTATACAAGCCCCTTCACAGCTGTTCACTCCCTGGCTTTACAGCAACCAGGGGAGGTGGGCATGGCAGGGGCTGTTCTTCCCATGTGACAGAGGAAGGGACGACCAGGCCTCGGGCAAGTGCTCCTAGGGACGGGCAGGAGCCAAATCCTCTTCTGGGCTCGACAACCAGGCAGAGAGGGTGGGGCTGCCCCCAGAACAAAGCCGGAGGACGGTTGGCAAGGATTTCCCAACCCCTGCCCCGTTGCTCTTTCTGGGGGATGGAGGGCAGCTCTCAGGCCCGAGAAACGGGGCTGGGCACGGGGTGATGGAGGTCAGGAGCGCGTCCGCAGCTGGGTCCTGTGAGCTGCGCCCTGGCAGCACCAGTCCCACTCAGCCCTCTTGGTCCCTCTCGTTGCCGATGACTCCAAGTTAGGTGGGACTGAGCCTGGGGGTGCGAGGAATGGGAGAGGACTGGGTCTCGGCCTCTGCCACCTCCTGGTTTGGTGACCCTTGGCCACCACACTCAACCTCTGGGCCTCAGTGTCCCCGTCTGTTAGGGAGAGCCACTCATCCTGCCTTGTCCACCTGCCAGGCTTGTCCAGAGGCCCACACGGTGTGATGGATGCGGACCTGCTGGGTGACGGGTCCCGTGATCACGCGTTGATCAGTGTCCCCGGCAGCTTGAGGACTTTCGATTTGACCTGGCGGTGTCCCTCTCAACTCCGACATTCCTTAACCTCTTATTTTTTTGGCCTCTCCCACATCCAGACGGCTTCATGATGTGTCTATTTTTCACGTGGCCTGTCACTGGTCTGGCCTGAGATACAAGGTCCCTGACAATGCAGGCCACAAGGTCGACCGTCCCGCTGTGGGCCATTTATTAAGAGTTTGTGTCCTCTGGAGAAAGCATAGGGCTTCCAGAAGCATTTGGCTTCCTTTTTCCTGTACTGGGTTGAAATGTGTCCCCCCCGCCGTCCCCCCCCCCCAAAAAAAGATACGTCTAAGTTCTGACCCTTGGGACCTGTGAATGTGACGTTATTTGGAAAAGGGGCCTTTGTGGATGTAATTAAGATAAAGATCTCAATATCATCTTGGATTTCGCATGGATCCTAAGCCCCATGTAGGTATCCTTATAAGAGAGAGGAGACGGGGATTTGACGTAGGGGAGAAGACACACCAGGGACAAGGCCGTTGAAGCGGAGGCAGATTGGGTGATGGTGCCAAAAGCCGTGGACACTAGCAACCCCCTGGAGTTGGAGGGGGCAGGGAAGGAATATCCCCCCTACCACCTGCCCCAGAGCTTTCAAAGGTACCTTGGCTCTGCCAACACATCGGTTTTGGATTTCTAGCTTCCAGAGCTATAAAGATAATACACTTCTGTGGTTTTAAGCCACCGAGTTTGTGGTAATTATTGCAGCAACCCTAGGAAACTAATATACGGCTTTGCCCTGAAATGCTGTCGCTAAACCCAACTCCTTCTACAGTTGTTCATAATGACACAGTCACAGGACGGGGACTTATTCTTTCCCATCCCCCAGCTGAAGCATCTCAGTTCTTGTTCTTGTTCAGTCACTAAGTCGTGTCTGACTCTTTGAGATCCCATGGACTTCAGCACACCAGGCTTCCCTGTCCTTCTCTGTCTCCTGAAGTTCACTCAGACTCATGTCCATTGAGTTGATGATGCCAACCAACCATCTCATCCTCTGTCACCCCTCTTCTCCTCTTGCCCTCAATCTTCCCAGCATCTGAGTCTTTTCCAGTGAGTTAACACTTCGCATCAGGTAGCCAAAGTTTTGGAACTTCAGCTTCAGCATTAGTCCTCCCAATGAATATTCAGGAATGATTTCCTTTAGGATGGACTGGTTTGAGCTTCTTGCAGTCCAAGGGACTCTCAAGAGTTTTCTCCAACCCCACAGTTCAAAAGCATCAATTCTTCAGCGCTCAGCCTTCTTTATGGTCCAACTCTCACATCCATACATGACTACTGGAAAAACCATAGCCTTGACTAGATGGACCTTTGTCAGCAAAGTGATGTCTCTGCCTTTTCGTATGCTGTCTAGGTTTGTCATGGCTTTTCTTCCAAGGTGCAGGTGTCTTAATTTCATGGCTGCAGTCACTGTCTGCAGTGATTTTGGAGCTCAAAAAATAAAGTCTACCACTGTTTACATTGTTTCCCCATCTATTTGCCATAAAGTGATGGCACTGGATACCATGATCTTAGTTTTTTGAATGTTGAGTTTTAAGCCAGCTTTTTCACTCTCCTCTTTCACCTTCATCAGGAGACTCTTTCTTTAGTTCCTCTTCCCTTTCTGCCATTAGGGTGGTGTCATCTGCATTTCTGAGGTTATTGATATTTCTCCCGGCAATCTTGATTCCAGCTGATGCTTCATCCAGATGGCATTTTGCATGCTGTACTCTGCATATAAGTTAAATAAGCAGCGTGACAACACACAGCCTTGAAATACTCCTTTCCCAATTTGGAACCAGTCTATTGTTCCATGTTTGGTTCTAACTCTTTTTTCTTGACCTGCATGCAGGTTTCTTAGGAGGCAAGTAAGGTGGTCTGGTGTTCCCATCTCTTTAAGAATTTTCCACAGTTTGTTGTGATCCACACAGTCAAAGGCTTTAGGATAGTCAATGAAGGACAAGTAGATGTTTTTCTGGAATTCCCTTGCTTTTTTCTATGATCCAGCGGATGTTGGCAGTTAGATCTCTGGTTTCTCTACCTTTTCTAAATCCAGCTTGTACGTCTGAAAGTTCTCAGTTCAGGTGCTGTTGAAGCCTAGTTTGAAGGATTTTGAGTATTACCTTGCTAGCATGTGAAATGAGTGCCACTGTGTGGTAGTTTGAACACTCTTTGGCATTGCCCTTCTTTGGGAATGGAAAGCAAACTGACCTTTTCCAGTCCTGTGGCCACTGCTGAGTTTTCCAAATTTGCTGGCATGTTGAATACAGCACTTTAATAGCATCATCTTTTGGGATTTGAAAGAGCACAGCTGGAATTCCATCACCTGTACTAGCTTTGTTCCTAGTGATGCTTCCTAAGGCCCACCTGACTTCACACCCCAGGATGTCTGACTCTAGGTGAGTGATCACACCATTGTGGTTGTATGGGTCATTAAGACCTTTTTAGCATAGTTCTTCTGTGTATTCTTGCCAGCTCTCCTTAATCTCTTCTGCTTTTGTTAGGTCCATACTGTTTCTGTCCTCTATTGTGCCCATCTTTGCATGAAACCTTCCCTTGGCATCTCTAATTTTCTTCAAGCATTTCAGTGTTTCATTTAATTTTAGGATCTGTGAGAAGACAGCAAGCAAAACTCTGAGCACTCTTTGAAGTTAGGAAATTTTCATTGTTGTTCTTCTGAAAGCATTACAGGATGACATTTAGAGGGAAATGCTTTGAAGCTCAGGGGAGTGAGTGTGTCACTGCCAAGAAAGAAGCAGAAAGGCCAGTACCCAGTTGATCAGGCTGGTCCGGCCCCCAGATGTGCCTCTGAGCATCTGTCCATGCCGTTCCCTCTGTCAGGATTCTTCTTTTCCCTATGATGCTGCCTTTGGAAAATTCTATCATCTTCCAGCAGCTCTCAGGAGGCAGTCATATGAGCAGGGAAATAAGCACTGGCCCCAGACTCAGAACCTCACTGTGGCAAGAGAATGTGACCAGGCTCTTTCGGGGCTCAGCATCCTGGTCCCCTGTGTGAGCTTAGATTAGACTCCCACCTCTCTGAGCTTTGGTTTCCTCTTCTCTCAGTTCAATTCAGTTCAACAGGTATTTATTTAGCATCTAATGTGTATCAGGGAAGGTGCTTGCTGATGGGGATTAAAGAGCATACAAGCTGGTTATGTAGTTATTGCTTCTAATATCAGGACACAGAGACGAGTGTAGAATGAGTGGGTAAGTGAGTGAATAAATGAGTGCCTGCCTGTCACCACTGGCTTGTGGTTGTTCTTGCCGGGCCCTGCTGTGTGGTGGAGCCACCTGCGTGCATGTTAGCCTTTCCTTCCACTTTCCTGCGCTGGAGGCAGCACCAACTGCAGAGTGAGGAGCAGACAGACCAGAAGCAGCTACACATGCTACAGAATTGGGATTGTTACTGAATGATTGGGCTCATGCCATGCGACCAGGTGTTTGGGTCTTTGCAGGCCATCAGGGTACCCAAGGGCATTATGATCATCCTACCTAGACTCTTGAATGTTCAGTAAGATAAAATCCCCCTTCTCCCAATCCCAGAGAACTGCCGCTTCTTTGTCTGTGCTGGGGTGTATTACATCAACTCCATTTGCAGTCATCACGCCGCGGGCTGGGACTCACAGAGTGTCTTGCTGCTGTCCCTGCAGATCCGTCTGGCTCTATGTCCCACTGACTTTGACGCTGGACGGACTCATTTCTCCTTTTGGCACAGCCAGGTGTGAGCTTTATGGCTCGGGCAAGTCGCCTCGCCTTTCTGAGCTTTGTTTTCTTCATGTGGAAGGAAAGAACGGATGTCACACAATTGAGCCAGGGTCTACAAGGAGCAAATCCTCAAAAAATGGGTGCTGTTGTCATTAGGCACTTTATGTTATGACATTATTTGCTGCTTCTGATTTCACTTGTCCGTGGATCTGAGATTAGGGATTGAACTGGTTGGGGACAGGGAAGCATATCAGCTTTCTGTGGCTGTTGTAACACATTTCTGTAAATGCGGTGGCTTACAACAACAGAGGTTAATTCTCTCACGCTTCTGGAGGCCACAGTTCTGAAGCCGAGGTGCGGCAGGGACTCTGAAGGCACTTGGAGAGGCTCTGTTGCCTGCCTCTGCCAGCTCCCAGTGGCTCTAGGCAGTCCTTGGCTTGTGGCTGCATTAACCCTAATCTTGTCTCCATTTTCACAGGGCTACCTCCCCCATATCTCTCTCTGTGTTAGATCTCTCTCTGCTTTTCTTATATTTAAAGGACACTTGTCATTAGTTTTATTCTTTTTAAAATATTTATATTTATTTATTTTGCTGCATTATATGGGTGCAGCACACAGCAGGCAGGAACTTTGATCTTAGTTGCAGCATGTAGGATCTAGTTCCCTGACCAGGGATTGAACCCAGGCCCCCTGCATTGTGAGTTCAGAGTCTTAGCCATGGGACCACCGGAGAAGTCTTCATTTGTCATTAGTTAGAGGCCGCCTGAAATCCAGGGTGATTTCATCTTTAAATTCGCAACTTAATTATATCTACAAAGACCCTTTCCTCAAATTAGATCATATTTACAAGTTCTCAGGGTTAGGACATGGACATATCTTTGGGGGAGCCACCACTGAACCCTCTCCTGGAGGTAAGGAAGAGAAAAGATTGCTGTGAACCCACTTCTCTTACTTCCACATCATTCTAAGGTCTGCAGCAGACCTCCTTCCCCAGCACCCGCTGTCCAGTCATGCTGAGGGTCACCTACATATACCTGCGATGCTCTGGGGTGGGGCCTGAGTGCCGTCCCTGCAAGTTCCAAGGAGATGAAAACCCTGGAGGCAGAAATTGACAGATGGGGCTCAAGATGCCCTGTTTTGGTCACCATAACAAAGTATCACGGACTGGGTGGCTTGAAGAATAGAAATTTATTTATTTCAGATCTGGAGGTTGGAGGTCCAAGATCAAGGTGCTGGCAGGGTTAGTTTTCTTGACTTGCAACTAGTCACCTCCTCTCCTTGTCCTCACATAGCCTATCCTCTGTGTGCAGACCCTCCTGGTGTCTCTTCTTTTGCCTATGAGGACACTAATCCCATCAGATCAGGGCCACACCCTCATGACCTCATTTACCCTTAACTACCTTCTTAAAGGCCCTTTCTCTGGATACAGTCACACACTTAGGATTAGGGCTCCAACACTGAATTTGAGGGGATACAATTCAGTCCATACCACCTCATTGATTAGCTTCACCAATGGGACCAACATTTTGACCAATCTGGCCTATTGGATGTTGGATTTCCTAGGTTACACATGAATTTTCCCAGGTTTTTAAAAAAATATTGCAATATTATTTAATATTTAATATATATATATATTTTATATATATTTAAAATATATTTAATATATTAGAAATATTTTTAAAATGTTAGAGTATGATGGCTCAGTGGTAAAGAATTTGCCTGCCAATGCAGGAGACGTGGGTTTGATCTCTGGGTCGGGAAGATCCCCTGGAGAAGGAAATGGCAACCGTCTCCAGTATTTTTGCCTGGGAAATTCCATGGACAGAGGAGCCTGGCAGGCTACAGTCCATGGGGTCACAGAGTCAGACACGACTTAGCGACTAAACAACAGCCACACAGTTGATTTGTCATGTTGTGTTAGCTTCAGGTATACAGAAAAATGATTTAGTTGTACATATTTATGTATCTTCCCAGTTTTATTAATCAATACTGCCCATCAGAACTTCTGCCGTCTCTAGACATTTCATTAAGATCTTCACGGGTTTCTGCTTAATAACATCCTAGTAACAGCCCCACACACTGAACACTGAAAGCAGGTCAGAATCAGGGGCCATGCTGGACATTTATGCTCTATAAGTCCAGGCCTCACGCCACCCTCCCCCTATCAGCAGAGACAATTATTCCATTTGATTGATGAGGAGCTTAAGACTCAGAAATGGGAGATCTCCCAGCTAGGAAGTATCGGGGAGTCACCAAGAAACCATGTCTATCTGACTCCAGCGACTGTGTTCCCTACCTCTTCCCACCCCGCTATTTCTTACCTCTCTTGGTTCAGAGAAGAACCTTCAACACCCAACTTGGGCACTGCCACCCTTCCTTTTACCCCCCAAAAGGCCTGCTTCTCCCCATCCTGCAGTGTCTTCATCTCTCTTTGGAACGCTGCAGGCCTGGCCAGATAAATCACAGTCTTCAATAATCCAAAATCCAGCTCCAAGGGGACGTCCGCTGGCTCAAGCAGGCTTCTCACTGCCTGCTATTACGTTCAGTGCTTGAGGGAAAAACCTTCCCCACACATAGCAACGGTTTCCAGGCCAAGTTGAGCTGAGGGCTTCCAAGTAGAGGGGTCATTTGGATATTGACCAGCATCTTCATGGGATGGAGGTGACCGCCAGCCAGCCAGCCAGCCGGCCATGAAGAGTGGGTGTGTCTCTTTGCAGCGAAGCGGGGTTGACCTCAAGGATGCTCATTCTTTCCAACGCGTGGGGCGTTCTCGTCACTGCCGCTGGAACTCTAGATGCATTTGCCTGTAACGAAGAGCGGCTTGTTTTCAGAGCAAAGGTGAAATGTTTTCAGATCCAGTGTGGCAGCCTCGTGCACATGCTTGTCCCCAGAAGCATCCGTTGCCAGAATGACAGAATGCTCTCTGTTTGGCTTTTGTTTTTGTTTGCATCCTTGCTGGTAATGAACAACTTTCAATCATTTTGATCCCCTTCATTTTGAATTGTTGAGGCCGCCGCTCTCTTTGCTGTCTTGAGGGGTTGATCTGCATTTGGTCCAAGTGATATGCTTGCTGACAGACGGCCCTAGGAGTGCTTTAGCAGGCAGGGCAGGACAAGGTAATGGGAAGAGCTCTCATCTGGAGATGGGGTGCCAGGCGGACTGGCTCTGCTCCCTGAAGCCTCTTGAGCCTGGTGTCACAGGCAAGCATCTTAACCTCTCAGGGGGCATTGGTACCTTTAGCAGAAAGCAGAGTTAATGACTCACGTGCCTTTGTTCTTTCCAGGGTGAAGTACGGCAATCTTGGAAGCACAAAAGCAACTCCCCCCACCTCACCCTTTTCCCTCTGAGAAGGAGGGCTGAGTGGACTCTTCAAATGAATTGGATGTGAAGTGGCAGAATAGGATGTTGATAACAGTCCATACTTTTGCCTGCAGACTGTTGCGTCCAAGTACTGTGTTTCTAGGCTTACCATGGAACATCTGGGAGGTCAGATGCAGCTGTAGGAACATGGTCTGCATTCCTGAAAACAAAACCACCACCCTGCGTGGCTTGGCAAGTATGAGCAAGGCATTTTCCCATTTAGTGCTGGTGACGGTGGCTGAAATACAGCAAGGAATGTTCCAGATAGGGAATGGAGGCTTGGGGAGAAGGGGCAGGTCCGGGATCTCACTGGAAATGGCTGCGTCTGTGAGGCGAGGGCAGCTGAGCTCGGAGTCTAGGGCAGGGGTGTCCCAGGCATGGCCAGAGCTGGGGAGAGGGGGCTGGGCAGAGAGACGGGGCTGAGAAGTGATCCGGAACCTCAGGTCGGGAGAGGCGGAGAGGCCGCAGTCAAGACGTGGGCCTTCAGTCCAGGGCCAAGCTGGCCGGAACAGCTTTGCACACTGGGTGTGGGATGCACCGGGGCCAGAGGTTTGGGATGGCGATGTGCTGGGTGAGAGGTCAGCGTCCAGCCCCTGCCGGCAGTCAGGGCCGGGGACAGGCCTGCGGATGGGAGATTCCGGGCCTGAGACACACTCTGGCAAGCACATGGAGAGCCATGGATTGACATCCATGTGCCGCGGAGACTCCACTGGGGGCTGTGTGAATGCAGAGTCCCCTCGGGGACCGTGCTATTTTTAGCCGACAGTGGGACGAAGGTTCCTGATGAAATGTGACCACTTCTGGTCCTGACCGTTGCGGCGGCTGTTCCCTCCCAGGGGGCACCCTCCTGCGCCATTCAGCCTCGCTCCCAGGACCCTACAGTGTGCCCTCACTTCTGTCCTTTAAAAAAAAAATTTTTTATTTATTTGTTTTTGTCTGGGCTGGATCTTCACTGCTGCATGAACTTTTCTCTGGTTGCAGGGAGCAGGGGCTACTCTTCGTTGCAGTATCCTGGCTGCTTCTCTTGTGAAGCATGGGCTCTGGGATGCATGGGCTTCAGTAGTTACAGCTCCCGGGTTCTGGAGCACAGGTTCAGTAATCGTGGGTTTAGTTGCTCCATTGCATGTGGGATCTTCCAGGACCAGGGATCGAACTCGTGTCTCTGACATTGGTAGGCAGATTCTTTACCACTGAGCTACCAGGGAAGTCCTCTCTGTCCTTTTTGAATCTCCCTCCTTCCTGGTCTCTCCCACACTCTGTTCTGGCTTCTCTTTTCATGCCTGCCCCTCCTCCAAAGCCTGTGCTCTTTGCTAGGAGCTGGGGCTGCAAAGGTGAACAGGGCAGAGCTCCAGCCAAGGCAGGACACAGACTCTGAAACATGAATTCTGTGCAGACAGTGATTGAGGTCGAGCCAGCCGTTGGTGCAAGGCCCATCAGGGGACCTAAGGGGACCCACCAGGGGAATGGCATCTTCCCTGGGAGTCTTGGCCCCTCCTCAGCTGTCACATCTTTGTCCTGAACCCACTGATACCAGCTGCTCCAGGGGTTGCCCAGGACTGAAGTGGATGCCACAGAGAAATAGAGCCCCCAGCCCAGCCCCTGAGCAAGACACATGCCCAGCCCATGCCGGCTGCTCTGTCACCCCCATCATTGTTATTCTAGCTGGGAAGGGAAAGAGATGGAATCGGGAAAGACTTCAGGCTTAACACAGGTTTTAAAGAGTCATGCCTGAAGCTGCTCCCAAGGGACCACATTCGGCACAAAGGGTGTCCAGGTGGAATTTAGAGAGCCTGGTGTGAGGGAGCACAGGGGCCACAGAAGAGGAGCTGGATTAGTGGGGCTTTGGTGGGACAAAGCTCATTAGCAGGGGCTCATCCTCAGCTTTTCTTCTGCTTGGAATGATGCTCCCTGCATCCTCCCTAAGACAAAGATGTTGCTGGATCCCACTAATGAGGTTGACTGTGCTTAAATTACTGCCAGCTCTATTCACGGTTTAGGACACACACAGTTCTGTAGGTTACTGGGGAAGCACTCCTAGGGTTTCAAGACAGTGAATTTCTTTTTTTTTTTTTAAGATTGTAGCATAACTGCTTTACAATCTTGTGTGAGTTTCTGCTGTACAGTGAAGTTCATCAGCTGAATGTGTGCGTATATCCCCTCCGTCCTGAGCCCCCCGCCCACTGCCCCACCCCACGCCTCTAGGTCATCACTCAGCACCCGTTGGGGCTCCCTGTGCTAACAGCAGCTTTCCAATAGCTGCCTGTTTTACACACAGCAGTGTATATATGTCAGTGGGGCTCTCTCAGTCTGCCACACCCTCCCCTTCCCCCGCTGGGTCCACATGTCTGTTCTCTATGTCTGTGTCTCAACTCCTGCTCTGCAAATAGGCTCGTCAGCACCATTTTCATGGCTTCCGCATCTTATTGTTCCGTTGCTAAGTCGTGTCCAACTCTTTGCGACTCCAGGGAGGACAGCATGCTAGTCTCCTCTGTCCTTCACTATCTTCTGGACTTTGCTCGAACGCATATCCATTGAGTCAGTGATGCTGTCTACCCATCTCATCCTCTGCTGCGCCTTTGTCCTTTTGCCATCAGTCTTTCCCAGCATCAGGGTCTTTTCCAAAGCGTCTGCACTTTGCATCAGATGGCCAAAGTATTGGAGTTTCAGCATCAGTCCTTCCAGTGAATATTCAGGGCTGATTTCCTTTAGGATTGACTGGCTTGTATCCTTGCTGTCCAAGGAACTCTCAAGAGACTTTTCCAACACCACAATTTGAAAGCATCAATTTTTTGGCACTCAGCCTTCTTTATGGTCCAACTCTCACATCCATACATGACTACTGGCAAAGGAAAAGGGAAACATATACCCATCTGAATACAGAGTGCCTAAGAATAGCAAGGAGAGATAAGAAAGCCTTGTTAAGTGAACAATGCAAAGAAATAGAAGAAAATAAATTGGGAAAGACTAGAGATCTTTTCAAGAAAATTAGAGATACCAAGGGAAGTTTTCATGCAAAGATGGGCACAATAAAGGGCAGAAACAGCAAGGACCTAACAGAAGCAGAAGAGATTAAGAAGAGGTGGCAAGAATACATAGAAGAACTATACAAAAAAGATCTTCATGACCAAGATAACCACAATGGTGTGTGATCACTCACCTAGAGTCAGACATCCTGGAGGGTGAAGTCAAGTGGGCCTTAGGAAGCATCACTAGAAACAAAGCTAGTGCAGGTGATGGAATTCCAGCTGAGCTCTTTAAAATCCAAAAGTTGATGCTATTAAAGTGCTGTACTCAACATGCCAGCAAATTTGGAAAACTCAGCAGTGGCCACAGGACTGTAAAAGGTCAGTTTTCATTCCATTCCCAAAGAAGGGCAATGCCAAAAAATGTTCAAACTACTGCACAATTGCACTCATTTCACATGCCAGCAAAGTAATGCTCAAAATCCTCCAAGCTAGCCTTCAACAGTACCTGATCGAGAACTTCCACATTTACAAGTTGGATTTAGAAAAGGCAGAGTAGCCAGAGATCAAGTTGCTAACATCCATTAGATCACTGAAAAAGCCAGGGAATTCCAGAAAAACATCTACTTCTGCTTCATCGACTACACCAAAGCCTTTGACTGTGTGGATCACAACAAACTATGGAAAATTCTTAAAGAAATGGGAATACCAGACCAGCCTCCTGAGAAACCTGTATGCAGGTCAAGAAGCAACAGTTAGAACTGTACAAGAAACAACAGACTGGTTCCAAATTGGGAAAGGAGTATGTCAAGGCTGTATATTGTTGCCTTGCGTATTTAACTTCTATGCAGAGTAAATCATGTGAAATGCTGGACTGGATGAATCACAAGCTGGGATCACGACTGCTGGGGGAAATATCAATAACCTCAGATAGGAAGTTGACACCACCCTAATGACAGAAAGTGAAGAGGAACTAAAGAAAGAGCCTTTTGATGAAAGTGAAGAGGAGAGTGAAAAAGCTGGCTTAAAACTCAACATTTAAAAGCTAAGATCATGGCATCCGGTCCCATCACTTCATGAC
Source organism: Cervus canadensis (assembly GCF_019320065.1). NCBI lineage: Eukaryota > Metazoa > Chordata > Mammalia > Artiodactyla > Cervidae > Cervus > Cervus canadensis. Next base: position 10,283,363 of record NC_057402.1, read on the forward strand.
AAATAGATGGGGAAACAATGGAAACAATGCCGACTTTATTTTCTTTGACTCCAAAATCACTGCAGATGGTGACTGCAGCCATGAAATTAAAAGACACTTGCTCCTTGGGAGAAAAGCTATGACAAACCTAGATAGCATATTGAAAAGAGGAGACATCACTTTGCCAACAAAGGTCCATCTAGTCAAAGCTATGGTTTTTCCAGTAGTCATGTATGAATGTGAGAGTTGGACTATAAAGAAAGCTCAGCAGTGAAGGATGGATGCTTTCAAATTGTGGTGCTGGAGAAGACTCTTGAGAGTCCCTTGAACTGCAAGGAGATCCAACCAGTCCATCCTAAAGGAGATCAGTCCTGAATATTCATTGGAAGGACTGATGCTGAAGCTGAAGCTCCAATACTTTGGCCACCTGATGGGAAGAACTGATTCATTGGAAGAGACCCTGATGCTGGGAAAGCTTGAGAGCAGGAAGAGAAGGCGCAGCAGCGGATGAGATGGTTGGATGGCATCACCGACTCAGTGGACATGAATCTGAGCAAACTCTGGGAGATAGTGGAGGGCAGGGAAGCCTGATGTGCTGCGTCTATGGGGTTGCAGAGTCAGACAAGGCTGAGTGACTGAACAACAAGAGTGTTGAAAACACATATGATCTACTCTCTTAACAAATTTCCCTCATACACTACAGTATCACTAACTATAGTCACCATGCTGTACATCAGGTCTCCAGAACTACTCATCCTGCATAACTGAAACTTTGTGCCCTTTGACTAACATCTCCTCATCCCCTTCCGACCCCTAGTGCCTGCCAACCACCATTCTACTCTCTGCTTCTATGAGTTTGACAATTTTGGATTCCATTTATCAGCGAAATCATGCACTATTTGTCTGCATCTGGCCTATTTCCCTAAGCCAAATGTCCTTATCAAGGTTTTCCCAAATGGTAAAATTTCCTTCTTTTTTAAGGGTAAATAATATTCCATCACATACACATACCACATTTCTTTATCCATTCATGTATTGACAGACACTTAGGTTGATTCCATATCTTAATTAATATGAATACGCATTTCTCCCCATTAACAATACATTAACAATGTCTGTGCTTCTTCCTTGTGGGGCTATTGGGAGAAAGCCATGTATTATTTAATATGAAAGTATTTTTTGTCCCAAGGTTACATAATTGCATAATTGCTGTGTTGATTTCTTCTGTTCTTTTCTTTCCCCTCCTCTTTCTTCCTAAAATGTAACTTGTTTCCTCATCATTATAATGAAAAATGTACATTCTGATTGTGGGGGAAAAAAACAGAAAGCCAGCACCAAAAGAAGACATAAAACACCCGAATCCTGCTGTTAGCACTGTGTCATGAACTGGTTGTGACCTCAATTTTTCTTTCCTTTTCTCCCCCCTTACATTCACTTTTTTAAAAACAGAAATAGAATCATTCAAGGGACATCTTGGTGCCAAGTGTTTCCTCCTCTGGGGACTGAGTGTGAGGGGTGTTTGGAGGTAGAACCATCGGGGACCCAACATCTTAGAGCAAAACTGAAGGAGACAGGTGAGGGCAAAACTAGGCTGGACACCTCACACTGTCCTCCCCATCCTTTGTGGGCTTTCCTCCCTCCCTCCTTCCAGGTTCCTTTGGGGGGCCAAGGGACTGCTGCTGGGTGGGTGTGCGGTGAAGAACAGCCCCCCACCCCTGGGCTCTCAACATGCATCTACTCAACCTCCCCACCTGCGAGGCAAGGCTCCACCTGCCTCCCTCTTACCGCCAGACTCCGCCATCGCTCTATGACGTGTTTTTTCACCAAGAGCACCCCCCCGATTTAATATAACCCACACAGACTGTAGGGACATCCACTGGTAGGAGACCCTGCAGGGGGCTGGACTTGGGCAACAAGGTCCCCTACTCCTGACTGTGCTGAGGATGTCAGAGTCCACGGGCCCTGCTGGTGGAGCTTTATTTCGACCTCCTGTTCAGGCTGCTGGGAGAGAGGAGGTGGGGTCCCAGGGGCGGCTGGTTGTTGGAGAGGGAGATGCGCTTCCCAGGAAGGTGGTTTTTCGGGGAACCGCCCATCTTGTTGTCCAGTCCCCTTCCCAAACTCACCAATCAGGTAGCCAGGGCTGATCTGCCAAAAAAGATTCAATAACAGAGACAAGGCATGAAACATACCCTTTCCTCTTCTTTCCAAGAGGCAGTGTAGCCTTGCTACTCGAGGCGTGGTCCCTGGGTCAGCAGCATCATCAGAGCTTGTTAGAAATGCGCTTCCACCTGAGACCCACAGAGTCAGATGCTAGACCCCCAGGGATGCCCATGCACATTCAAGTTCTGTCCTGGAGGAAGCAGGTGACTCCCACATGGAAAGGAATAGGGACTCCTGGATGATGAGAAGTGTGAGTTCCTCAAGGGTGGGGCTGGTATGTTTTGTATTGTTATTAACAGCTTTATTGAAGTATAGTTTGCATATTATAAAATACATCCACTTTAAGTATATAGTTCAGTGATTTTTAGTATATTTACAGAGCAGAGTCACCATCACCACAATCTAATTTTAGAATGTTTCCATCATCCCCCTAAAGAATTCTTGTGCTCGTGTGGTCATTCCCCATTTGTATTCCCAGCCTTAAGCAAACATGAATCCACTTTCTATCTCCTTAACCTTTTTTTGGCATTTCCTATAGGTGGAGCCATACAATATGTGTTGTTTCCCCTCCCTCGCCATCTTTATTGAAATGTAATTGACCTATAACACTGTGTAAACTTAAAATGTACAGTGTGTTGATTTTATATGTTTATATATTGCAAAATGATCGCCCCATAGCATTATTAGCTAATACCTCCATCCTAACACTTAATTACCCTTTCAGTTTCATGGTGAAGATATTTGAGATCTGCTCTGGCAGCAACTTTGAAGTATGTAATGCAGTGGTGTTAACTATACCTACGATGCTGTACATCACATCCCTAGAATTTATTCATCTTATAACTGGAAGTTTGTACCTCTAACCAACATCTCCCCTTTTCTCCCACCTCTCAAGGGTTTGGTCTGGTTGCCCATTGCTTTATCCTTAGCACCAAAAACAGTGTGGATGGAACCAAGGCCAGTTGGTATATTTTGGTGGAAAGGGAGGTGCAGGATCTGGAGTCAGAAGTAGAGATTAGCATCCCTGCTGAGCTGCTTGCCAACTGTGGAAATTTGTACAGACACTTAATACCCGTGGGGCTCAGTATTCCTGTCTGTAAAGTGGGATTACCCATGACTGCCTTGGTGGGTTGCTGTGAAAAGAAAGTGAGGTAGCGCGGCAGCTGAGAACACCTAGCTGAGTGACTGGATGGTGAATCACGCAGTATGCTCGCTATAAACCCTGTGCCCGAGGGAGAATGACTCTGCGTGTGTGTATGTATGCTTCTGTTTGTGTGTTTGTGAAGCTGTGTACATTTCTTTTTTAAAAAAATTCTATTTTACTTAAATTTTTGGCCATGCCACACAGCATGTGGGATCTTAGTTCCCTGATGAGGGATTGAATCCACACCCCCTGCATTGGAAGTGCAGGGTCTTAACCACTGGACCGCCAGGGAAGTCCTGAGAGTGTGTGTGTTTGGTATGTTTCTGTGTGTGTGTTTGTGTGTGCGGTGGGAGGTGGGAGGGTGGAAGGAGTAGGGGCCAGTCAGAAGGTAGAAATCCCCAAGAATTGGGTTTGGGGAGCCCATCACTTAAACTCACGTCTCCTGGGTGACCTTTGAGTCCAGCTGCCTCTTTGGGAATTATGCTCCAAGATGGTTTTCGTATTTGGGGCTTTCTTTCCCGTCTGGTTTTCCTCTTCTCTCCTCGACCACAATTCGGCCACTTCCACTGCTGTTGCAAACCTATACACAGGATCCTGGGTGTTTCAGTGCCCGGATCTCAGTGACAGAATTTTCCCCTCTGTGTATCCAGCAGTCACACCTGATGAATCTAAATCAATTTGCAAATGTCTTTATTTACACGGAAAATCCTTTGGATAAACAAGAATTTTGTGATACAGTACACACTAGAACAACCACAACCAAAAAATCCCACTCCCTTAAAAAAAAAAAGTTTCCTGACCTGCAGACACCCAGGCCATCCCAGACCGTTTTCAGCCTGGCCAAGCACACACAGACGCTGAGGGATGCAAGTGCAGAGGGAGTCTTTGTTTATCTATTTGGCTGAGTCAGATCTTAGTTGTTGGGTCTCAGCTGCAGCACACGGGATATTTCGTTGTGTCAGGCGGGATCTCGTTGCAGTGTGTGGTATGTTCCCTGCATTGCAAGGCAGATTCTTAACCACTGGATTACCAGGCAAGTCCCCCAGTGTGAGTCTGTTACAAGTTTCTCTAGAAACTGCTCCCCCTACTTCAGATTGTCAAGGTCATGATAAATCATCAGGAACAGCGTAGCAGTGCTATTTATTTCCCTTCCGTGTGAGCCCCTTTGGAGGTCAGAACCCTGGGGGATCCTGGTATAAATCAGTTTCCTAGGGCTTCAGTAACAAAGTGCCACAAACTGGTGGCTTAAAACAACAGAAATGTGTTCTCTCATAGTTCTGGAGACTGGAAGTCCAAAATCAAGGTGTTGGCAGGGGTGTGTTCTCAGCGGCTCTGTGTTGGGGTGGGGTGGGGTGGTGGTGTCCGTCGTTGCCTCTGCTAGCTTCTGGTGATGGCCAACAATCCTCAGCATCCCTCTAATCTCTGCCTCCATCCTCTGGTGGTCCTCTCCTGTGTGTGTCTCCCTCTGCGTCTCTCCTCTTCTTATAAGGACACCAGTCCTATTGGATTAGAGGTCTGTCCTGTTCCATTATGGTTTCATCTTTGCTAATTACATCTCCAATGATGCTATTTCCAGAAAGGTCACTCACTGAGGTCCTGGAGAAGAACTTCAACATATCATTTGAGGGGACACAGCTTAACCCATAACAGAAAGAGGTTTGGAGCTGGGACATCTGGTTTCACATCCCAGACATGCCTTTTGCTGACTGTGGGCAGATGATTTTCTCCCTGAGACTTAATTTCTGTCTCTGGACGATGACTGTAACAGGCTCTGCCTGGCAGAACTGACCTGTGATCAAATGAGAAGGTGTAAATTGCCCTGTCTCAATTTTCCTCCATAGCGTTGCTTCTGTCTCCTTCTTACGGGCCAAACTGGGAGGTATTGGGTTGGCCAAAAAGTTCTTTTGGGTCTTTCCATATGACGGTACAAAAAAACTGAGTGAATTTTTGGCCAACCCAATAGAAAATATTTGTCTTTTAAGCTTCCAATGAGAAAAGTTTACAGAATTTGGAAGAGTTTCTGTTGCAGATAAAATCCATGCTTACATTTTCGGAATGCACAGTGCCATGTGGATTGGATGGTAAAGAGAGTCAGTCCTTGAATGCCATCCTAAACTGACAAGCATCCATCCACTTGTTGCAGATGACTTAGGAACCCACTGCATTCAGCGTGCTTCCGGAGTTCTCTAGTCTGCTAACATCTGTGCACATAAAGATGTGACTAAATAAAGGGCTTTTAAAAAATGAAAGAGGTGAGATCCCTCATTATTCAGATCTGGAAGTCAGTCCTGCCTCTGTGTTCCCCCTGAGCCTTTAATACATCCTATAGGGCAGTGAGGTGGTATTGAAAATCTGTGACTCTGCCTCCCCATAAACTGTGAGCTGTGAGAGCAGGGTGACGGTGCTATTTATTTCCCTACCCAGAATGTTCCAGTTATTTATTGCTGTATAACAAACCACACTAAAACTTAGTGGTTTAAAATAACATGCAATTATCTCTAAGGTCCTCGGGATTGAGTGGGCTCCACTGGGCAGTGTTCACTCAACACAGTCGTGCTGGAAGGAAGGCTGGGACTGGATTCATCTGAAGGTCACCCACTCCCATGTCTGCCTGGGAGGCTCAGATACGTGGGCTGGGCAGCTGGGACGCCGTGGGCATTTCCATCTCCATGTGGACTCACCATGTGGTTTCTCCTGCATGGTGCCTTCAGGGTAGCTGAAGTCCTTTGGTAACTCAGGGCCCCCAAAGAACATGCCTGCAAGAGAGAGCCAAGCGAGTCTGTATTACTTTTATGAATGGGCTTCCAAGGTCAAGCTGGGTTCCTTCTAAGAGAGTCAAAGAGCCCGGCCCACAGTTAAGAAGGCAATCAGGCCTTTTATTTATTTTTATTTATTTATTTCTTGACCATGCTGCATGCCACATAGCATGCAGAATCTTCGCTCCCCAACCAGGGATCTGACCCATACCTCTGCAATGGAAGGACAGAGTCTTTTTTTTTTTTTTTAATTGGAGGATAATTGCTTTACAATGTTGCGTTGGTTTCTGCCAGACAACAACATGAGTCAGTCATAACTATATATATATATATATATTTCCCCCTTCTCTTGAGCCTTCTCCTACCCCACCACCATCCCACCCCTCTAGGTTGTCGCAGAGCACCAGGCTGGGCTGCCTGTGGTATATAGCAGCTTCCCACTGGCTATCTATTTTTACACATCATAGTATACATATGTCAATGCTACTTTCTCAATTCGTCCCACCCTCTCCTTCCCCGACTGTGCCCACAAGTCTGTTCTCTATGCAGCTCCATTCCTTTCCTGGAAATAGGTTCATCAGTACCATTTTTCTGGATTCCATATATATCATGTTTGTTTTTCTCTTTCTGCCTTCACTCTGTATAACCAGGCTCTAGGTTCATTCACCTCACTACAACTGACTCAAATCTGTTCTTTTTTATGGCTCAGTAATATTCCATTGGATATACATACCACAACTCTATCCATTCATCTGTCAATGGACATCTATGTTGCTTCCATATCCTGGCTACTGTAAATAGTGCTGCAATGAACACTGGGGTGCATGCACAGAGTCTTAACCACTGGATTGCTAGGGAAGTCCCCAGACCTGCCTTTTAATGAGAAAAGCATCAAAGAATTGACAGACATGTTTTACAACCTTCATGGAGTAGATGGGGGGTTGCTGTCTTATTTTTTAATTTTAAAAAAAGGTGACAGTAATGCTTCTCAAGCAGTTCCAAATCCAAGCATTGGGTATAAATCAAGCTATTATTGAAATTCTAAAGATGCTGATCCTTGTTAGCATGCTGGATTCTTTTTTTTTTTTTTTCAAGAAAATCAGAATTGGGGAATTAGTTAGATCTTAGCCTCCAAGGAGGCTTCTCTGCTGGCTCAGATGGTAAAGAATCCACCTGCAATGTGGGAGACTTAGGTTCGATCCCTGGGTTGGGAAGATCCCCTGGAGGAGGGCATGGCAACCCCCTCCAGTATTCTTGCCTGGAGAATCCCCATGGATAGAGGAGCCTGGCGGGCTACAGTCTATGAGGTCACAAAGAGTTGGACATGACTGAGCGACTAAGCGCACACAAGCTCTAAGGAAACTATCAGACACACACACAGAGTTATGTATTGGCATACATATTACATACATATGTAATTGGCACTCGTGGGTCATTTTTACCACTCAGTGAAAGGTCTAATTTTATTGAAAACACTTGAAGGATTAATCTAATATGAAATTGCTACAACTACAAGCATACACTTTTTGTTTTTTACCTTATCTCAAGTTTCTCTCTCTCTTTTTTTTTTTTTTTTGTCATTATAAAAGAGGACGATTACTAGTGTGAGGACAGACTTCACAGAGAGCACACAGTAGGTGCTCAATACATGTCTGCTGAATTGACTTGCTGTAAAACAGCATCAGTGAATTCCAATCTATAGTGAAGCAGACGTTGTTTAAGTGATGCCCATAGAAACAGCCGGTCCTTAAGTCTCAAAGTCTGCTTTATCATAGAGCTGGATTGAGAATAACTATAGTGTATTAATATTAGAGTTCCTTCAGAGAAGCACAATAGCCCTGAGTGTCACGCATGCATGTGTGCTAAGTCATGTCAGTTATGTCCAATTCTTTGCAACCCCATGGACTGTAGCCTGCCAGGCTCCTCTGTCCAAGAGATTCTCCAAGCAAGAATACTGGAGTGGGTTGCCATGCCCTCCTCCAGGGGATTTTACTGACTCAGGGATCGAACCCACGTCTCTTATCTCCTGCATTAGCAGGTGGATTCTTTACCACTAGTGCTACCTGGGAAGCACAGGAGATTTATTATAGGCGTTTAACCTTACACATTTTGAGAATCAATTAACCTTCTACAACAATGTGTTGTCCCCAAGTCTGCTGTGGGTCTGAGGCCAGCAGGGCTGGCAGCAGGAAAAGAAGATAACTTTGCAATGGGGAGAACAAGGTCAATCTGGAAGCCAGAAGGATAGGTTGGAACTCCAAGGAGGCTGCGTCTTATTGTATCTCCAGCTGGTCTTTTATTTCCTCCAAGCCTATGACCCTGATGCCTTAAGATACGCGTCCCCAACTTCTAGTATCTAATAGCCGAGTCGTCAATGTCCAGTATCTAATGCCCGATGATCTGAGGTGGAGCTGTTGCAATAATAATAGAAATAAAGTGCACAATAAATATGCTGTGCTTGAATCATCCTGAAACCATCCCCTGCTCCCCATTCATAGAAAATATTCTTTCATGAAGCCCGCCCCTGGTGCCAAAAGGTTGGAGACCATGGCCTTAAAGTGAGTCACAGAAGAGCTGGTGCTTCCCCACAGAAGCACCAGGCCCAGGTGGACACGAACAGGTTCATTCACATAAAGGACCCTGGAGTTGGAACCCTGACAGACAAGTTGAGCAGAAGCTGGGGGAGCTCTGGGCATGGGTGCTGCTGCCCCCACAAAGGGAGCCAGGAGACCCGTGGTGATAGGCGTGAGCCCTACACCCATCATGGGAGCTGGGGGTACAGACTTCTTCATGTTGAACGGGTGGCATCTGCTTCCTGGGCGGGGGAGAGGATACGCATGCTCATGGTTGGTGGACATGCAATTGCTACACCCTCTCCAGGAGTAACTTGGCAAAATGTATTAAAAATAGGCATGCATGCCCTTTGACCCAGAATCTCACTCCCAGGAATGATTATATTAATGATGTATGGATACATGTTCAATGTTGAATAAACTGTGAATAATTCATAGTAATGTATCATTCTAAATAGTTCATTAAAAATAGTGAATTAGCACAATATCTGGGAGCCTAGAGCAATCTGCATGAGCTATTAAAAGAGAAGCTGGAGCAGAGTGTGTATGCCTTGCACCCACGTTTCCCCTAAAATAATGACAAACATCTTGTGTATGTATATATACGCATATGTGTGTTCTTATTATATGTTTAGAAATGACTTTGCAAGCATCAGGAAATATGGAAAAGGTCAATGCCAGGTTGCTAAAATTGGTTAAGTGGGGTGGGTTGGGGTGAGGAATTGGACAGGGAGACACATAAAGAGAAAAAGGCAGATACAAGAGTGGGCCAAACACAGATCTAGCATCATTTGATGATTATCTTTCTTAAATCATCAATCGAGGCTATGTATGTATGTTTATATGTAATTTATCCTTATGAATATTCTTTACTTTGAGGTATATTTAGCTTATTGTTAATATAGACATTTCATACTTCTTAGGTTTACTTTTTGTATGAGAAATTATTTTCCAGCCATTCACTTTCTTCTCTTTTTTTTCATTCACTTTCAATCTGTCTTTATAATTAAGGTGCATCACTTGTAGACAATATATAGTTGGGTCTCTTTTACCCATTCTGAACATACTGATTTTTGTTTTTAAAAGTGTTCATGTATTTATTTGGTCAGATAGCACCACGGACTCAGTGGACATGAATTTGCGCAAACTCCAGGAGGCAGTGAAGGAGAGGGAAGCCTGGTGTGCTGCAGTCCATGGGGTTGCAGAATAGGGCACGCCTTAGTGACTGAACAACAACATTTGTTTATTTTAGGCTGCGCTGGGCCTTTGTTGCTGCACAACAGTTTCCCCTGGCTGCCGTGACTGAGGGCTCCTCTCTAGCTGCAGTGTGCAGGCTTCTCACTGCGCCGGCTTCTCCTGTTACAGGGCAGAGGCGCTAGAGTGTGGCTCAGCAGTTGTGGGGCACAGGCTCTGCTGTCCTGTGGCATGCGGAATCTTCCCGGACCAGGGATCAAACCCATGTCCCCTGCATTGGGAGGGGAATTCTTAACCCCTGGACCTCCAGGGAAGTCCTCAGCTTTCAACTTTTTAGTTGGAGTGTTGAGACCATTAACATTTAATAGGATTGTTAATAGGATTGGATTTATTTTATTTATTAGGTGTTTTCTGTTTGTCCCATTGCTACTTTTAAACTAATTACTAAGAGTGATTTTAAGCTTACAGAGAAGCTACAAAGATAGCTACAGATGGGATGTTTCATGACAGCCGGCACCCTGATCTTGGACTTTCAGCTTCCAGAAATGTGCGAAGCTGGTTTCTATTGGGTGTAAGCCCCGTGGTCTACGGTGTTCAGTTATAGCAGATGGACACACTAGTAGAGAGAGTTCGGGTTCCCCTTAGTGTTAACATCTTACACACTACCTTACCCTGATACATTTGTCACAAGCGAGAAACCCACACTGGCGCGTTACTGTAAACTGAACTTCAGACTTCACTTGAATTCCGCCAGTATTTCCACTAATATCCCTCCTTCCAATCCAGGGTGCCACGTTACATGTTGTCATTATGCCTTCTCAGTCGCCTTTGGTCTGTGGCAGTTTCTCAGCCTTTCCTTGTTTTCCATGACCTTGATTGACAGTTCTGAGGAGTTCTGGTCAGGTATCCTGCAGAATATCTTCCAACTTGGACTTGTATGATGTTTTTCTCATGCTTAGACTAGGTTTTTGAAGTCTTGGAAAGACTACCATGGATGTGAAGTAACTTTCTCATCACATCGTATCAGGGGGTTCAAGACACCCACGTGACTCATCACTGGTGATGCTGACCTTTAACACTTGATTAAATCAGGTGGTGTTTGCCACGCTTCTCCACTGTAAAGGTAATATTTCCCCTCTTTATGCTCTTCTCTTTGGAAGCCAGTTACTAAATCTAGCCTAGCCTCGTAGGAATTAACCCCTTACCTCTTAGAGAAGGAACACCTACATATATATATACAAAACACCTACATATATATATGTGTGTGTGTATATATGTGTATATATATATATGGAACAACCTACATATATGTATATATATATAATATTATTTTAACTTTTTTATAAGGAAGATTTGTTTCTTGTTCCTATTTATTCCATCATTTGCTTATATTATATAATGATATATGCATGTATATTTATTTTATACTTTGTATTATAATTCAACTCTATGTTATTTACTTTGCTGTTCAGAGTGTTCTAGCTTTGGTCACTGGGAATACTTCTAGATGGGTTCCCGTGCCCCCTTGACTCATCCCTATTCTAAAGTTTTATGATTAGATCTACCCTGAACTTTTCAACTTTTCATATATATGAGTCAGTAAGAATCCCCTTCCCACTTTTTATTGCTTAACCTAGTTGAGTTGTATATCCGCCAATGGCAAGCAAAAAGTGATCCGATATAATATATACTATATATATCTGCTATATAACAGATATAATATATACAAAACTCAGATTCAATATGACTATTATAATTATTATTGAGGATTATTAAGCAAATATTAAAGTTAGTAGAAAAATGATCATATCCTAAATTTAGGCCAGTAGAGTTACTGGTCTTAGACAGAGAATTGAACTTTGAGTTTCCTGGAAGCCAAAACTAGAAATGTGATGAGTTGTATAACATTTCTCTGATTAAAGGAAACATATCAGTCTCTTAAGAGAGATAAAGTTATCCTTGATTCAATCATCACAAATACTTTCTCTTGAGAATCCTTACTCGTGAGAATTTAAGCAGCGTGTGAGCATGTGTGTGTGTGCGCACACAGTCTCTTAGTTGTGTCCGCTTCTTGTGACCGCATGGAATGAAGCCCGCCAGCCTCCTCTGTCCATGGAATTTTCCAGGCAAGAATACTGGAGAGGGTTGCCATTTCCTAATCCATGCGCTCTTCCTGACCCAAGGATCAAACTTTTGACTCCTGCATTGGCAGGTGGATTCTTTATCACTAGCATCACTTAAGAAACATAAAGATTTTTCTAAAGATGCCATAACACTCCAATATAAAAGCAAAAACCTTGTTAATGCAGTGCAATTTAGTAAAGACGTTTCTGTAAGAAGTTAAATTCTTGTGGCTTAGAAACCAGCTTTTTAATGCTGTAAACTTGATACACATCTAGCACTTAGGAAACTGGAGGAATAGATCAATTGTCTTAGACTATCTTTTCCAGATACCCTTAGATATTTGGAGGATAACAGCCAAAATATTTCTTTAAAATAATACACACACTTAACACACATGTATTACTTGGAGTGTAGAAATCTCTAGGTCAGGATTCCAACTCTAGTATTTGACCTGAGTTAACATTGCAATTTCCACTGATACTAGTGAATTTTGTATCTATTTCTCTATCTATCAGCCCAACAAACTCCTTCTAACTTTATTGCAGTATTTAGTGAGATTCTTCCTGAAGAAAGTGCTCCTAACTCACTAAGGTTAGTATGCTTGAGTGCAAGGAGAAGTGTTGTTGTTGTTTAGTCTATAAGTCATGTTCAACTCTTTGCAAACTCATGGCCTGCAGCATGCCAGGTTTTCCTGTCCATCACCATCTCTCAGAGCTTACTCAAACTCATGTCCATTGAGTCGGTGATGCTATCCAACCATCTTATCCTCTGTCACCTTCTTCTCCTCCTGCCATCAATCTTTCCTAGCATCGGGGTCTTTTTCAATGAGTCAGCTCTTCACATCAGGTGGTCAAAGTATTGGAGCTTCAGCTTCAGCATCAGTCCTTCCAATGAATATTCAGGATTGATTTCCTTTAGGATGGACTGGTTTGATCTCCTTGCTATTCAAGGGACTCTCAAGAATTTTCTCTGGCGCCATAATTTGAAAGCATCAATTCTTCGGTGCTCAGCCTTCTTTATGGTCCAACTCTCACATCCATACATGAGTACTGGAAAAACCATAGCTTTGACTCCATGGACCATTGTCAGCAAAGTGATGTCTCTGCTTTTTAATATGCTGTTTAGGTTTGTCATAGCTTTTCTTCCAAGGAGCAAATGACTTTAAATTTCATGGCTGCAGTCACTCTCCACAGTGAATTTGGAGCCCAAGAAAATAAAATCAGCCATTGTTTCCCCAATGGAAACCCCCTGCTAAGGAGTTCCTGGACAGTCCAGTGGTTGGGGCTCTGTGCTTTCACTGCCGAGGACCCAGGTTCTAGCCCTGGTAGGGGAACTAAGATCCCACAACACAGCGAAAGAAAGAAAGAAAGAAAGAAAAAATATCCCCTCGCAGATATTTGCTTTCATTCTTGTTTCTTTCCCCTTCCTTGTAACTTCAGATGTGCTGTGCCTTGGCATTTTGAGGCTAAAACTGACTTCTGGGCATTCCCTGCCTGGCCTCTCTGGATCTACATCAGACCTCCAAACCCACATTTTATTTGCATCCAAGAGCCCACCTGACCTCAGGCTGGCCCACCTCCTGACTTGGATGCCATCTCCAGAAAGGTTTACCTTCCAGCAGCTAAGTGAGTTAATCCGCTTACCGAGGGTTGGGCTGCTTCTTACCTTCTGATGGCATTTTCCTGTCACCAACCAGCTCTCTCTTTTGTCACTGAGTTTCTGTAGTGCTGGAGGATTTAAAGCAGGACGGATTAGCCTAAGTGAAAGACTTTGAATTCCATTGCTCCAGTAGAACACAGGAATGCCAGCCCCCAGGGAGGCTGGTGGCTTGGAAGGAACCCCAAATAGCATCCTGGACCCGGCCTTGGAGGAACGGTTTGTTCAAAACACTCGGAGGCCTGATTTAGGTCAGTGTGGGCAAAATGTGGACCAGCCATATGCCACACAGCCAGCAGCTTAACACCGGTAGGACATTTTACTTGATACTTCTTCAAGTCACTTTGTGTTTTAAAACTTAAGTACATTTATTTCAATCTGACACCTCCGGATCCTGACCCTTATTGCAAAATTCAGACTTAAATTGAAGAAAGTAGGGAAAACCACTAGACCATTCAGATATGACCTAAACCAAATCCCTTACCATTATACAGGGGAAGTAACCAATAGATTCAGGGATTAGATCTGATAGACAGAGTGCCTGATGAACTATGGATGGAGGTTCATGGCATTGTACAGGATGATCAAGACCATCCCCAAGAAAAAAGAAATGCAAAAGGGAAAAATGGTTGTCTGAGGAGGCCTTACAAATAGCTGAGAAAAGAAGAGAAGCTAAAAGCAAAGGAGAAAAGGAAAGATTGAATGCAGAATTCCAAAGAATAGCAAGGAGAGATAAGAAAGCCTTCCTCAGTGATCAATGCAAAGAAATAGAGGAAAACAATAGAATGGGAAGGACTAGAGATCTCTTCAAGAAAATTCGAGATACCAAGGGAACATTTCATGCAAAGATGGGCACAATAAAGGACAGAAATTGTATGGACCTAACACCCAGAAGATATTAAGAAAAGGTGGCAAGAATACACAGAAAGACTATACAAAAAAGATCTTCATGACCCAGATAACCATGATGGTGTGATCACTCACCTAGAGCCAGACATCCTGGAGGGTGAAGTCAAGTAGGCCTCAGGAAGCAACACTAGGAACAAAGCTAGTGGAGGTGATGGAATTTCAGTTGAGCTATTTCAAATCCTAAAAGATGATGCTGTGAAAGTGCTGCCTTCAATATGTCAGCAAATCTGGAAAACTCAGCAGTGGCCACAGGCCTGGAAAAGGTCACTTCTCATTCCAGCCCCCAACAAAGGCAATGCTAAAGAATGTTCAAACGACCACACAATTACACTCATTTCACATGCTAGCAAAGTAATGCTTAAAATTCTCCAAGCCAGGCTTCAACAGTTTCTGAACCATGAACTTCCAGATGTTCAAGCTGGATTTAGAAAAGGCAGAGGAACCAGAGATCAAATTGCCAGCATGCGTTGGATCATCAAAAAAGCAAGAGAATTCCAGAAAAACATCTACTTCTGCTTTATTGATTATGCCAAAGCCTTTGACTGTGTGGATCACAACAAACTTGGAAAATTCTGAAAGAGATGGGAATACCAGACCACCTGAGCTGCCTCCTGAGAAATCTGTGTGCAGGTCAAGAAGCAACAGTTAGAATTGGACATGGAACAACAGACTGATTCCAAATTGGGAAAGGAGTAGGTCAAGCTGTATATTGTCACCCTATTTATTTAACTTATAGGCAAAGTACATCACTCAAAATGCCGGGCTGGATGAAGCACAAGCTGGAATCAAGATTGTTGGGAAAAATATCAATAACCTCAGATATGCAGATTAGATACCACCCTTATGGCAGAAAGCAAAGAAGAACCAAAGAGCCTCTTGATGAAAGTGAAAGAGGAGAGTGAAAGAGCTGACTTAGAACTCAACATTCAAAAAACGAAGATCATGGCATCTGGTCTCATCACTTCATGGCAAATAGATGGGGAAACAATGGAAACAGTGACAGACTTTATATTCTTGGGCTCCAAAATCACTGCAGATGGTGACTGCAGCCATGAAATTAAAAGACGCTTGCTGCTTGGAAGAAAAGCTATGACCAACCTAGACAGCATATTAAAAAGCAGGGACATTACTTTGCCGACAAAGGTTCATTTAGTCAAAGCTATTGTTTTTCCAGTAGTCATGTATGGATGTGAGAGTTGGTCTATAAAGAAAGCTGAGCACTGAAGAATTGATGCTTTTGAACTGTGGTGTTAGAGGAGGCTCTTGAGAGTTTCTCGTACTGCAAGATCAAACTAGTGAATACTCAAGGAAATCAGTCCTGAGTATTCATTGGAAGGACTGATGCTGAAGCTGAAATTCCAATGCTTAGGCCACCTGATGCAAAGAGCTGACTCATTTGAAAAGACCTTCATGCTGGGAAAGATTGAAGGCAGGAAGAAAAGGGGACGATAGAGGATGAGATTGTTGGATGGCATCAACGACTCAATGGACACGGGTTTGAGTAAACTCGGGGAGTTGGTGATGGACAGGGAGGCCTGGCATGCTGTAGACCATGGGGTCACAAAGAGCTGGACATGACTCAGAGACTGAATTGAACTGGGCCTGATCAGTCGTGGCTATACGCCCTCTCAGCTCCATGGGGGCATTGAGTGTGAAGCTAGAGGGCTTTCACGAACAAAGGATGGATGTGGCTGTGAACTCCAGGGCCTGTCAGAGCCCAGAGGGGGTCCAGAGGGAAGACATGGGAGAGGCCAAGCCTGCTGGGTCTAGGCAGTGGACCTGTCATTTCTCCATGGGGCCATGTCACTATTTCCCACACCCAGGCTTGCACAGAGGCCCCAGACTCAGGGACCAGGGAGAGGAACAGATCGTTAGAAAGCAGGTGAACTTGCAGTAATGGAGGGTGGGCAGTGCTGGAAGCCGGCCTGTGGAAAAGACATGGGCCCCATCTACCACATTGGAAAAAAAGAGCTGTCAAACCTGTCTCCCTGATTCCACTCTCTGCAAGTCCATTAGCATTTTCCAAACCTGGGGTGAGGCAGGGTGGTATATAATGGAGACCACAGCTGCCTCCATCCTAGAAGGCTGCCTTGGGAAGGTCACCCTCACCTGACCGGATTCCTGCAGTGCATGTGTATGTGTGTGCTCGGTCATGTCTGACTCTTTGCGATCCCAGGGACTGTAGCCTGTCAGGCTCTTCTGTCCATGGGATTTCCAGGCAAGAATACCGGAGCGGGTTGCCATTTCCTTCTCCAACCCAGGGATCAAATCCATGTCTCTTGCATCTCCTGCCTTCGCAGGCAGATTCTTTACCACTGCGCCACTTTGGAATCCTGCAGGTAAACAGCCAACTTCTTTGGGGAGTTTGATGATGGTCTTGTCAAAGCACAGGCCTCTCAGATGCTGCTAAGATCCCACTGGGGCAAAACTGAGTATGTCCCCAAGGGGATTCAGCTTCCTTCATTTCTTCTTGAACTGTTTGTTAATAGTAGAGAACAAGTTTGAGATGAAATCATCTTGAACTCAGAGACACTCCTTTGTCCCAGCAGCAATTTTGCAGCCAAGAATGTACACAGGATTGTAAACAGAGCAGTCTACAGTGGTGGTTTTGGGTGGACATTGGAAGACATCGGTTGTGATCCTGGCATTTTCCAGCCCCTGGATATAGAGGAGGTGGGCTCCGAATATCAGACCCCTCAAAACAACCCCTTCTCTATTTGCTCATGGAAGTATGAGACTGAGCTGACTCACAGAAGCTTTGCAAGGAAAGACAGTGATACCTTTTTTGACATTAATGGGTGATGCCGCTTTTGGTACTTTAAAAGGAGACTTTGTAAAAATGACTGAGGGTGGAAGGAAAAGGGTGCACGGATCCATTTCTGCAAACTTGAGAAGTAAAACTGCCTAAATGAAGCTTCTTTTCTAGGTGATTACCCTGATACCTTTATTCAATGAGTTGGGTGAAGGTCTGCTCCAGTAAAAAGTCTGGATGGCTTCATATCAGTGATGGATACAAACATCTGTGATAATGTGCAGTCCAGTGGACCAGGTAAAACTGGGCCAAGGAAGGACTTCAGTCTGTGGAGGAGGGAGTGGGGAGTATGCTGAGATTCTCATCTTATGCTGGGGAGGGGGTGACATAGAGGTGTGAAGGGCTAGGAAGTGACCGCCTCGGCATCACTTGAGACATTCTCAGTTCAGGGTATAATTTTCTATACTTTAGTGATTTTGGGGACTCAGTAGACAACCTATGAAATGGGCTTTTGTTAATCTAAGAGTGATGCAATGCCTCTTCTGTGACTGAATGTTTGGATCCTACCTGCCCTGTTATGGCAGGGATTCTGGGTGTTTGTAATAGAGAACACTGTGATCGAGGTATGGTTAAACTCAAGGTCCCAGAAGCACGAATCCTGAAATACACATTTACAGAGTCATCTTCTGAAATTCATAGGAATGGAAGAGGAAATGCAAAGGGTTCTTTACATCACTACTGTCAATGGAAAACAGGTATGGCTTCCCACAGAGGGATGGAAGCAACCACACAATGGACATAACCAGTGAAAACTCTGCAATTGCTCAGTTTTAGCTCATCAGGGGAGGGTTCTCAGCCCCAGGACTGCATTCCCTTTGTTAACAAGGATGATCTTTCTTCCAGAGATCATCAGAAATACTATAGCAGGTTGAACAAGGAGGACCTTTGCTGTTTAACGCCCTCTCCCATGTCCCAATTCTTTGGGGGTCACTGAGTGCTAGAAAGAGGCTAGACTTTGTCCACAGATCCAGCCCCAACTTGGCTTTTCTTAAAAAAAAAATTTTATTTATTTGGCTGCACCAGGTCTTAGTTACGGAACTTGGAATCTTTAGTTGTGGCACGTGGGATGTAGTTCCCTTCCCAGGGATTGAACCCAAGCCCCTCCACTGGGAGCGCAGATGCAGGGGGAAGTCCCCCAACTGGCTCTTAGCCACGTGACCGCAGGCAAGCTCCCTGCTCGCTCAGTCTCCCTTTTCCAGTGGCTCTGATACTGAGTCCTCCCGTTGAGACTTGTTCAGCAGGGAGTGGAGGGTCCTGTGATCACAGTAGAATGTGCCCAGCACGGTGCCTATTAGCACATAGTAGGTGCTTAGTAGGTGGCTTCACCTGTAAAAAGATCAGGCAGTCCCTGGCTGGACAGACTCCAATCTGAATTGTACCCAGTGTGCAGAACGAGGCATTTCCCTCTGATGTGAGTGTATCGTAAACATCACAGAGAAGGAGATTTAAAGTCAACCTTAATCTTACAATTCTGGCAGAGCCATTTTCATCCTCCTCTTGATGCCTCATTGCTTTCATAACATTGCTTTTTAGACTTAACACTACAGTGTAACTGTTTCCCCTTCTGCCTCCCAGTCTCTCCCTGGTAGCTTAGTTGGTAAACGATCCACCTGCAATGAAGGAAACCCTGGTTAGATTCCTGAGTCAAGAAGATCTGCTGGAGAAGGGATAGGCTACCCACTCCAGTATTGTTGGGCTTCCCTTGTGGCTCAGCTGGTAAAGAATCCACCTGCAATGTGGAAGACCTGGGTTCGATCCCTGGGTTGGGAAGATCCCCTGGAGAAGGGAAAGGCTACCTACTCCAGTATTCTGGCCTGGAGAATTCCATGGACTGTATAGTCCATGTGGTTACCAAGAGTCAGACAAGACTGAGTGACTTTCACGTTCATTCTCCGGAATACCACTGAGTTGAGGGTTCCTCATTTCTCTATTGGAGAAGGCAATGGCACCCCACTCCACGTACTCTTGCCTGGAAAATCCCATGGATGGAGGAGCCTGGTAGGCTGCATTCCATGGGGTCGCTAAGAGTCGGACACAACTGAGCGACTTTACTTTCACGTTTCACTTTCGTGCATTGGAGAAGGAAATGGCAACCCACTCCAGTGTTCTTGCCTGGAGAATCCCAGGGATGGGGGAGCCTGGTGGGCTGCCGTCTATGGGGTCCCACAGAGTCGGACACGACTGAAGTGACTTAGCAGCAGTAGCAGCAGCATTTCTCTATGTGTCCTGATGGCTAGGCCTGGAGACTATCTTCAGTTATTCAAGCTCCATCGACCACTCCAGTGGGCATCAAGCAGCATCCCAACCCATAGACTTCATTGTCCAATCCGTTACTTCCTATAATTCTAGAAAACCTTTGTAAAGCATTTTACAATGTACACAGTGAATTCAATATATTATTTCTTATAATTTTTATTTCCTACAAGATTGGGTCCTTAGAAAAATTCCCAGGAGCGACATCAAAAAGTAACAAGGATAATGAACATTTCTAATGGGCCTCCAGGCAATTGGCAAATTGCTCTCAGCTCAGCAGTTCAGCAAACATGCATGGGGAGTCCACGCAAGGCATGCTTTCTCACCTGTACTGACAAGACTGACCCATCACTTTGAGTGTGTTTTGTTCTACTACAGCTAGGCCAGCACTACATATTATTGTGTTTGTTTTTTTTCCTAGTTAAATAATATCCTCTGGTTTGGACTAGAGATCTGTTTTTAATAAGTTTTCCCTTGGATTTGATTAATGGGCTTATATCTTAGCCAGCCATGGGAACCTCCCAAAGCAGCATTGTGCTGCAAATCAGTTCTCCTACCCAAGCTTCAGTTTTGTCGTCCAGAGAACAAAGGGGAATAGAGGCCCATTAACTCCTGTGCAGCCACCCTGGGAAAGAAGTGTTATCGTTATCCAATTTTTATGACATGAAAACTGAGGCTTGGTGACATTGGGTGACTTATCCTAGGATGCGTGTGTGGTTAAGAGTCAGCTCCACCTCATGGGTTCTTCACCATACTGCATGATTCATACTCCAAGATACTCTGGGGAGAGAATTTTTTAAAGTATTTATTTTTATTTATTTGTTGCATGTGGGATATAGATTCCAGGCCAGGGATCAAACCTGGACCCTGTGCATTGGGAGCACAGAGTCTTAGCCACTGGACCATCAGAGAAGTCCCACTCTAGGGAGAGAATTTTGTCAGCAAATGTAGAAGTCTTGCAGAGATTAATTGAGAAGGGGCCAATTTCATCTCCAGGATGGGCCAAAGTATGATTGTGTGTGTGTGTGTGTGTATGTGTGTCTGCCTGACACCCCGGAATCATCGCTTCAGACCACCTACTTCCTGAAGGTCTGCTTACGCTTGGTGAAAAAAGTCGGGGGTTCCCCAGGAAGGTCAGATTCATACTGCTACTTAACGTGGTTGTACCCAGGAGCACTTGGAGACCACTGGGTCCCTGCAAAGCATCCCAGTGCCCTTCCTCTTCAGCCCTGGCCCTGTCCACTATCTTCATGAGTTTTGCAAATCAAAGGATCCGTTTAATGAACTTGAACAAGCTAGCTACGCATTTTTTTTTTCAAAAGAGACACTGCTTCCCTTGTTGGAAAATGGAATCGGAGCCCAGGAGGGCTTCTGTTTTAAGCAAAGGCTGTAGCAAATCATCAGTAGTTAAATTCTCCTCTGGTAATTTATTAAGGAAATTTCCTCTTTGAGTAGCAGCTCATGGTTTCCAGGATTCATAGACCAGAAGAGATCAAAGGAGCCGCGGAGCCCATATATCTTAAGAATTGTAAAGTCAAATGTCTTCAGAAGCTGTAAGTGATATCAGCGAGTGAAAACAGGACAATAGGGAGTAGTGGGGATTGTGGGGAGTAGAGAACACATGTCCCCTCCTTGGAGAAATACTGCTCACTGGCCCCCAGCTTGTTGCCATGAAGTAAACAGGCCCAGGATTGCTAAACCTTTTATTCTTCAAGAGATAAGAGATCTGCAGATTTTTTAGGTGAAGTATCCCATTTTCACTTTACTAAAAATACTTTTTTAAAAAAATGTGGACCATTTAAAAAATGTTTATTAAATTTGTTACAATATAGCTTCTGTTTTTACGTTTTGGTTTTTTTTGGCCACCAGGCATTTGGGATCTAACCAGGGACAGTACCCACACTCCCTGTATTGGGAAGAGAAGTTCCAACCACTGGACTGCTAGGGAAGACCCCCGTTTTTATGAGTGAAAAATAGATTTGAATTCTAAGAGGCAAAACAAAAACAACTGCAGGCCAAACACCAAACATATCTGCAGACTGACCAGCTGAGGGAGAGCTATTTATGAGATTGTATTTTGTGGCACCATCTATTTTAGAGATGCAGAAGCTGAGCCCCAGAAAGGGGGACTGGCCATTATTTTTTTTTCTTAATATATACATTTTATTGAAGTATAATTGACTTACAATGTTTCTGGTGCACCGCAAGGTGATTCAGTTATATATATATGAACTGTGGTGCTGGAGAAGGCTCTTGAGAGTCCCTTGGAATGCAAGGAGATCCAACCAGTCAATTCTAAAGGAAATTAGTCCTGAATATCCATTGGGAGGACTGATGTTGAAGCTGAAGTTTCAATACTTTGATCACCTAATGCGAAGAACTGACTCATTGGAAAAGACCCTGATGCTGGGAAAGACTGAGGGCAGGAGGAGAAGGGGACAACGGAGGATGAGATGGTTAAATGACATCACCAACTCGATAAACATAAGTTTGAGCAAGCTCTGGAAGTTGGTGATGAACAGGGAAGCCTGGCGTGCTGTAGTCCATGGGGTTGCAAAGAGTTGGACATGACTGAGTGACTGAACTGAACTGATACACATATATCATTTTTCAGATTATTTTCCATTATAGGTTATTATAAGGTATTGACTATAGTTCCCTGTCCTATACAGTAAACCTTTGTTTTTTATTGCATACGTATTTTTTTAAATTAGAAATCTAGCATTCTATTCATACAAAGTCAAACAAGTGGAATCAAAATGGGGAATAACCATTATTGATCACTGTCTGCCAACAGTTCAGGGACCTTCAGATAGAAGAAGTTGTATCACCGAAGTGCAGAGTTATAAAGTCACTTGCAAGCAAATTTGGATGCAGTAAGGGTTAACTGCAAAAGTTAACTTTTATTGACTACTTGTTATATTCTGGGCCCTGTGTTGGGATATACCTTGTATGGTCATCATAGCTACATATTTTACAGATAAGGAAGTTGAGGTTTACAGATGATAAGTCAGAATAAACTGTGGATAAGTGTATGAAAGTGCCTGACTCCAATGTCTGTGTTCCTTCCACTGTTGTTACCTATTTTCTTGTGTAGTGAGCCTCCCGTCACTGAGTGTACCCAAGCAGAGGAGGTACTGGGGAAAAGATTCTTACATTGGGAAAGAGACAAGACCAGATGCCACTGGAGTTTCCTTCAAGGTGGTGTTTCTTGGGATTTCCCGGCTGGTTCAGTGGTTAAGACTCTGTGCTCCCAATGCAGGGGACCTGGGTATGATCTCTGCTCAGGGAACTGGATCCCACATGCTGTAACTGGGAGTTTGCATGCCCCGACTAAAGATCGCGCGTGCTCCAACTAAAGAGATACACACAGACTTCCCTGGTGGTCCAGTGGTTAGGAATCCACTTGCCAATGCAGGGGACACAGGTTCGATTCCTGGTCCAGGAAGATTCCACATGCTGTGGGGAAACTAAATCTCTGTGCCACAACTACTGAGTCTGTGTGCCTAGAGCCCGTGCTCCATGGCGAGAGAAGCCTGTGCGCCGCAGTGAAGGGTTGTCCCTGCTCCGCACAATTAGGGAAAGTCCTGCACAGCAACAAGGACCCAGAGCAAAAATAAATAATAAAATAGATAAATCAATAGGCTTGTCTTCTGTGCGTTACTTACCCTTGGTTATTGAAAGTAAATAAAATAAAGATACCTCAGGCTGCAACAAAGACCTGATGCAGCCAAGGGGAGAAAAAAAGCGGTTTCTCAGTTTTGACACCATTGATATTTGGGGCTGGATAGTTCTTTGTTGTGGGGGCTGATCCTGTGAATTTTAGGGACGTAGGATGTTTAGCAGTGTGCTCATCCTCTACCTAGGGACCTACCCTAGATGCCAGTAGAACCCCTGTCCTCTCCCAGTTGTGATGATCAAAACTGTCTCCAGACATTGGCAGATGTCCACTGGGAATCAAGACTGTCCACAGTTGGGAACCACTTCTTAAAAGTTTGAGATTTTCATGAATCTAGGATTAGTGGCTTTTTATTAGCTTTGGAACAAGGGAAGGGAACTAACATCCGAGGATCCTGCAGCTGCCTTCTGTGGATTATCTCCTAACATCCTCAGAGGTGCCTGGGAGAGAGGGCCATCGACCTCATTTCATAGTTTAGCATACAGACACTCAGAAAAGTGAAATGGGTCATCCAGGTCTCACAGCCAATTCATGGAAGATGTGATCTACAGCACATCTATGTCATAGAGCTTTTTTATTGCATTAAGAATTTCAGGGACTTCTCTGCTGGTCCATTGGTTAAGACTGCCTGCTCCCAATGCAGAAGGCCCAGGTTCGATCCCTGGTCAGGAAACTAGATCTCGCATGCCACTATGACCTGGTGCAGCCAAGTAAATAAATAAACATCTTTCTAAAAAGAATTTTAATGTGAAAAAGCATGTTAAGCATTCAAATCAAGAGATTAGAAAAAGATAATAAAGAAATATTTGATAAGAGAAACGATAATAATAAAGACAAGGGGGAAATAGCTAGAGAATAACTACAATTTACAATAACAAAAAATAGAGAAGAGTAATGACACCAAAAGTTGGTGTTTTTAACATGTTAGTAAGATCGATAAGAGAAACATTTTTGTAAGGCTGGTGATGGATTGATGCAAAGAAACAAAATAAATGGTATAGAATGAATAGCAACAGTTACAGTGACCCATAAATGAAGAAAAGATTGGGGACTTCCCTGGCTGTCCAGTGGTTAAGACTTTGTGCTCTCACTGCAGGGGCTCAGGTTTGGTCCCTGGTCAGGATCCCACATGCCTCGTGGCCAAAAAGAAAAAGACTGCTATAAATATCTGTTACTAATAAATTTGAAAATTTAGATGACATGTACATATATTTGGGGGAGTGGTGCCACACTGCATGGCCTGTGGGATCTTCATTCCCTGACCAGGGAGCGAACCCAGGCCCTCAGCCATGAAAGCGCTGAGTCTTAACCACTGGACCATCATGGAATTCTCTGCACATATATCTTGAAAAAATATAAAATGCTAAGTTTTGGCACAAGAGAAATTTTAAAAGAAAACTTGAATAGACTTTAAAGTATTAAAGAATTTGAAATGTAAAGCAAAGACTTTCCTCCTAGAATGCTTCTGGCACAAATGTTTTTGTAGGTGAGTTGTAACAAACTTTAAAAAGAACGAACCATCTAGATCTCCAGAAAGATATTACAGGAAACATGAGAGAGAAAACTGCTTGGCTTGTTTCATGAAGCCAGGATAATATTGGTTCCAAAACTATATAAAAATACATAAAACTAATCACTCAAGAAAAATAAATGTAAGAAAATAGATTGCAGGTCAATTAACGTGATAGATATAGATACAGTTAACCAAAATAAAATATTAGCTAAAAGCATCCAAAAACCTTTAAAATAAATAGAACATCATAATCAAATAGAGCTTATCCCAATAATATCAGTATTATATTAGATAATTTAATTAAAAAATCAAATATACTTTAAAAAATTCAGATATAGGCAGGAAAATATGTCATAAACTGATAAAAGTTGTTATTAAACCACTGAGCAATAAAACGGAAGTTTTCTTAAGTTGGTAAAAGTCATTCTCTGTCTAATATCACTTACAAAGGCAAGTTCCTGATGGACTGAGACTTAAGTTTGAGAGGTAAGCTAGAATATCAATATAAGATAATATAGAAGTGCATTTTTATGGGACCCTGTGGGGTGTGTGTATGTGTGCATGTGTGTGTATGTGTGTGATCCAAAAGCACAGTCTGTAAGAACAACAACAAAAAAAGGGAGAGATTTGATCATAATACAGTGAAAGATTTCTGTTCAGTGGAGGACACTTTGGAGCAAGTTCACAGATGCATAGCAAACTGAGAGATGCTTGTACCCTCAGAAATGGACAAGGGACTCATATTGAAAATATCCGAGGAACTTCTGTCAAACAGGGAAAATAAAACCAAGAACTGCAAGGGAAAGTTGGGCAAAAGATACGAGCAGGCAGGTCGCAGGAGAGGAAACCCCAAAGACAAGGAAGCCAATGAAGAGCTGTTCAAACCAAGAGAGAAATGCTGATTAAAACAACAAAGAGATAGCACTTACACCTGTCACATGGGCAAAGACAAAACCATAGAGTAGGGTAAGTGACAAAAACGGAGAGTAGCATAATGTCAGCAGGGATGTGGGGAGATAAAAAATTGTGTGCAGGGCTGGTGGGAATGCTTAGATGGACCCAGCCATCCTGGACAGTCCCCTGGCTGGCCTTAGTGTAACTGGGGTGTATATGTGTACCCCATGAGCCAGCAAGTCCTTCCTGGATACTATTTCTCAAAGCAACTCTTACACATCTCCAGAGGGTGATACACATGGGCTATTCATCATAGGGTGTTTTATCTTGGTGTTTGTCCATCTCCCCAGGAACGCGTACATGAAACGTGATGGACAAACCCTGTGGAATACTAGGCAGTAGTCAGCAGCATGAATATAGATCTTTAAAAACATAGTGCTGAGTAAAAATGTAAGAAGGAAGAGATTTATGGCCCAAGACCATTTATATAAATTAAGGACTTTCACACAAATATGTATGCAGTGACACAGGGCTAGAGTGATTGCCCATGAGAGAGGGGAATGGGGTAGGAAATGAGGATAAAAGGGAAGGAATAAGGAAATGAATCAAGACAGCTGCTTTGAATGGACCAATGTGGAGAGTGAGCCATGAAATGAGGGGTGCAATGAACTCAACCAGCGCCTTTCCCCAAAGTTAAAAAAACATTTTTTTTAAATTTTATTTTTAAAGGAAACCAAGTGCTCTGCCATTATGCTGGCCAGATTCCCCAGCCTCCTTGTTGTCTGCAAGGCCAACTTTCTCCATCACAGCTGAAGGTCTGATCCTGATTTTGTGTCTTCCCACCACAGGCCCTTCCGACATCACGCCTATCATGTTGAATTTTCCCAGCCTTGCATGTCATGCAGAAAATCAAGACCCGTGTCTGCACAGGGAGGGTGGGTGTATTGTCATGAACAAGCTCAGGAAATTCAGAATGATGTAATGGTCATGGGCCCTTCTGGGCGAAAATGAGAAAAAGTCCTCACTTCACATCCCTGCCAACATTTGCAGACCATAAATAGGAACATTGGAGGTGAAAAATAGGGAATCGCTATGTAACCACTGTGGAAACTTTTGTCCTGGGAGACATTTGGAAGAATGGGGTAGAACAAAGGACTATAAGACATACTTGCACTGCTATTTTTTATTCTCTCTCCATTGAGGCCTCCGTGTGCTGCAGTGCAGACCGCTGAGCATGGAAGCTATGATGACAATGATACTAACAGCAACTGCTATTTATTTACTGCTTATGTATTTATTACCCTGCTATTTATTATAGTGTATTTATTATGCACTTTGTGAAAAACACCAGGCTGTCCATCATGCAGGTTATGGCTGATTCTTATGACTCCCTATGTGGAGAAGGAGTTTGGGTCCCATTTTGACCTAAGAGGTACAGCAGGTTCCTGAGGTCATTTTAAAAATGTATTTTGTATTGGAGTATAGTTGATGAACAATACTGTTAATTTCGGGCGTACAGCAAAGTGACTCAGTTACACGTATACATGGGTCTATTCTTCTTCAAATTGCTTTGTCATTTAGGTCACCACAGAATACTGAGCAGAGTTCCCTGTGCTATAAAGCAGGTTGGCTATCTATTTTTATTTTTTAGCTGGAACTTTTAAAATTCTCATAAAAATGCTTTTTTTTTTTTAACAACAACATCTGGCAAAAGCTTTGTCACCTCCTGCAAGAACAAATTTTTTTCTTCACAGTCATCATTCCAATAATAATAGGATTTATTTATTTTAATTTTTATTGGAGTAGAGTTGCTTTGCAATGTTGTGTTAGCTTCTACTGGGCATCAAAGTGTATCAGTGATACACGTGTGAGTGCTCAGTCATTTGGTTGTGTCCAACTCATTGCGAACCTATGGACTATAGCCTGCCAAGCTCCTCTGTCCATGGAATTTCCCAGGAAAAAATACTGAAGCGGGTTGCCATTTCCCACTCCAGGGGATCTTCTCAACCTAGGGACTGAACCCTCATCTCTCGCATCTCCTGCATTGGCAGGCGGATTCTTTACCACTGTGCATCTGCAGATACCCGTCTTTTTTGGATTTCCTTCGCATTCAGGTCACCACAAAGCGCTGGGTAGAGTTCCCTGCGCTCTACAGTAGGTTCTCATCAGCTCTCTATTTTATACACAGCATCAATAGTGTACGTATGTCAATCCCAATCTCTCAATTCATTCCATCTTTAAAGATTCTGCAGACTCGCCCTTCCCGAAGGCATCTCCTCTCAGTGGCCAGGTCAGGAGCCCTGACTCCCATTCCTAAAGCAGGCTGCTGTGTGTCCTTGGATGAGGTACTCAGCCTGTCTAAGCCACAGACTCCTCACCTATGTAATCGACATAGAGTCCCTGCCCTGACCACTTCAGCGGGCTGTCGGGAGGGTCACACAGGGGCTTGCAAAGTGTTTGAATGAAGGAAGATGTTAGTAATTTTCTTCCAGGCTTTGTGGCATCACATGGGTTTACCTCCATAGCTTTGTTCCTTTTAAATCACTCCCTCCTACCCCCTTATGTCCTATGTGACCCCTCCTTCACCTTTGACATACGACCATTTCACTATCATAAACACATCATTTATAGTTGTTATTATAACAACCGCCATTGTTCCAATATGCATGGAATAGACATGTACTCCGTGGGCACCTTGTGTGCATTATCTGAATATTCCCAGTGCGTGTGTGAGTGTGTGTGAGTGTATGTGTGTGTGTGTGTGAGTGTATGTGTGTGTGGGTGTGTAAGAAAGTAAGAGGGGGGCTGGTGTGAGAGTGTTGGGGAGGAGGAACAGAGCCTGCAGGACTCTCACGACTCTGATTCTGTGCTGGTCCCTCTCTCTGGGTGGCCTCCATCCTTTCTCTAGTGTCTTCCAGGGAGCCAACAGAGCTCAGCTTTGGGGTCAGGAGAGACCTGAGTTTGAGTCCTGGTTCTGCCAAAGGTTAGCTGTGGGACCCTGATTAAGTGACATAATTGTCAGATGAGTACATCAATATCGCCCTCGCAGGAGTCAAGTGAGGGTAATGTGAGATTGTCGCTGCAAAGATCCTGGTGCACAAAAAGCAGTCAATGAATACTACTTGCCTCCTTTTGACGTGAAACCTTGTGGATCTTCCTTCCCAGCATGTTTGTTCATTGATCTTTCACAGAGAGAAAAAAGAAATTGAAAAAAAAAATAGAGCTTGTGATGGTTAATTTTATGTGTCATCTTGGCCGGACTACAGTACCCAGATATTTGTCTGTGAAGTTATTTTGTTTTGCTTGGGGATGAGATTAAAATTTCCATTGCAGATACCAATACAACATTGTAAAGAAATTATTCTCCAATTAAAAATAAATAAATAAAAAGAATTCAATTGGCGGGCTCTCAGTAAAGCAGATTACCTTCCATAGTGTGAGTGGGCCATGTCTAATCAGTTGAAGGCCTGAACAGAACAAAGACTGACCTCTCTCAAGCAAGGAGTCCTGCAAGCAGACATCCTTCAGACTCAAACTGCAACTCTTTCCTGTGTCTCCTCCTGTCAGCCTACCCTGCAGATTTTGTTCAAGACAATTCCTTAAAATAAGTCTGTATGTATGTACATGTATGTGTATACATATAACACACACACACATATATTAAAGGTGGCTCAGATGGTAAAAAATCTGCCTGCGATGTAGGAGACCCGGGTTCAATCCCTGGGTCAGGAAGATCCCCTGGAGAAGGGAGCGGTAATCCACCCCAGTATCCTCACCTGGAGAATTTCATGGACAGAGGAGTCCGGCGGGCTACAGTCCATGGGGTTGCAAAGAGTCGAACATTACTGAGTGACTAACACACACATACATATTCACACACACACACACATATTCACACACACACACACACACACACACATACTCTGGTGGTTCTGTTTCTTGGGAGAACCCGTAAACAGATCCCCAAGTCAAAACTCTGTGTTACCCCGTGGCTCTCTTTTGAAAGAGTCAGACCTGAAAGGGATTTGGGGCAGGTTTGCCCTGGACACCTTGGAAGGCAGGTGAAGCTGGGGTCTCTGAGCAGCTTTGCTGAGCAGCGAACAGTATCTGGGTCTTGATACTGAGAAGCTGAGCACAAGACGGGGGCATCATGGGAATTTCCCCAATTTGTCTGACTAATGAAGTGTTGCCCACGGCCTGCATAGCTGACTAGGGACAAAATCTACGTTCCGTGCTCTATCCACCATTGGGAAAACGAGAGAAAATGCACGTGGATTTTTTAATGAATGCTCTCATGAAAGTGTGTGCTGTGTTCCTCCACTTCTCCACCCCAAAGTCTTGCTAATTACCAAAAGTTATGTTCTCCCAGTGTTGTATTACAGTGTTGCTTTGGGAGCTCAGACACTAAGTTTCCAGGCTTTGACTTTCTAGTTTTCCTTTATAACAGATTTCTCAACCTTGAGACTATCGACATTTGAGACTGGATGATTTGCTGCTGTTAGGGGCTTTTCTGTGCATTGTAGGATGTTTAGCAGGCTCCCTGGTCTCTACTCAGGACCCGCTTGCTCATTAGCCATAGTAGAATCAGTGCCTTAGGTACATGGGAACTTTTAGGGGCTTACAAAAATGTTTTAACTTAATTTTAAAATCAGAAGAAAAAAATGAATGCAATAATAAAGAATATATACTAATGAATCTAGCCTGGATTATATCTCTCTTCACACCAACTTAGTTTTAAAATGTAATTTTTATTGTATCTTTTATGGAGGAAAGGGCTCATGATGGAGAAAATGTGTAGGGCTCAGAGAAGTCTTGCTGTATAACTGTGCCTCTAACCACTAGATGCCAAGAGCATTCCCCTTTCCAATGATGCAACCAAAAATGTCTCTAAAAAATCAAATGCAACCAAAAAATCAAGGCCAGGTGTCCAGATTTAGGGGCAGGTAATGCAAAAACTGGGCTTCCCTGGTGGCTCAGATGGTAAAGACTCTGCCTGCAATGCAGGAAACCCAGATTTGTTCCTGGGTCAGGAAGATCCTCTGGAGGAGGTTGTGGCAACCTACTCCAGTATTCTTATCTGGATAATCCCACAGACAGAGGAGCCCAGTGGGCTACAGTCCATAGGGTTGTAAATAGCCGGGCATGTCTAAAGCAACTTATCACACATGCATGCGTAAGTACTAAGTACTGTACACTGTAAAAGGAATCATTATTCAGTCAACAAGCATTCAGAGGGCACCTCCTGGGATCTGTGGGCTTGCTCGGGGGACTGTAGGAAGAATGGAAGAATGTATTCTTCCTGACCTGGGGTTGCTTCCTGAGTGACAAAGGAACCAGGTGAGGTTGGTAAGCACGCTGGGAAGACCTATCAGGGCATATCAGACCCTTGGTTACCGAGGGAGAAGCAGCAAGTAATTGATGAGGGGAGTCGAGAAGGATGCTCGGCATTCTGAACTCAGTCTTGGAGGTTGAGGAGGAGTTTTGTGGGTTGGAATGAGAATGAGGGGAAGGCCCTTGGGCTGTGACTAAGCAGTGTCTGCCACTGGGGTCACTGCAAGGTTTGAAGGGCTGGACATAGGCCCCTTTGTAATAAGGAGAATAGGTGCGCATTTAGTTCCCTGGAATCAGGGAAATACTAATTTCTCCTTGAATCTCCTGAAAGATTCATTTCCTCTGTCGGCACCAACAATAACATACGACGTGAAATACCACGGGTTCTGACACCATGTCCCGGCCCCGTGAAGTCCAATTAGAAAAATTAACGTTGATTTCAGATTTATCAGATTCGAGTTTTGACTTTTGTCCAGAGGAGAACAGGGGCATGGTGTTATTATAGGCTTGTATTTCACCTTCTCGAGGAAGGAAAGGAAAGACAGACGTCGTTTTGACGGGATCCAGAGCCCGGCTCGGAGAGAGGCACCCTATTTCATAACGGAGCTGCTGTCTAGCAGGAGTCCTGCCCCGGGGATGCTGTTTAGTTTCTGGGCCGTCACGCCAGAGATGTGAAATAGAACGCGGTCCCGGGGCCGACGCCGAGGGGACTGCTGGCTGAGAGGCTAAGAGGTCCTGGCATAAGGAGCACTCTCAGACTGGCACAGGGGGCCTGGGAGGGCGGGGGCTTCTGGAACTTTCAGATTAGCCCAGTGTTAGCACTCTGCCCAGGGGGAAAGATGCCTGCCTTTCTGCGTGCTCGCATACGCAGTCGCTCAGTCATGCCTGACTCTCTACAACCCCATGGACCGCAGCCCACCAGGCTCCTCTGTCCATGGGATTTTCCAGGCAAGACACTGGAAATACAGTCAGGCTCCAGGGGATCTTCCCAACCCAGGGACTGAACCCAGTTCTCTTTTGTCTCCTGCACAGACAGGCGGATTCTTTACCACTGGCGCCCCCTTGCAGATTGGAAACACTGGGATTGGGCACAGCTGGAGTGACCCTGCTTCTCCAGGCTGCTTTGTGGGGGTGGGTGTGTGTGTGTGTGTGACCAACCCTGAGCAGCTTGCAGGATCTTAGTTCCCAGACCGGGAACTGGATGCAGCAGGGCAGTGAAACCACCGAGTCCTAACCACTGGACTGCCAGGGAATTCCCTCATCTTCTCTCTTAATAACAGAGCTGCCCCCTCCCCATACGCCCTTCCCTTCCAGGAGCCACGCAACATGGTCAAAGGACAAGGGTGTGGGGACTGAGTCCCTCTTCATCACCTGAGAGAGGCGGGACTGTAGAGATTGCAGTCTCTCTTCTGCCACTCAAGTCCTCAAGCCTTGGGGAAACGGCTTGACCCTGTTGGATGATGGTGGACAAGGACACTTGTATATGCTCTTCACGCCGTCACCTTGGCAACAACCTAGGAGGTGTGCTGGGCATAGCATGAGCATTTAGGAAATATTCGTTCTCGGTGCTACTGGGATTTTGAATGATCACTGTGAGCACAAGAGGAAACACACATACCCTTCTGAGCCCTGAGGCTGGCGAGGCTGAGATCCAGGTTGTTCCTGTTCAGTCACTAAGTCGTGTCTGACTCTTTGCGACCCCATGGGCTGCAGCACGCCAGGCCTCCCTGTCCCTCACTATCTCCTGGAGTTTGCCCAAGTTCATATCAATGGACATGGACCCCAGACATGTTCACAAATAGCAGTTGGTACCAGTGTTTTCCTGAGCTATTCTTAGCTTCTGTATTATGATTGGGGTTATAGTTGGAGGAGTCCGGACACAGAATTGTGGTCTCTCTGCAGGAGAGGAGTCCAGCCTGTGAGACCCTGTAAGGAAGGATGGGAGGGCCCTTGGTTCCCATTTTACAGATGTGGAGACCCGGGCTCCTGAGCTGGCCTGAGACTTGCCCAAGGTCACACAGGAGGTGTAGCAGAATCAGCAGACTACAGACTCAGGGCCACCTGCGTCTGTCCCACGCAGCCTTGGGTTCCCAGCCCAGGTCCCTCCTCAAACCCCTCCCCTTCATCCGCAGGAACATCCTGCCTACTCCCTCCTGGAGGGGTGACTTACTGGGCCCCTGTCTGCTGGGTACCTCTGAACAGCCCCACCCAGCATCACTGTGGCCACAGAGGGAGCAGAGCCCATCACCTCCAGCACCGTCTAAAAAAAAAAAAAAAAGAAAGAAAAAAGAAAATAATTTAATACTTGCAAACGCAGCCCTCAATATCTCTCCGGGCAACCAGATCTGTCTACAAATCTGAGAAGTTCAGATTACCAAGTTTCCAGGCCTTTTTTTTACCAACCCAATCCAAAAACAATTCTGGTTTTATAACTCAATAAAAAGGACTCAAGAGCTTTCATGCAGAGCAGAGCAGGCGGCCGCGCAGGCCTAGGGGCAGATGGGGGAAGTGATCGGTCCCGAATTAGGGGGAGGGGGACTGTCAGGCGGGGGTGGGGTGGGTGGCGCTGGACGGGAGGGGGCGGGCAGTTCTTCAGGTCCAGAATCCTTGAATGGGATGGGAAAAAAAAAAAAAAGCCAGAAAAGGCGGCTTCAACGTCCTCGATGGGATTTATCCTCAAGACAGGTGATAAGCAACAGGCCGGAGGGGCACCTGGACAGACCGCCCTCGTCTCTGACGGATGGGGAAACCGAGGTCGGGGGCGGGCGTCAGGCAGGGCCTCTGCGCGCTGCCGGGCAGGTTTCCGGGAGGAGGTGGGGTGGGGTGGGCGGCCAGTCAATGCTGGGCGCCCCGAGCCTGCTCCCTGGCGCGGGGCGGCCTCCGCCTGCAGGGGGCGCCGTGTCTCACTTAGAGCCCAGAACACCGTTTGTCCCAGTCGTGCATGCTTTCTCCTGCAGACATGGTCTTGGGTGGGTTGTGGGCTTGGTCAAATCTCAGCAGGTAAGGATTTAGCCCCAGTTTCCTCTGTACCAGGGGCTTTACTGCTGACTCAAATGGTAAAGGATTTACTTGCAATGCGGGAGACCCTGGTTCAGTCCCTGAGTTAGGAAGATCCCCTGGAGAAGGGAATGGCAACCCACTCCAATATTCTCAACCCACTCCAGTATTCTCAACCTACTCCAGTATTCTCGCCTGGAAAATTCAGTGGACAGAGGAGCCTGGCCGGCTACAGTCCCTGGAGGCTCAAAGAGTGGGACAGGACTGAGCGACCAACACTTTCCCTTTCCTCTGGATATGGAGGAAATGAAGCTCTCTCTTGCAGGGCTAGCTGAGGTTTTAAATGAGGTGATGACGTTAGGGACTGGGGAAGAGGGCCCCTCCTACACAGTGGCTGTGGAAATTGGTTCAGTGATCTGACTTCGAATCAACCTTTATATCTTTTGACTCAGTGATTCAACTTGTGGAATTGGTCCTGGAGAGTAACTTGAACAAAGGGCAAAGATGTGTGGAGGGGGAGGTTCAGGACCACCCTGTCTATGTGTTGCTAAGACGCTTCAGTGGTGTGCAGCCCTATGGACTACACTCTGCCAGGCTCCTCTGTGCAGGAGATTCTCCAGGCAAGAATACTGGAGTGGGTTGTCATGCCCTCCTCCAGGGGATCTTCCTGACCCAGGGATCGAACCCACGTCTCTTACGTCTACCTTCACTGGCAGGCGGGTGCTTTACCACTAGCACCACCTGGGAAGCCTCGCTGTGTATAGAAACTGACAAATACCCAGCCATTGATGGAGGGCAGATTCAACAAAGAATGTGCGCACCCCTCAAAGCAAACAAACAAACAAAGAAAAACTGCCTGTGCTCTGTGAAGAAAATCAGGTAGATCTACATTCAGTGACCAGGACTGAAATCTAAGTTAATATACACACACAGGTGCACAACAGATTATGGAACACTGTGGAGGGTATTTGATTTTTGTATTGATTTATATATTTTCTAAATAGACACAGATAAATCTGAAAGTACATACCAACTGAATCGTCAACAGTGTTTATCCCTTTGGGATAAGCATATGGGGACTGTTTGCAATCTACTGAATCCATTTTATAGTGTATGATTTTTTTTTTTAAAGATGTAGCCTGCATGAATTTTATAATCAGAACAAAAAGTATTCCAGTTTGGTTTAAAAAAAAAAAAAAACCCGGGAGAACACAGGATCAGCATGAGAGGGACCATCACAGCGTAGCTGTTCAGTACATGATGTTCTGCCCATGGGGCCTCTCGATCCCGTCAGTCCCAAGAAGCAAGTTTGAAATTTATATGAGAATCTGTCCCCTGCTGAAAGCCCACAGGTTCAGGTCAGCAATGTTTGGATAAATTACAATGGAAATATACAGGCAAAAGTAAGTCTCATTGAAAGAAAGAAAGAAAAAAAAAGAAATGAAAAAAACCTGACTATACATGTATATAAAATCCATATTACAACATGCTGGGCTGGAAACTATAAATTGGAAACATGTGAAGTAGCCCTATATTGGCCTATAGATCGCATATTTAATACATCATCTTGAAATTGAGCCATCTTCGTAGAGCACCTGAGGATGGGAAGGTGAGCGCCAGCCCTCGGGCTCTGGGTGAGGGAGAGCCTGCTGCCCCCTGCCCGTGGGCACAGTTGTGGCCCCTCACTTCAATGCAAAGAAGTTGAAAAGGAGCTTACTCAGTGCCCCTGCCCACCTTCCCAATCCCACAAGGCAAATGCCAAACAGATGTCCTCAAAGGGTAGAAAAATGAAATGAAAGGCACATTTAGGATTTATAGAGCTGAAAACCAAAAGCCAGGAGAAATTAGGACTCTGATGAGCGCAAAGCTTGCAGTTAATGCGTTGTTTTTTTTTTTTTTCCACCATGGCGCTTACAAATTGGCTTCCAGATTTTCAAACAGGCAGCAGGAGATAGAAGAGAGATGTGAGAAAGAAGAGTGTATGATAAAGCGATGGGTCTGAGTCAGACAGCCAAAGCCTGCAGGATCTGACGGCCTAGATCCCCTTTGCCTGCACTCTCGATCCCTCACTCTCCAGGATACCCTTCCTTCATCCTCCACTCTCTAGCATACACTTCCTTGATCCCTCACTCTCTCCCACACCTATTTTTGATCCTCCTCCCTTCTCTAAACTATCAAACAATCCCTTCCACATTACCCCGATGTTTAAGACTCTGCATGATGCTGAGATGTATATAGGCCTCTATCTGAACCCATCGTGTCTTTATAATGTCTTCCCCTTTATCTAAAATGCTCTCATAGGCTCCGAAAACCCCTGGGAAACTTGGAGCCTCAGGAGAATGTTCCCTTCTCCTGTGGGCATCCCTCAGGCCAGGAGAGGCCTCTCTTCTGGCACTGCTTGCAGCTTATTGCCTTTCCTGTTCAGGTCTGTCTCCCCAGCAGGAGCTTCTCTTCAAGGCAGGGACTTTAGTCACGTTAGCTCTGGCCCAGAGGACAGTGGTTTTCAGTGATGAGGATCACACAGGCTTTTCTTTCCCACCTTTCACATAGTATGTACTTTATTGAATGAATGATGAAATGGGGTCTCTCCAAGATACCCTGTATATCCCCCACCTCACCAGAGAATATCCTGGGAACTTTGGGTGGTAGAAAGAAAGTGATTCCAGGAAGAAGCCAGCTGTCCTTTGTCTACTGGGTTGGCCAAAACTTTCTTTGGTTTTTTACAAGTAAAAATTTAAGACCTAGTTTTAATTTTCACCAAGAACTTTATTGAGCAATGTCTTCACTGTTTTGTTCCACTGAACTTGAAGTGTTAGTCACTCAGTCATGTCCAGTTCTTTGTGACCCCATGGTCTGTAGCCACTAGGCTCCTCTGTCCATGGAGTTCTCCAGGCAAGGATACTAGAGTGGGTTGCCATTTCTTTCCTTCTGTCAATTTTCAGGCAACTTCATAATTCCATCTTCCTCAAGCTTTTTATCCTTTTGAGCAAAGAACTGTTCCAGGTGCCTTTTACAGTCTTTCATGGAATTGCAATTTTTTTCCACTAAGAGAATATTGTAAAGACCAAAATAAACAGATATCCAAAGCTGCGATGTCTGGTGAATACTGTGAATGAATCAGAACTTCCCAGCCACGCTCCAACAGTTTTTACCTGGTCATCAAAGAAGCATGCAGTCTTGCTGTATCCTGATGGAAGATCATAGGAATTCATTGTTTGGCTTTCCAGAAGGAGCTCTTGATAGAGAACTCCCTTCCAGTTCCACCATACATACAGCATCACCTTCTTTGGATGAAGACTGGACTTTGGTGTGGTTGACTGTGGTTCATTTTGCTTGCCCAGTGAACTCTTCCTTTTCACATTATCGTACAGTATCCACTTTTCATTGGCTGTTACAATTTGTTTTAAAAACAGAACATTTTTGTTATGTTTAAGTGGAGAATTGCATGTGGAAATACTGTCAAAGAGGATTTTTCTCTTGATTAACTTATGGAGAACCCCAAATCAAAGCGATTAATGTAATAAGCTGGTGCAAATGATTTTCACTGCTTGATTTGGATATTTTGAGTATTTTGGCTATCTCCCATGAGGTATAAAATTGATTGTTTTCAATGAATGTCTTAACTTGATCGCTATCAACTTTAACTGGTCTGCCCGACTGTGGAACATGGTCCAGCAAGAAATCTCCAGTACAAAACTTTGCAAACCACTTTTGACATGTTTGACAGCACCTTCTCCATACACAGCACAAATCTTTTATTGCATTTCAGTTTCTTTCTTTCTTTCTTTTTTTTTTTTACCATTTTTGAAATAATAAAGCAGAATATGCCAACAGTGTTGCTCTTTTTCTTCCATCTTCAATATTAAAATGGCTACACAGAAGCCAATACTTTGGCCACCTGATGAGGAGAACTGACTCATTAGAAAAGACCCTGATGATGGGGAAGTTTGAGGGCAGGAGGAGAAGGGGATGACAGAGGATGAGATGGTTGGATGGCATCACCAACTCAATGGACAAGAGTCTGAGCAAGCTCCAGGAGATGGTGAAGGACAGGGAAGCCTGGCGTGCTGCAGCCCATGGGTCACAAAGAGTTGGGCATCACTGAGCGACTGAACAACAACAACACACAAGCTCACTAATTTTGATAGGTTTTTTTTTGATAGATTTTTTAAAAAAATGAACCCTGATATGACAGTTGTCACAATACAACCTAGCAAAATTGTTTTGAATGAAGACAGCTAAGCACTACTAGAGTCATCTTACAGAAAAAAAAAAAAAAAACCTGAATGATCCTTTTGGCCAACCCAATAGATCTGTTGTCTGCCTGCTCTCTGAGCACTTAATAGACCATAATCTCATTTAATTCTTCCCTTTCCATTTTACAGATGCAGAAACAGATTCTCAGAGGGATGAAGAGCTTTGCCTAAAGTCACCTTTTGTCAGGACCAGGGAACCTGGGGTAGGAGACAGAGGTGGGGAGAGATTGAGACCCTGGGCTGGGCATGTCGGAAGCAGGAGAAAAGGATGGGTAGCAGTCTGAGCTCTTGGAGAAAGAATCCTGCTGATCACAGGAGTAAATGTTAATTTCAAGTTCATCATTATCTTTGTGAGCAATGTCTGCTTATCTTCCAAGACTGGGATTCCAGGAATCCATGACCTTGGTGTGATTTCCCTCCTAGTAGGCTGATAGTAGCCCAATGATACCTTGTCCTCATAAACACCCAATTAAGTAGATACTATTTTATTTCAGATGAAAAAAAATTGAAGTTTAGAGGAATTGTTAGGTTCCCCTAATTTTAGGTCATTGAGTCAGGCTTTGAAACAGAGGGTCTGACTCCCAGCCTGGGTGTGACTGTCCTACAAAGCTTTTATTTCCCTCTTCAAGGTTGGTGACCCCAGCTGAGGCCTAGTATGGAAGTCCCAGCTTGGTCTAGTAGGTCACATGATCCCTTGGAATTGGAGCCAGTATAGATGAGGGTTTGAATCCTCCCCCAAGGCACTGTGCCTTTCAGAGGTTCACTCAGTCCATCAGCAAACATGGACCTACTATTTGCTAGGTCTTGTACTCGGCACTGGGGAAATGTCCTTGTCCTGAGACCCATGGAGCTTACAGACAAGGAATGACTGAACAGATACACGAACAAGATCCCTGCAAGTAGCAGTAAGTGCTACGCAGGCACTTCACCCCAAGCCACCCAAGTGATGACTTGATGAATAGCATTTTGCCACCCTGCGTGCCAAGGAACACCAGGGTGCTGCCTTCCAAAGACCCGGGCACATACTGTGCCTGAAACCAAGGGCATAGCCCACAAAAGAGACAGGCACATGCCTCTTGCCAAGAGCAGTGACCGTGAATGGGTTGTGGGTTTCTTCAGAATGAGGTGGGAGGTAATTAATCATCTCGTGGACCTTAAACGAGGCACTGACAATGTGCTGTACTCTTCTAAGTGCTTTCTCAACAGTCTCTCGTTTAACCCCATCACAGTCTGGGGAAGTAGATGTATGCCATGATGCCCATTTTATAGATGAGGACACTGAGAAGTAAGGACAGGCAACTTGCCCAAGGTCACAGGGCCAGTAAGATCCTGTAGATCAGAATTGCCAGCCTCCTCCAGGAGCTTGGAAGAATGCAGAACTCACTGGGGCCCATGGATCTAGACCCCCCCCAAGGTACACACCAACACAAGGATCTGGTGTGCACCTTGCTGATGGGACCAGGCTGCCCTGGCAGGAGTGTGACGATCCCAGGGGTGAGTACCAAGTGAGGGGGTGGCGGAGGGTCTGAAGTCTCAGCCAGAGAAACCCTCACTGGCCACATTCTTCAAGGCCCAACCTTCTTTTATTTCCCTGTTTCCTCTTCCTCTGTGTGTGTGTGTGTGTGTGTGTGTGTACACACATGTGCAAACACTTTAAGTCCTCTGAAGGCAGGGAAGTGGGATTCTTGGTTCAGTGTGAACTCTCCAGCTTTCCATACAGTGTGAAATGTGGTGAAATCCTTGACTTTTAATGCACAATTTGCCAGACATCAAACATTTCCTCTCTGACTTTGATATCAACTGGGCAGGCGCCCTGGGGACTGGCTGACCCAGGAATTTGGCTGTAGGCAGAAGGAAATGCTGGTGAAATGCATCTTAGCTGGGGTTGGTTGAGAAGGAACCACAGGGTAAAAGTAGGAAAAAAGAAGCGATGTAGCTTGGCCGCAGGGAAGCCATCCCAAGCCTGCATTCCGATTAGGCCCTGCCACTTCTTGCTGGGTGATCTGGGGCAGGTGGCCTAAACTCTTGGAGCCTCAGTTTCATAATCTGAAAAATGGGGAGAGTAATCTTTTGTTAAGTTTTGGCTTATCTCTCTCCACACGCAGAATCTTACCTCGTGGTAAGCAGGGATTATATCTTTTCTTTTTTCTTAAAAAAAAATTTTTTTTTGACATGTGCACACTGTTGCTATATTTATTTATTTGCCTGTGCTGGCTCTTTGTTGCTGCACATTGGATTTCTCTAGCTGCGGAAAGTGGGGACTACTGTCTGTTGCAGTGCTCAGGCTTCTCATTGCGGTGGCTTCTCTTGTTGCAGAGCATGGGCTTTAGAGCATACAGGTTTCAATAGTTGGGGCACACGGGCTTTCTTGTTCCACAGCATGTGGAATCTTTCCAGACCAGGGATTGAACCTGTGTCCCCTGCATTGGCAGGTGGATTCTTATCCCCTGCGCCACCAGGGAAGTACCTATATCTTTCTTGTATTTCTCTTTTGTTTCCCTTACCACTTATATTCTGACTCAGTTTCAGGTAACACCTATTAAGTCAGTTTAATTCCTTTCATCTATTCCACAATGGTAGAAAGCTTATTGAGGGGTGGGCTCTGTTTAGGCACCAGGAGGAGAGAGGAGAGGAAGCAGACTCTGACCCCAGGGAAGAAGCGTGTAGGTGGAGACCAGCCTAGGAGGTGGTCACTGAATACAATGATAGAGGGAAGGTTAATGCTATGCAACTTCTTTGAGATCCCAGAGCAAGATCCAGGAGGCCTTCCTGAAGGAGGTGGCCCTTGCAGGATGAATAGGAGTTGTGCAGGGGAAAGAGACCAGTGTTGCTTTTGAGGATGATAATGGTTGCTGATCAGAGAGCTAGCATTTAGGGAATCTATACTGGCTTCCCTGGTAGTTCAGATGGTAAAGAATCTGCCAGCAACACGGGAGACCCAGGATCCATCTCTGGGTTGGGAAGATCCCCTGGAGAAGAAAACAACAACCTACTCCCGTATTCTTGCCTGGGGAATCCCAAGGACAGAGGAGCCTGGTGGGCTCCACGGGGTCACAAAGAGTTGGGCAGGACTGAATGACTACCAACACTTCTTTTTTTTTCTTTTATACTGTCTGCCAGGCTTCTCTGCTAGTGCCTCACATGGGTTGTCTTATACAATCTGCACAAGAAAACTGATTAAGTAGGCACGATTTTATCTACAGTTACAGATGAAGAAACAGGAGCACAGAGGGGGTAAGTAACTTGTCCAGGGTCACACAGCTCATTAAAATAGCCTCAAGTATCATTTCTTGTATGCTTTTTATATACCAAGTAGAGGGTTAACTCTTTTCCAACTCTTGCATCATATTTTTTTTTACCAGTCCCATGAGGTAAGGACTGGTCTTTTTGGTTCATGTTTATGATACTTATTTTACAAATTTAGAAAAGAAGGCTTAAAAGGTCCGTCCTTGTCCACTGTCACAGAGCTAGTGAGCAGGGAAGCCAGGGTTGGAATCTGGGTCCTGTCTGCGGGAGCCCGCGGCCTTCGTCATCTGCTCTGCCGTGTGAAGACCCTGCTCTGGGCCCGGCGCTTTCCCTGGGGGCGTTACACCCACAGGCCCGGGGCAGGTGCACACCCACTGGGGAATAATGCAGGAAGCACCCACTGCGCGGAAGCTGAGCGCAGAGTCCCTCCCACCCCTCCTCACTGCGCCCCCTGGCGGCAGAGGATTTTGTAGCCTCGCTGTCAGGGACTGGCCCTGTTCCCAGCCAGCCCGCTCTCTCTGGCTCGTTGGTACATTCATCCCAGAGCTCCAGGAGGGGCGCCTATGAAGGCCTCTCGGGCCCAGGGCTGAGCAGATGCACCTGAACGTCTGGAGAAACGCAGTGAGGGGTGCACTTGAGTAAT
Source organism: Cervus canadensis (assembly GCF_019320065.1). Taxonomy (NCBI): domain Eukaryota; kingdom Metazoa; phylum Chordata; class Mammalia; order Artiodactyla; family Cervidae; genus Cervus; species Cervus canadensis. Next base: position 10,325,482 of record NC_057402.1, read on the forward strand.
GAGGCCGAAAGCGCTTGGAGTCAGCGGCCTTTGGGCTTGATTAGCACGCCTCGCACTTTGCTGCAGAATTGGCAAATAACACGGTGAAACTTGGAGTGAACGCAGGGCGAATTTATAGAACGGTTGGAACAGCTGGTTAGGAAAAGCCAGCCTTTCCCCCGCCTGGCAGGGACCCAGACAGAGCCCTGGGAAGCGTGGTGACCCCCCGTGGGGGTCTACTGTGAGAGAGGAAAGATTCTGGAGATGGAAATTCCAGTATTGGCCTCAGCAACCCTTTCCTGTGATCCTTTGTCCACGTTTCCAGATCTCTCTGAGCTTCGGCTTCAGCTTCTTCATATAAAAGAACAGCTGTCTCCTCCCTCAAAGCGTGCTGGGAGAATTAAATGAAACACTGACCGTCTTCCCAGGTGGCGCAGTGGTGAAGAATCCACTGGGGAGCAGGAGACTCCAGCTCCACCCCTGGGTGGGGAAGGTCCCCTGGAGAAGGAAATGGCAACCCACCCCAGTATTCTAGCCTGGAAAATCCCATGGACAGAGGAGCCTGGCAGGTTATAGTCCTTGGGGGTCGCAAAAAAAAAAAATTGGACATGACTTAGCAACTAAACAACTGTACATAAAAGCACACACTGTAGTTCAGCTTTTGAGCTCTTCATTTTCTTTCTTTCTTTTTTTTTTTTTTTTTGAGCTCTTCATTTTCTTTTTTTTCCTTTTGTCATCTTGTCTCCTTCCCATGCCCACAGCACGCTCCAGACCCATTGCCTGTTGCTCTGTGCCCGGACTTCATTTCCTAGGTTCCCTTGCTCTGTAGCATCAACCAGTGTGAAGGCCAGTAGGAGCTCCGAGGGTGGGAGCAGAGAGAGGCTGGAGTATTTGTTCCCCAGTCCCTTCTTGCTTCATGGCTAGCACCCAGGCGGCCAGTCTCTCTAGAACTATTCCCACCAGGCAGCCCCTCCGCCAGGCTCCAGCAGTCCACTGGGCTCCAGGAGCAGAGTTTTCTTCACATCTGTCCTGCTTTAGCCCCTTCTTGTTGTTCAGTCGCTCAGTTGTGTCCAACTCTTTGTGACCCCATGGACTGCAGCATGCCAGGCTTCCCTGTCCTTCACCAACTCAAGGAGCTTGCTCAAACTCATATCCATTAAGTCGGTGATGCCATCCGACCATCTCGTCCTCTGTTGTTCCCTTCTCCTCCTGCCTTCAATCTTTCCCAGCATCAGGGTCTTCTCCAATGAGTCAAGTTCTTTGCATCAGGTGGCCAAAGTATTGGAGTTTCAGCTTCAGCACCAGTCCTTCCAATGCATATTCAGGACTGATTTCCTTTAGGATTGACTGGTTTGATCTTGCAGTCCAAGGGACTCTCAAGAGTCTTCAACACCACAGTTCAAAAGCATCAATTCTTCAGCACTCAGCCTTCTTCATGGTCCAGCTCTCACATCCATACATGACCATTGGAAAAGCCATAGCTTTGACTAGATGGACCTTTGTTGGCCAAGCAATGTCTGCTTTTTAATACACTGCCTAGGTTTGTCATAGGTTTTTTTCCAAGGAGCAAGGGTCTTTTAATTTCATGGCTTCAGCCCTAAAGAGCGGTAATTCATCCTCTTTTGCAGGTCCCCTCGTCTTGCCCACATTCTGTGACCAGCCCCTTCATGACCCTCTCCCCAGATTCCAGTGTGGACCGAGCTGTCTCCTGCCAGGTCTCTCAATATATGTTGTGCTCGACAAGGTCAGTTTTTCTTTTCCTTTTCGTTCCAACTCTGCTGCCGACAGCCCACTTGTGATCTGAGACAAGTCTCTTCTGTAACTCTGCTCTCCTCAAGTGGCTGTAGAGGGGAGACTTTCTGCCCTCCCCTCTGCAAGATTAACCAATGAGAGGTCAACAGTCTGGCCCCCCGCCAGCCCCTGACTCAGTCTTTTCTTTGGGGGGAAGGAGTAACTTAGTCGATGGTGACTTTGGAATGGGGAACCAAGGGGGCACCACCCAGCCCTTCCTTTGGGGAGGAAAGAGGCCTGCGGTTGTGTGGTTGAATTTAACTCCATGCAGGAAGTCTTAGGGATTTCGGTTTGGCCACACATCTAAGCCTCACTCCTCAATCAGCTCTTCCAATAAACCTGACGCTGCAATTTACGTTGACATGATTTTGTGCCTACTTCCTGCTGCTTCCAAATCCAGAAGGGCGGTGGACATCCGTTCTTAACATCTGTCTGGGATGAGTCTCTTCCTCTACAAATAGCAAGAGTGCTACCAAATACTCACCTCACTCAGCTCAAATATTCTGCATGTCTGTGAACACTGGAACCCGTGGGACTTGATACCTGGAATGAGGAAGGGGGTTGACTGCCCCACCTTTCAGACAAGCTCTCAAGGCTATGACCAGATCTGTTCATCTTGAGACAGATGGGTCCCACACCCAGCTCCTAGCCCAGTGTTCCTTATACAGTAGGTGCTTGATAAATGCTTGCTGAGGTATTGGTCCGCATGGCAGTTCCGGTAACGCCTGTGAAAAATGAAGGGAGGGGAAACAAGTGTGGTGGGGGACCCTCAGACCCCTAAGAGTGTCTGACAGTCTTGACCAGCCCAGCGCAGAGCTCCGAAACAAGTACTGCACGTTAAGACGTCCTGTGCCGGGCACCAGTGGCCAGGCCCTAAGACCCCTTGTTGGCCCTAAGACCACTTATTGGCTGGGGACTGGCCCGGAAATGCCTGGTGGAGCTGAGTAGTACCCATAGCTGAATCACTCTTGCAGCTGAACTGAAAATTACTTCTTTTTTAATTGATATATAGTTGATTTACAATGTCGTGTTAGTTTTAGGAGTATGGCAGAGTGATTTGGTTATACATATATATATATATGTATTTAATCTTTTTCAGCTGCTTTTCCACTATAGGTTATTGCAAGAATTGAGTAGAGTTCCCTGTGCTATAGAGTAAGTCATTGTTGGTTATGTATTTTATCTCTAGTAGTGTGTATACATTAGTAATAACCCCAAACTCCTCTCTTCCAATTCCCCTTTGGTAAACATAGATTTGTCTTTTATGTCTGTAAGTCTATTAATGTTCTGTAAATAAGTTCATTTATATTGTTTTACAGTTTCCACATATAAGCAATATCATGAGGTTTGTCTTTACTTGAGCAAATTCCGTCTTGAAGACAGAGCCGAACGGCACATCTACATGACCACCAGTCACTGGGCAATCTGCTTAATGACAGTCAAAGACTTGTGAGTCACGGGTCTTGAGGTGACCCCATTCCACCAACCATGATCAGCCATCAAAGCAGGCAGGGCCTTCAGGGATCCAGGCATTCATTCTTTCAACTAGCATCTAGAAAAACTTGAAGAGTCCCTTAGACAGCAAGGAGATCCAACCAGTCAATTGTAGGAAATCAGCCCTGAATATTCATTGGAAGGACTGATGCTTAAGCTGAAGCTCCAATACTTTGACCACCTGATGCCAAGAGCTGACTCTTTGGAAAAGACCCTGATGCTGGGAAAGATTGAGGGCAAGAGGAGAAGAGGGTGACAGAGGATGAGATGGTTGATGGCATCACCGACTCAATGGACGTGAGTGTAAGCAAACTCTGGGAGATAGTGAAGGACAGGGAAGCCTGGCGTGCTGCAGTCCATGGGGTCACAAAGAGTTGGACATGACTTAGTAACTGAACAACAAAAGGAAAAGCTTACTAGATTTCCTGTTCTAGGCTCTGGGGAAATAGCTGTGGACAAAGTCAAGTTTGCCCAGATCTGCTAGGACGGGGGGTGGGGGGGGGGTGGGGGAAGCTTTTAAAGGCCAGAGAGTAAATGCTTTGAAAGTTGAAAGTTAAGTCGTTCAGTCGTGTCCAACTCTTTGTGGCCCCGTGAACTGTAGCCCACCAGGCTTCCCCCACCATGGGATTCTTCAGGCAAGAATACTGGAGTGGGTTGCCATTTCCTTCTCCAGGAGGTCTTCCTGACCCAGGGATCGAACCCAGGGCTCCCGCATTGCAGGCAGACACTTTAACCTCTGAGCCACCATGCTTTAGGTTATCACAAGTATTCATCTGTGCCGCTGCAGGGCTCAGGTGGCCACGGATGATATACGAGTGAAGAGGTGCGGCTCTGTTCCTATAAGTCTTTAGCAAAGTGTCCAGATTCGGTCCCAAGGCTGTAGTAGTCTGACCCCTTATCTGGAATGGCATCTAAGTGTTTACTGATGAAAATACTGGGGCCCAGAGAAGGCAGGGACTAGACCAATATAACACAGCAGGCAGTGGGGGAGCCAGGGCAAGCAGTTCAGCAAGAAGTTCGATTCCCATCCCAGCACTGGTTGTGATATATTTCTTGTAAGTGTGCTTCTGAGAGGAAGGCGTCGTTATGCCATTAACAGAGAAGGGTACCCTGGCTGGAGTGGGCCTGACTCTGACAGCAATCAAATCCTGATCTACTGCTTCTAGTTGTCCCATGTGGCTCACCCTTCCTCAGTCTCCACATCTGTCAAATGGGCAGACCAATAGGAGCTCCCCCTAGGGGTGGTGAGAATTAACTGAGTTATGTACCTGAAGAACCCCAGGACACATACGAAGCATTCCGTTACTGTTTATTGAATAAATACATGGTAGCTTATCTGGAGGAGATACCAGACCCAGACCCAGAAAGTGAGTCTCCTGGAGTTTGGGTACCCCCCATACAGGGGGACGTCAGCACTGTCACGACACAGCAGAGAGGTCAGAGGGATCAGCTATGTTCTCCTTGATGGACAGAGAAGTCAGCATGGGGTCCCTGCCCCCAGGTCCTTGGCTGAGAGGACTGGAGAGTCGGGGACCCCTTCCTGTCCAACCTCAGAATCAGGAGACACTGGAGACTTGCTTTGACTGTGCATGTGCTAGGAATGGGGTAAAGAGGAGGCGCTGGTCATCGGATTCAGCGCAAGGCAGCATCCGGTGCGGGGACAGCAGGACGTGCAGTGGCGGCCCAGCGCGTGCCTCACCCTCGCCTGCATCCAGTGCAGTCTGGACCAGAGCTGTGCGGCTGAACCGGACTCGCTCACCACGATGCCCGCAGGAGCCGCGGCTGCAAAGTCCCTGAGCTGTTGTTTAACAATTTAAAATGACACCCGTGGTTGATTCGTGTTGATGAATGGTGAAAACCACCACAATATTGTAAAGTAATTAGCCTCCAATTAAAATAAATGAATTTTTAAAAATTTTTAAAAATAAGTAAAATTGCATTTAAATAAATTAAAATTAAAATTTTACTTTATTTTCTAATTGAGTATGGTTGATTTACAATGTTGTGTTAATCTCTGCTTGTAGCAAAACAATTCACTTAGACACGCATGTGTGCTCCATTGCTTCAGCTGTGTCTGGCTCTTTGTGACCCAAGGACTGTAGCCCACCAGGCTCCTCCCTTCATGGGATTCTCCAGGCAAGAATCCTGGAATGGATCGCCGTGCCCTCCTCCGCAGGATCTTCCCGACCCAGGGATTGAACCTGGGTCTCCTGCATTGCAGGCAGATTCTCTACCACTGATCCACCAGGGAAGCCCTACTTATACATATAAATATATATATATATTCATTTTTTAAGCTTCTTTTCCATTATAGTTTATCATAGGATACTGAATCTAGTTCTCTGTGCTATACAGTAGGAAAAACTGTAATTTTAAATCCACAGTTACTAATATTTGCTCTTAACTCAATCCTCTTTTTAGTCAAGTAAATTTCCTTCCAGAGGAAACTGCCTATAGAAACAGAAAATCATACCCCCTGCAATAAGTAGAAAGTAATCTTCAAAACAAACAAAAGGAAAGCAACACTTATCGTCCTAGCTGTGTACTTTTGTCTTTTATGTGTTGAAGGATATGCTTTCTCCCACTTGGAAAGCAGGGTGTAGGGAGGCGTTAGAACATCAGGACCAAATTGAGCCTTTCTTGTTCTTGACATCATCAGCAAGACTGGAAAAGAATTGTGAAGGGAGTAACTCTCCCACTGTATGACCCTCTGTTCTTTAAGGTGGTGTCAGGTCCCGCCTCTGGGTAACTCTGTCCTGGACGGTCCTGCGTACCTTGAGCATTTCTTTGGCAAAGGGGTGTTTTACAGGAGACCAGGGACTCGTCTGTGACAATGCTGGGCTCTAACTTTGGAGTGATCAGAAATGCGATAGTTAGGGCCCAGGGCTAGTTCATCTCTCTGAACCTTTAGTTTTCTCCTTGGATGCCCCTGACACCACTCCAGCTCTGACCCCGGCACCTGATGGGGCCCTCTGTTGCTTAGCAGCAAGGAGCACAGATTTTAGCGCCCCAGAGACATAGGTTTGACCCCTGCTGTTTCCTGTTGGCCTTGGTTAAGTTGCCCATGGTTCTTCGAGCCTCATGTTTTCTAACGGAGATAATAGCACCTTCCTCAGGAGATCTGTTTGAGAATTAAATAAGTTCCCCAGGCCACTTAGCTCACAGCAGATCTCTAACAAACACAGGTTGAATGAAGGCAGATGTGAACATGCTGCCCCCAGGGTCTCCAGCTCCCCACCCTTGTGAGTGGCGACCCCATCACATGGATGAGGACGCCGAGACCCCGTCACACCGGGTGAGGGTGCTTTGCCCGGGGTCACGCCGAGGGCGGGAGCCAGAGTCGAGGTTCTTCCTGGTCTCCGGGCCTCGGGCTTTTCCCATGATGCCACACTGCTTCCTGGATTCCAGTTCACGGCCCTGGGGTCTGGTTTTTATGGCCCAGGTTTCAGATTTTCCTTTCGGAGACTCTGGGAAAAGCTTGGTCTTTCCACCGGCTTGGGAGCCATAATTACCGTATTAACTGGAGAAGAGCCTGGGGTTTTACTCGGGCACATAAAATGCAGAGGCAGGCCCTGGAAGGGAGGGCCTAGGGACAAACAAAATGTCCCTTTCACTTGACACTAGCCGAGCCCTTGGTTCAGGCACCTAAGCGGGGAATGAATACTGATCCTGAGCGTCTGAGGTTAGAACCTGTGCTTGCAATGAAGTGGGCACCTGGGGAGGCATAAAGAGTCTTAAGCACACGGCTTGGCTCAGCCTGAAAGGAGTATTCCAGATCCCTGCCATTCAAGCCAGGAGGTCAGAAGTACGAGACCCAAGTGGGGTACTTACCCACCTCGTGCAAGGAGAGTGCATAAATGCTCAGCTTATCAAAGGAAACGGTCCAGTCCCTGCAGTTTCTTAGCCTGGACCTGGATGAACCCTGTGATAAAGGGCTGAGCATGGGGATAGACTGATTAGCATTAGAAGGACTGATGTTGAAACTGAAGCTTCAGTACTTTAGCCACCTGATGCAAAGAGCCAACTCACTGGAAAAGACCCTGATGCTGGGAAAGTTTGAGGGCAGAAGGAGAAGGAGACGACAGAGGATGAGGCGGTTGGATGGCATCACTGACTCAATGGACATGAGTTTGAGTAAGCTTCAGGAGATGGTGAAGGATAGGAAGCTGGCGTACTGCAGTCCATGGGGTTGCAAAGAATTGGACACGACAAAGGGACTGAGCAATGGGGGTGGAAGGAAACCAAAATTGAGCACCTACTCTGTGCTAGGTACTATACAGGCATGATCATACCTCTTTGGGCAGTTGAGAAGAGAGAGGGTCAGCTAGGATCAGTCCCTTGCCCCAGATAACACAGCTAGGAATGGAACGGGTGCATCTCAGCCCCTTTCCCCAGTATGTTCCCATTATCATGGGAGTTAGAGGCGGTGGAGGAGAGAGGGAAGGAGGGAGGTAGCCCTTCCTGATCCTCACAGGGGAAGGGAGGTTGTCATTTAGGAAATTTGGATTCTGTAGCAGGACTTGGGGGATGGCCCTGTGATTAACTTAATTACAATGTCTATATGTGGCCAAGGTGTGAGGGGAAAAGAAAGGTAACCCCTCCCCCACTCCCCTTTCCCAGCACACACAACCAGTTTAAACTGGTTTTGTTGCTAACTTTTAAACTAACCCTGTTTGGGCATCTCATTTAACTGCTTAATGGAAACATCTGGAGTCTGTGCAAGATGGGAAGTGGGAAAGGGAAGAATGATTAAGCTGGAACTTTCATGAAGGACAGGGTCCTTCAGATCCAGTCACCATCTCTCTGTCCATTCATCCGTCTCTCCATCAGTTCACCCATTCTTCAATCCATCCATCCACTGGGATTCCCCAGTGGCTCAGCGGTAAAGAATCCACCTGCAGTGCAGAAGACAAAGGAGACACGGGTTCGATCCCTGGGTGGGAAAGATCCCCCTAGAGTATGAAATGGCAACCCACTCCAGCATTCTTGGCTGGAGAATCCCATGGACAGAGGAGCCTGGCGGGCTACAGTCCATAGGGTCACAAAGAGTTGGACGTGACTGAACAGATTATTTTTTTCAGCCATCTAGCCAGTCATTTATCTATCCATCTATCCATCATCCATCCATCTAGCACCCATCCATTTGTCCCTCCATCCATCCATTCATCTACCATCTAACCATCCATCTAACCTCCACCCCTACCAAGGCAGGTTGTAGAAGGAGCTTTCATCACTGGATTCTGGAAGTCCTGGGAACTTTTCCAGGCTTGGCTGTGTGATACCGGGCAAACAGTATAACCCGCCTGAGCCTCTGTTTCCACACCTGCAAAGCAGAGCTGATAACACCTCCATCATGAGAGTATTAAAGTGACATGTATGTGGCAAAGTTCATTATATGCCTGGTGTGGTGCTTGCTACATAGTTGACACTCAGTAAACCTTGTTTTCCATCATCCTTCTTGTTCAGTTCAGTTCAGTTCAGTTCAGTCGCTCAGTCATGTCCGACTCTTTGCGACCCCATGAATCGCAGCACACCAGGCCTCCCTGTCCATCACTAACTCCTGGAGTCTACCCAAACTCATGCCCATCGAGTCGGTGATGCCATCCAGCCATCTCATCCTCTGTCGGGCCCTTCTCCTCCTGCCCCCAATCCCTCCCAGCATCAGGGTCTTTTCCAGTGAGTCAACTCTTCACATGAGGTGGCCAAAGTATTGGAGTTTCAGCTTCAGCATCAGTCCTTCCAATGAACACCCAGGACTGATCTTCAGGATGGACTGGTTGGATCTCCTTGCAGTCCAAGGGACTCTCAAGAGTCTTCTGCAACACCATAGTTCAAAAGCATCAACTTTTCAGCACTCATCTTTCTTCACAGTACAACTCTCATATCCATACACGACCACTGGAAAAACCATAGCCTTGACCAGACAGGCCTTTTTTGGCAAAGTAATGTCTCTGCTTTTTAGTATGCTGTCTAGGTTGGTCATAACTTTCCTTCCAAGGAGTAAGCGTCTTTTAATTTCATGGCTGCAGTTTATTGTTAAGTACAGGCCATTCATTCATTCTTTCCTTCATTCACTCTTGGCCAGCATTGTGCTAGCCACCCCTCTGCCTACCCTGCCTGCCTGGGGCACAGCAGTGAACAAGAACATCAGGGCTCTGCCTTCATGGAGTTTACAATCTGGTTGTTGAACAAAAACATGACTAAGATAACAGATGGGTCTTCCTTATCCAGCCTGTATATGTGTTTTGCTTGGTCAGCAATGTACTGACTTTTTCACAAAACAGACTCTGTTTTTATGGCAGTTTAAGGTTCATAGCACCATTGAGCAGAAGGTACAGAGCTCCCCTCGACCTCCTGCCCCAACACACCCTCAGCCTCCTCCACCATCAGCATCCCCCACCACGTGGCATGTGTGTTATAATCAATAAACCTGCACTGCCATGTCATGATCACCCAAAGTCGATAGCTGCATTAGAGTTCACCATTCATGCTGTGTATTCTGTGAAAGAAATTGAAAGAAATTGAAAGTGTTAATCACTTAGTTGTGTCCGACCCTTTCTGATCCAATGGACGGTAGCCTGCTGCTGTCCATGGAATTCTCCAGGCAAGAATACCAGAGTGGGTTGCCATTCTCTTCACCAGGGGATCCTCCCAACCCGGGGATTGAATCCGGGTCTCCCGCAGTGCAGGCAGATTCTTTTACCATATAAGCCACCAGGGAAACCCTATGTATTCTACGGGCCTGTACAAACGGATCATGGCGTGTATCCACTGTTACAGTGTCCTACAGAGTAGTTTCACTCCCCCCCAAAATCCTCTGTGCTCTGCCTGTTTATCCTTCTCCCTTCCCTCCATCTCTGGAAACTGTTTTTTTTTGTTTTTTTTTTTTAACTGTCTCCATGGTTTTGCCTTTTCCAGAATGTCACACAGTTGGGATTCTACATATGTAGCCTTTTCAGATTGGCTTCTTTCACCTAGTTATATGCATTCAAGGTGTCTCCGCATCTTCTCACATCTCGATAGCTCATTTTAGCACTGAATAATATTCCATCGTCTAGATGTGCCCCAGTTTTTTTATCCATCACCTACTAAAGGACATCTTGGTTTTTAGCAATATGCGTAAAGCTGCTGTAAACATCTCTCTGTGTGTTTTTGTGTGGACAGAAGTTTTCAATGCTTTGACAGTTTTTTCCTAAAGTAACTGCCAACATTTAAACTTTGAGAGATTCTACATTAAAAAAACCAACACTCAAACAGAATTTTTAGCTTCTCTTGAAAATGAAAAGCCCCGGTGTCTCCTTCCTGCAGAAGAGCAAGTACAGGAGATGAACAGCTGCCCGCCCTCTGGTGGCATTGGGGTTCCCATTTTCCCCAGTCCTCACCCAGCCCTCTCGCTCATCTGATGTCCAGGGTATGTGAGCTTGTGACCCTGAGGATACGATCCTACCAATGCCTTATTCACTTAAAACAAAACCCTTACATGGTGCTTGCTCAGGGTCAGATGCTATTCTAAGAGCTTTACAAAAGGGAGGAAATTGAAGCGCAGAGAGGTTGATAAGTTGTCCAAGGCCACACAGCAGAAGCCTGGGAGGCAGGGTTTGGACCCAGGCCATCTGTCTCTTGAGCACTAAGCTAGGTGTATTCTAGGGGTGAGACAAAGATGAGCAAGGGTAGACAGCAATCTAAGAGAAGCCATAGGGCAATGAAGTCAGCGATCGGAGAGGGAAATTTCACAGTCCCCTGGCTCTCTAAAGAGACTGCTATGGTGTAGATGATCAGCCAGTGCTCGTCAGGGGGAGCTTGCAAAGATTGAATAAGACTGGTAAATTCAGGGAAGGCTTCCTGGAGGCAGCACCTATTGGCTAGGCCTCGAGGGGCTGGGAGAGATTGGAAACAGCTTCATCGCCAGGAGACAGGTTCCTTGAGAATCTGTTAGACTCAACAAAGGTAATTTCTTGGACCCTTGCCCTTGGTGGGATGATCCTATTCCATAGGCTGAAATACAGGATACGAGCCCTGCAGGTACACGTCATGGAGAGCAGTGGACACTTCCAGGGGACTCTCCAAGCAGAGTGGGCTCAGATGCCCGATGCCCTGGCAGACACCGAGGGCAGTTCGCTGAGGGTTCTGGGCAGAGGGCTGGCCTGGCCCACAAGCAGGCTGGTGCCAACAGAGTCAGCTCACTAACCAGGATGCTTGGGAGATGCTGCCCTCTGAAACTAGAGTCACTTGCAGAGCAGCGAGCCCCGTGGGGAGGGGCTCAGGGTCTGAGTCCCACCTGAGGGGCTACCTGGCCTTGGCAGGCTATGCAGTCTGGGCCTCCATGGGGTAAACTGAGGCCCAGGGAGGGAAGGGGATCACTGAGCTGCAAACTGGGGACTCAAGGTCCCCAGAAATGTTCCCTTCAATCCAAAGGCATTCAATTTCACTGAATCAAGGCAGCCATCATCTCCGGATCTATGGTGTCATGTCACCATGATGCCTGACACTGAATACTGGTTCATCAAGACTCCAGGGGTGGCTTCAAAAGCAGGCAGGAACAGCCCTTTGGGGCCTGTGAAGGTGGACACACACATACACACACTCCTCACTCTCCTCTCCTCCCTCCCAGCCCGAGGGTCCCGCAGTCCTTCCGAAGCCTACCAGGAGGACAGGCGGCTATGTTTCCCAGAGGTGCTGGCAGAAATGACCACGTGGGTTGCTGTGATGTAAAATGAAGCAGGATGTCTTGGGGTTTCACCCTCCCTTTTCCCCTCTCCCTCTTTTAAACCAGGCTTTTAAGCTCTGGCCTTCAGCCTGCTGAATTGCCTGGCTGCACAGCTATTTAGAAACTTCCTGTTTCACGTGCTAATTAACAGTCTATGAATTTTAACTTTCACCCAGGGCCCGTGTAGCTCTAACTGTTGTTTGGTGGAGGCCTGCATTTGCCATTCAAGGTCCACAGTGTATTTTTTTTTTCCCTTTCTTTTAATCTGAATGCAGAATGGGGACCTTAGCAGGGTTATCTGAGTCTTAGGCTAAAACCAGAGATTGGACCCTTGATATTCTGACTCACCTTGCTACTCCTGGCAAGTTCAAGGCAGCTAGCCTCTGATTCACCAAACTGAGCTACGTGACCAGACAGTCCGTGTCTGTCACAGCCCCTGGCCCCAGGGAGCTCCAAATCTTAGAGGCGGCAGACAAGAAAACAGTAGCAATTCTAGGGAACAGTCATGTATGGTATTTAATGTTCATAATAATCTGCACAAGGAAAGGATCCTTATACAGACTAGAAAACCAAGATTCAGAGAGGTCGAGTAACTTGCCCACAGACACACAGCTAGTAACTGATAGAGCTGGAATTTGAACCCAGACAGTTCGTGTCCCGGGTCCATTTCTTTTTTTACTGGACTTTCAGTCTTACTGATTTGCAAGAGATCTTTAAATACCAAAGAAAGTGTCTCTTTACCTGTGACGTGAGTTGCAAAATCTCCCCTCTGTTTGTTGCTTTCCTTTTGATTTTGCTTATTTGATTTTTCCCCTTGCACTTTCAAAAATTTTATTTATGAGAATTCAATGCTTATTTGATTTTTCCCCTTGCACTTTCAAAAATTTTATGTATGAGAATTCATTTTAAGGTGTTTGAGTTGCATGTCATGCTTAGAGAAAGCACTTGTCCATTCTGGAAGTTTGTATAAAATGCTATGCTTTCTTCTAACACTTTTAGAGTTTGGTGTTTTGTTTTGTTTTTGTTCTGCACCTAAATATTTGTTGCACTTGGAGTTTGTTTTGATGCATAATATGAGGTGTGTTTAGTCATGTGATATAGTCTTTTCAGTTAGGAGATCCACAGCTCAGAGTCTAGGGGTAACCATGAGTCTCTAATAGTAGGTAGTATTGGAGATTCTAGAAAAATATAAGAAGTTTATTGTCCAAACTTGGCATCATGGCTTAGATAAGGCCATCTCTATTTCTGAGACCTTGCCATTCAACAGAGACACGTTTGAGGGCTTCCTGAGTCAGAGGTATGGGCCCTCTCTCCCGGGCCAAGCCTAGGACTGATGCTGGGGATGGGAGATAAATGTCAGTCCTGCCCTTAAGGATCATGGAGCCCAGCAGAAAGACAGACAGACAGACCCAGTGTGGGGAGCCATTGAAAGAAGGCCGGCCAGGGATCATGTCGGTGAGCCAGGGGAGACTGAGAATTTCCAGCCACTCAAGATAGCTCAGTTAGTAAAGAATCCACCTGCAGTGCAGGAGACTCCAGTTTGATTCTTGGATCAAGGAAGATCTGCTGGAGAAGGGATAGGCTACCCACTCTAGCATTCTTGGGTTTCCCTTGAGGCTCAGCTGGTAAAGAATCTGCCTGCAATGCAGGAGACCTGGGTTAGATCCCTGGTTTGGGAAGATCCCCTGGAGGAGGAGATGGCTACCCACTCTAGTGTTCTTGCCTGGGGAATCCCATGGACAGAGGAGCCTGGTCGGCTACAGTCCATGGGGTCGCAAAGAGTCAGGCACGGCTGAGGGGCTGAGCACAGAATCAGTGTTCTACACGCGCAGGTGTGTGTGTATCAGCCTTGGCTCACTGCTCACATGTGAGAACGGACTGGACCCAGGTGGAGCGGGCACCAGAGAGGTGGCCCCCCCTTCTGAAATGTGGCTCCTCTGGCCTGGGGAGGAGGGTCTTGCTTCTGCCCCGTTGAATTCCCTCCTCTATTTTCCATCATTTTGTCTCTCAGGCTTCTTGGCAGGTAAAGGGTGGTTTGAGTCCTTCCTGCAGCCCCCACAGCACAGACCCTGGACTGAAGAGACGCCCCCGCCCCATCCCAGGGGAGTTTCAGCGCTAAGTGACCTCAGGTCCACCGTGTGGCTCTGGGCAGTCACACCTCTTGCATCCCGAGTACACAGAATGAACTGTAGGACCGGGTGTCTCCGAGGGGAGATGACCCACGTACACGTCTGACATCCGCACGACCTTTGTCTTAAAGCTTTTTCAGTGCCTCTTTCACCCAGAGGCCTACACGCGTCTAGAAGAGTAGCTGGAAAAGTCACTTCTTACATGCCGCCGGAGACTCCAGTTATTCTAAGTGTTTGGCAGTGGGAGCGGGCGGAATCTGTGCAGAAGGAAACCTCCGCTCCAGGACTGGCTGTCTCTCTGTCTGCCCTCCCCTCCAAACCCCAGACCAGGTGGCAGCAAGGTGCAGAGGAGCCGGGTGAAGACCACAGACCCGTGATGACTGTGTGGTTTCGGGCTCACTGATGGCCTCTGAGCTGGGGTGCAGGGCAAGGGTGAAGGGCTGGGCTCTGGCTCCTGCCTGGCAGGGAGGGTCTACATCCGAAGCCCAAGCTGGTGAGGGTTTCCGGGAAAAGGTGAGGGGGGGGGGCGGACAGCAGGAATCACCCCTTCCCCTCCTTTGTGTCTGATCGTGCCTCCCCACCGCCTCATTCCATCTTCCTGGCTGACAAATGATGTCAGGAAAGCTCAGGGAGCTGAAAGTAACTCCGGACTCTTCGGGATGCGGAGGCAGGGTGTCCTTTGAAAAGCTTCCAGTCCACTGGTCGGAGCCTTCTGCTTCCTGGTGGTTCCCAGAAATCTGGGTCAGAGGCCCCGGGTTGCATCTCTGGGCCGCTTCTGAGGTTCCAGCCTGGCCCGGCCCGCTGGGCATAGACGCTGCTCTGGCGCCGCCTAGTGGTGGGCGCGGCGAGCGCCCCATTAAATCCTGTTGCGGAGGCGCCCTGGACTCCCCCTGGGGGACCCACCGGGGTCGGGTGGAGGGTGTTCCCAGGCTCTCTCAGTTCTTTCTGCTTCCTGTTTGTACACGCCAGCCCACCAAACTCCTTTCATCATCCCCAAACGTTTCATTTCTCTGTTGTATGGGTTTCCTTCCTCACAATCAAACTCTAATGAGGGGAAGGAGCTCAGAGCCAGTGTTTGAGGGGTGAGTTCACTGCCAGTCTCTCTGAGCCTCAGTTTCCCCATCTGTAAAATAGAAACGTGAAATCGAGGTTTTTCTCTTTTCTTCTTTTTTTTTTTTTAAATATAGCCTTGAAGCATAATGACTTTAGAGGTGTCTTAACGATGGGGGAAAAACTCATGTTGAAACCTTAGGTGACCATAGGGGCCACGTAGTTAAATCTTGACTGTGGCAAACATATTAGTTTTCATTAATGTATTACTATTATTTAATGCATTTATTATTTATATGATATGCCAAGTAATATGCAAGTATAATATACATGATGATAATGATAACGTATTGTGTGAAATTCACCAAAGGGTGTGAATGTTCCAGCAGCTTTACTCATAATAGCCCCAGACTAGAAACAGCTCAAATGTCAATCCACAGAATGGATAAACTAACGACGGTGCATGAAAAGGCGCAAACCCAGACAGGCAGCAACACAAAGGCCTCCCAGTTGTTATACTGAAAGAAGGGAGCTACAAACAACGTCATGCATATAAAATCCTAAAACAAGCAACACTCATCTATGGAGATAGAGGTTAGAATCGCCGCTCTCTTAGACCGGGGGTAGATGGACGGCAACCCACCCACTCCAGTATTCTTGCCTGAAGAATCTCATGGATGGAGGAGCTGGTGGGCTACAGTCCATGGGGTCGCAAAGAGTCAGACACGACTGAGCGACTGAGCCCATACCGGCACACACAGCACATCACAGGACGCACTGTGATGGGCTGAATGTGTGTATCCCCCTCAAAGTCCTGTTTGAAATCAAGGTGAGGGTATCTAGAGGTGGGGCCTTGGGGAAGTGATTAGGCCATGAGGCGAAGCCAATGAGATTTATCTGTGCCCTTATAAAAGGGACCCCAGAGGGTTCTCTCTCGTCCTGCACCGTGAGCACGCAGGGGAGATGTCCAGCTGCAGCCCCGTCAGCTCGGACCTCCAGCCCCAGGGCTGCCTGTGAGAAGTAAGGTTCTGTGGTCTGTGAGCCGCCCGGTCTGCGGGGTTCTCGGATAGCCGTCCACGGGGACTGAGGCAAGCCTTGGACACAGATTTTGGATGCTCTTCTCCGACAGAAAGTCTTTTAAAAAGAAGCAAAGGAAATATTATTAGAAAAAAACCTGCCAACATGTTAATAAAGGTAGTTGCTTCTGGGGAGAGGGCTTGTGGGTCACCTTCCTTCTTTTTGTATGGTGCTGTGTTTCCTTCTTTTGTATGTTCTGTTTATGATCAGAAAAATCATCTTTAAAAAAGATGTCTCATCTCAGGGCTTAGGAGACACAAACAGTATGAGTCTCTGCGCTTTGTAAGGCGCAGAGCGTTCTGAAAGCTATCAGGTTCGAGGTGTGCTTCGGGAAGGTTCTCTGTGTGAGCGTTCACTGGGTACCTATCGAGTGCCAGTGGCCATAGGGGAACAGAGCCACTTGCTGGGATTTCTATTTCTGGGTTTCAGCCAGGACCAGAAGTAGGAACAGCCCGGGAGGCAGAGGGGAGTCTCCTGGTTGGCTGAGCACCCACAGGAGCCAGGAGCCAAGTGAGAGCTATTGCATGCTCACACAGCCCTGGAAGATGGGTGTGGCCATTTCACAGACTGAGGCCCACGCAGGGCCATGTGGCTGTAAGTGGTGAGCCACGACCCACACGCTTAGAGCCAGTGCGCTAAGCCACATCACCTCTCACACCAAAACAGCGCTGAAGGTCAACCTCATCCCCTGGGCTCTTGGGTTCCCCAGGCAAGGGCCCTCCCATAGGCTCACCCTTTTGGCTTGACTACAGATCAGCTGGGACAGGGGAATTGATCTAGACCCTCCCTCCAGGGTGCCTATTCTTTGATTAAAACTGCAAGGAAGGAGGCAGCTTAGCGCCCCAGGCGCCCTCAGATGAATGTCTGACAGAGGAGACAGTGAGGAAGTGGCTGACCCAAGATCATCTGGAAGTGAGCAGGAGAAGGGGGGCCAGGTTGAGAAGACCCCCTGCACAAGATCCCCATTTTCTCTGAAGCTGAAACCCAGATCTTCCAGGTGACTGGGTCTCTAAATACATCATCTCCCCGAATCCCCAGGACAACCCTCCAAGGGTCTCAGCATTCCCGTTTTACAGAAGCAGAAATGGAGGCACAGAGAGGTAAAGTAACTTGCCTAAGACACACAGCTTGGATTTGAACCATATAACCCCAGAGCCTGCCTTGGTTTCCAGGAGAAGCTCAGCTGATTGAAGTTGGCCTTGCTGGGTGCCGGCTTTGCTTTCTGAGACACTGACCTGGGTGCCCTGGGCAGTGGGGGAGTCCCCCCGCTCCCGCCACCTCACGTTGCTCTTTTAGGGCTGAATATCACCCCCATCGATGGGGTTGTAGGATGGTTTTTGAGGGCCTCCTTCCTCCATAAAAATTTTAAAATTATATGCTACAATGGCATTGGTGAGGAAAAAATATAACCCAGCCTGGATGATATTCAAGCTTTTATTCTTCTGATTTTAAAAGAAATGAAGACTTTTTTGTGGCTTTCTAAAATGTATGGCAAGCTCCAGGCACTGAGTCTGCCAAGCAGAGAGGTTGGTCCTGCCCAACAGACATCTGCTCCAGGTGGGAGGTGATGGGACCCCTCTGGGCGCTTGCATGGTCTACACACTCTCTCAGCTCTATCTCTAGCAGTTGATCCCTGGCTGCCTTGTGGCGGAGCAAGCAGTCTCTGAAAAGTGGAGGGAACTGCTGAGCGTCACGCATCACACAATCATCTGTCAGACGATGCCCTGTGCCCCCCTCAGCCCCATCCTGCAGCCTCCAAGGTACCTTCATGAGCTGGACACCTGGGACAGGAAGCCAGGACTCTGCACGTGGGCTCTGGTGCTCAGAGCCTGGAGAGAGACGTGCGGGAACCAGCAGTCATGGCAGGCTTTCTGGAGGAGGCAGGTCTTACTGGAAATGGACCTCCCGAGAGGTGGACGCAAGAACCATGGTGATGGTGGTGGCTTGCTTTCACTTTTCTGGGAATTTGGTATCGAGTTAAC
Source organism: Cervus canadensis (assembly GCF_019320065.1). Classification (NCBI taxonomy): domain Eukaryota; kingdom Metazoa; phylum Chordata; class Mammalia; order Artiodactyla; family Cervidae; genus Cervus; species Cervus canadensis. The sequence continues at coordinate 10,343,691 of NC_057402.1, forward strand.
TGTGGAGGATATTCTTAACTCTCAACTTGCCTCCAGAGGAAGGAGACTCCCAGGACAGGTAGTGAGTTCCCGGTCCCAGGAACTAACCCGGGCTCCTGTAGACTAAAGGTTCCCAACCTTGGCTGCACATTAGAATCACCTGGGAAGATTTTATACATCTGGATGCCCAGACCCCACCCCAGGCCAACTAAATCAGAACTTTGGGGGTGGGCGTGGGGCCCACCCAACAGTTGTGAAAGCTATAAATGGAAATCCTGAATTGGACTAAAGTCTGAGTCTGGGGGCTGGGTGATTTCACAATTTGAAGAGGGTCAGACTGGCATCTATGGGTCCTTCCCTGACATCCAGACACCCGGGGCACGCATTGGCCCCTGTCTGGGGTCCTTTGGCCCTCCTGGGCCATCCCCGATGGAGTGTGCCCTCCTTCCACTCAACCCCCCTGCCCTCTTTCTCTCCGCTCTGAACCAGACTCCTGCCCACCTCCGAGGGCTGCAGGGCTCACTCTGTGAACACATGCTGAGGTTTCCTGCTGGGCTTGGAACCCGCAGTGGTCAAAACACCAAGGGGGAGGGGAGGGGTCTTACAGAAGCGCTGGCTGTGTCTGACCGCGCGGCTGCCAGCCCCGGATTCCTTCTTGGGGCTTCTGGCTCGGAGCTCCAGTGGGCTCTGTGTGTGTGTCTGTGTGTGAGTGTGCGTGCCTAAGTGCACGTGTGGGGAGCACTGGTGTGACCACGGATGAGTACTCACCAGGCATCAGGGTTTGCAGCCATGTGAATGCGTGTGCGCAACCGTGCCGGGTCATCCCGAAGGCAGAATTATGCACACACATGTCTGGGGATCCAACAAAACAGCGGAGCTGAAATAAATGGTGAGTGAATAAATGAACCAACAAGTAGGTGCAGAGAAAATAGTTTAAAATTCTAATCGGAAAAGTTATAAAAGAATCCACTTCATTTTGAGGGCACATTTTGTTTTCTGACATTTCTAAAATGTAACTTTTTCTTTTAAATTCCATGCCGGAATTCCATGAGCTTTTCTGTGTCAAGAGCCTCTTAAAGGAGATCTTGGCACACTCAGGTGCTAATACCTGAGGCTGCAGTGAATGCATGTGATGTGCGTTTAAGGGGCTGCCATGGGTTTCTGTCTGCAGGAATCTGTGCATGCAGTTGGGTGGGTGTGCATGCGTGTGCACACATGTGGTACAGGCAGATGCAAGGGCTCCTATGTATGGCTGTGTGTACCTGGACACCCCTGAAGGCATTGATGGGATTTTTGTGGATAAATGTGGGACTTCCCAGGTGGTGCTAGTGGTAAGGAACCTGCCTGCCAATGCGTGTGCGTGCTAAGTTGCTTTAGTCCTGTTTGACTCTGTGTGACCCCGTGGACTGGGGCCCACGAGGCTCGTCTGTCCATGGGATTCTCCAGGCAAGAATACTGGGGTGGGTTGCCATGGCATTGAACCTGCATCTCTTATATCTCCTGCATTGGCAGCTAGGTTCTTTACCACTAGTGCCTCCTGGGAAGCCCGCCTGCCAATGCAGGAGACAAAAAGAGATGCAGGTTTGATCCCTGGGTCAGGAAGATCCCCTGGAGGAGGGCACAGCTACCCACTCCAATATTTTTGCCTGGAGGACCCTGTGGACAGAGGAGCCTGGAGGGCTACAGTCCATAGGGTCCCAAAGATTTGGACACGGCTGAAGTGACTTAGCGCACACACACACACACACACACACACACACATGTGGATACATGCTTTCCTGCCTATAACGAAATCTTTCATAACTCAGCCACCATCTTTTAGCTGCCAGAGTAAAAAGGCAAGAACTGAGTTATTAGAATGTGTTAAAAGATTCTAAAGGTTTGTGTTCAGCCTCATTCATGCTCTAGTCCAAACACAGGGACCAGTGAACACGGATGCAGTCTTGAACGTGAAGACAATGGTGGTAAATGGACATCGGCCATCTCATCCTGCCAGAACTAGGTGTTCCAGACTGCTGGGACTGGGAAGATTTGAAGCTTCGGATCTGCCAATAAAGGATGAACATAATGGAGAGAGGCAAGAGGATTGTTCCAGCAGGTAATTACCATTACAGCTGGGAACTAAGGCCTGCAGGAGGTGTGTGTGCTAAGTTGCTCAGTCGTGTCTGACTCTTTGCGACCCCATGGACTGTAGCCCTCCAGGCTCCTCTGTCCATGGGATTCTCCAGGCAAGAATACTGGAGTGGGTTGCCATGCCCTCCTCCAGGGGATCTTCCCAACCCAGGGATTGAACCCAGGTCTCCCGCATTGCAGGCGGATTCTTTACCATCTGAGCCACCAGGGAAGCCCTAGGAGGATCACCAGGTTCCTCTTAGCACCCTCTGTTGAAGGGTTCCCCCTCCTGAAGACGGGTTTGGGAAACAGCAGGGGAGAGGTTCTCCCCCTAGTCATACCCCAGAAGGACATGGACTGTTAGATGTGAAATCCTCAGGGCCATCGTGTCTGCCTGACTGAAGCCAGCCAGGCATCAGCCAGGGGATTTGTGCCAGGCGCCCTTCTCACGACCTGGCTGTGCTCACCACCTCACTACCTCACCTGGCCCCCGTCTCTCCTTCCCCCACCTCCTTCCCCAGCCAGAGTGTCAGCAGAAGGCAGGAGTGGGCGCCAACTATGATTTCAAAGTGTCTGGACACTGGAAATATCCACTGTTTGTGTTTAGCCATCGTTTCAGTAGTCTCCTGTTAAAATGAACCTTCCTCTATGTCAAGGGTCAGAAAACATTTTCTGTCAAGGGCCAGTTAGTAACTTTTTTAGGCTTTACAAGCCAGTCAGGCTCTGCTGCAATTAATAAGCTCTTGCTGGTGTGCAAGCAGTCTCAGATACATGTATGAATGTGGTTGTGCTCAATGACCCTTTATTTACTAAAACACATGTTGGGCTCGGGCCCCACATGTGGGGCTCCCAGGTCTCATTTATCCACCCCTGCTCTACACAGCAGACATCTGTCCTTGCTTGCCCTGCGTATCTATTCCTGCTTCTGTGGGTAAAAAACATTTCTCCTTTGAGAGCTACTCTTCCCTCATTTTCAAAAGTATGGAGTATGTGAACTTGGCCTACCGTTGTCCACTTGACTCAAGTTGATCAGCATGTTCTGCCCTCTTCCTTACTCCTCAAATACCAGTTAGTTCAAGAATGAAAACCTGACCCAGTGGAGGCAGTGAGAGTCGCAGCTTTTGTTCAGTGCTTGGGGAAAGGAGATGATCTTTCTTCCCCTGAGGCTGTGAGGTCTGGAGCAGGTGCAGCTGTTTTGCTTCTTGAGGGAAAAATTCTAGTGGGCCTAAAGTGGAAGGCAGAGAAAAATGATGGAGGACCCCTTCCTCCTGGTGACTTCATTTGAGCCTCTGGATCAAACCTGTCCTGAAGCCTGACAACCTTTGGACTTTCCATTTATGTGACCCAATAAATTCCCTTTATGGTTTAAACTGTTTGACCTGGGTCTTCTGTCACTCATAGTCTAATCCCCTACCTGATACATGCTCTCTTGGGGCCCACACAGGCCAGCCTCCTGCATGATGAGAGCCTTCTGGAGGCTTGAGATGTTTTGAAGTTTCCTCCAAGATGCTGGCTGCAACCTCTGAGACTGTGACATGCTCCGCTTGCCAGGGAAGCCTGAACACGGACCCCTACCTGGGCCCCAGGACGCAGGGCCGAGGCTCTGGCTTTTGCCTCCAACTAGGCTGAGCTTGGCGGTAATAGTTGGGAAGCCCGGATTCTCCAGCCTGTGAACTCCAGAAAGTTCTGTAACGGAAACATCTGGGCCCTCTGCTGGCCCCAGGGTGCACACCCCTGAGACTGCCATAAGTCACGACGGCACGTCGAAGGTTTTATTGCAGTTATGAATTATGGATACGGCCTGGGCTGTGCACTTTTCATTATTTTTTTCCTGTTGCAATTAAGCCACAAATCATACTTGAGAAATGGGAGGGTGACTGAATTAGTCAGGATTCGTTCCTAATAAGCTGACCCTGGAAAAGTCATCCAGGATGGGTCAGATGTTTGCCAGGTCCCAAGAGCGTGGGCCGGGAGACCAGCAGTATCTCCTCGCCCAGGTTTCCAGCTAATGGACTCTGTACATCCGAGAGGCTCATGCTGCCTATGCACACGTTTAACCCCCTCGTTGCCTCTGTCTGGCCTTAGCTGGAAAGCAGAGAGACCCCCAGGGAGGATGAATGAGGGTGGGGGCTGGTCTGATTCAGCTCTCTTGACTGATGGCTGTCAGCCTGAAGATCAGCTTTCTGATCCCCTGAGAGATGGTGATGAGGGGTGAGTGGGGCATCCTGAGTTTCTGAGAATCTGGGATAAGAGGGTTTCTACTCTGTTGGATTTTGAGCATAACTTTACTAGCATGGGAAATGAGTGCAATTGTCCAGTAGTTTGAACATTCTTTAATACTAACCTTCTTGGGAATTGGGATGAAGATTGACCTTTTCCAGTCCTGTGGCTACTCCTGGGTTTTCCAAATTTGCTGGCATATTGAGTGCAACACTTTATTAGCATCATCTTTTAGGATTTGAAATACCTCTGCTGGAATCCCATCATCTGCATTAGCTTTAGTGACAGCCAACTCATTGGAAAAGACCCTGATGCTGGGAAAGATTGAAGGCAGAATGAGAAGAGGCTGAGAGAGGTTGAGATGGTTGGATGGCATCCCCAATTCAATGAACATGAACTTGAGCAAACTCTGGGAGATAGTGAAGGACAGGGAAGCCTGGCATGCTGCAGTTCATGGGGTCATAAAGAGTCGGACACGACTTGGGGACTGAACAAGAACAACTCACATGTTGGAGCATGTGAGTCCTGACTTTTTTAAAATTAACTTTTTAATTGAAATACAGCTAAACTCATGGTGGTGATCATTTTACAATATATACATAGATATCAAGTCATTACATATTACACTGAAAACTAATACAATGTTATATGTTGATTATATATCAATAAAAAATAAAGACACACACAAAATAAATACAATGTACACATAGCAAAAGTGCACTGCTTGATGAATTTCCTACCTATGCAACGGGCACCCAGATCAATGCAAGACTTGGCTACTACAGAGAGGAGTGAGTCACGCTCTTGGCCCTTAAGGAGCTCACAGGCAGCCAAAGAAAAGGATGCGTAAATAACTCACGATAATATTAATCCAAATGAAGCCAAGGTACAGCGGTGCCAGGCCCATTGCACTTTACACGGAATAAGCCTTGCGGTCCTATCTCCTGCTGCTGCTCAGAACGCGGTGTCTGTAGTTGGGCTTTCTGACTCCTATGTAGTTGGGTCAGGTGATTAGTTCTGGCCAATCAGTGTGAGTGGGCAGAACCATAGTCTCTTGTGGGTGAAGGGTTTAATTGCTGGAGGAGACTCTCCAAAGCTCTTTCCCTCTGCAGTGGTGATTAGTGATATTTGAGGCGGGGGTCATGGAAGGGAAAAAGGCAGAACCAGAGCCTTCAGCTGACTTCAGAGGTCGTGCTGATACAATCCACTTTCCTGATAAGCCCTTGAGATTGTAGGGGAGATGACTTTCTTTCTTTCTTTGAATTTTATTGTGGTTTACTTTCTAATCTTTTTTTGTCTTTATTTTTTAATTGAAATATGGGTGATTTACAATGTCGTGTTGATTTCAAGTGTATAGCAAAATGATTCAGTTATATATCAATTTTTTATATGCTTTCTCAGATTCTTTTCCCTTATAGGTTATTACCAGACACTGAATGTAGGGTCCTGTGCTACACAGTTGATCTGTGTTGGCTATCTGTTCCATATGTAGTATTGTGCATATGTTAATCCCAAACTCCTAATTTATCCCTCCAACATTCTTTTCCATTTGGTAACCATAAGTTTATCTTCTATGCCTATGAGTCTATTTCTGTTTTGTGATTAAGTTCATTCATTTTTAGATTCCACATGTTAAGTGAGATAGTATGACATTTATCTTTCTTTGTCTGACTTATTTCACTTAGTATGATCATCTCTGGGTCAGTCCATGTTGCTGCATATGGCATTATTTTATTCCATTTTATGGCTGAGTAATATTTATAGGGTTGATGGTTAACACAGCAGAATCAAGCACATCCTTACTATTCCAAGGCCTGCTCATCCTCATAAGATTTTTGATGGCAACTATGATACTAGATCATAACCAAAGCTGACAATTAGGAATGAGTCATTAACCTCATTTAGTGATTGCTGACATCACTAGGATATTGGTGTCCTCATCTTCCAGCCATCCAGGTAAACCATGGGGACGTTCTCTGGTGTGCCACCTATGCCCCTCCTCTCTCCTCCCCACGGCCAAGCCAGTGCTGCCCTGAGCTGTCGCTCATGTTTCTTTCCCTCTCTCCAGCTCCATGGCCACTGGCTGAGTTGAGACCTGGTCCCGTGTTACCTGGACACTGCAGGGGCTGAGAGAGCCTCTTTGTTTTCCAGTCTTGTCCTGACACCCACCTTCAATCCCTTCTCCCCATCACTGTCCGCAATCTTTCTCAAACACAAATATGACCATGACTGCCCCTGTCCGCTTCCCCACCTAAAAATCCTTCAGTGACTCTGTTGTTCACAGCAGGACTTTGCAAGAAAGTCAGCACACCATAGTGGCAACCTGTACTGACTCTAAAGCCGGAGAGTCCATGTGCGAATCTTAGCTCTGTCCCCTGTGTGTCACTGAGCAAGTTGCTCAGCCTCTCTGTGCTTCTGAGACTTCATCGATAAAAGCGAGGAGAACAGTAACAATAATAGATAATAACAGCACTTACTCCACAGGACTGTGGTGAAGACTAAACAGCATGTTCCAGTTATCTATTGCTGCAATGATAGAACACCCCAACCCTAGCAGCTTCAAATGATGATTTTATTAATGTTTTTCACATTTCTGGGGACTCACAGAGCTTAGCTGAGTAGTTACTTGGGTCTCTCACTTGGTTTT